>NW_012105808.1:2232596-2235889 GCF_000951045.1 Mandrillus leucophaeus
GCCTGGCCTGATTATTTCATTTACTCCCTGCAGCAACCCTGGGCAGCAGGGGTGGTGATCACCCCCCCATCTTACCAAACAGAAGCAGAGAGTGACCATGGGTGCCCACCTGACCCCGCGTCTCCAGCGGGAACGTGAAGCTGATGCTGCTCCCGCCCCAGGCCTGAAGCCGGCCCCCCGCCCCAAACCAGCCTGACCAGTGGCACCGTGGAAACCCACGGGGACCTCTGCCCCCCACGGGAGGCTGGGGCATCTCTCACCCTCTTTGTGCCTCAGTTTCCTAATCTGTCACACAGGGAGGTTGGACCCAAACCAATTGATTGTCATGGGTGGAGCCAGAACCCGCTGTGGCTCCCTCCTGTCCTCAGGATAAAATGCAGCTTCTGCCGTGCGGCCTCCTCGCTCCCTCTCCCTCACCTTTTCAAGGTCCTGGAACCGTCTCTGCACCTGTATCTCCCACCCCACCTGTCACCTTCAGGGCACTAGCAACACTCAACTCATGTGACTTCCTCCAGGAAGCCCTCCCTGAATTCCCGAACGAAGCTCCTGGTGTGGGCACCTGCTTTCACTCTTGGGCGGTGTTGTCTTCATCGGTTCACTCAATCAGGGTCTCAACTGGGGCAATTCTGTCCCCTCAAGGGACACTGGGCGGTGTCTGGGGACATCTGTAATTGTCATGGAGGGGTGCTCCTGGCATGGAGTGGATGGAGGCCAGGGACACTGCTCAGCACCCTGCGTTGCCCAGGACGGCCTCACCCCAGAGAACAGTCCAGTGTCAGTGTCCACAGTGCCTGGGGGAGAGACCTGCTTTAATTATTTGGGAATAAACCGAGTCTCCTCCCTGTTCACCCCAGACACTGGAATAAACTTCAGAGGGAGCCGACGGCATAAACCAGGGGGACCCCCAGCTCCTGGGACTCACCTCCTCTCTCCCTCCCCACTCAGGGTGTGGATTTCAATGTGTGCAGCCTCCTGGGACCTCCGCAGGGCAGAGGATCATGGGACGCAGAATCTCTTGGGGGTCTGCGGAATCTTCTATCCCAGAGGGTCTCAACCCAGGTGATTCTGTCCCAGGGGAAGCTGGGTGGTGTCTGGGGATATCTGTGGTTGTCACGACTGGGGGTGCTCCTGGCATGGAGTGGGTGGAGGCCAGGGACGCTGTCAGCACCCTGCAGTGCCCAGGACGACCCACCCCAGAAAACGATCGGCCTCACATGTTCATGGCGGTAAGGGGGTGAGCCCACCCCCAGCATGGCTCCAGAGGCACCCAGAGTGGGGCCCCAGCCCCACGGCCACCTCTCCTCCCACTTCCTCCAGGCGCCTGTCCTCTGCACCTGCATCCTCCGGCTCTGGCTCCCTTCAAAGCTAGTCACAGCTGGCAGCCCACATGCCGTAAACACCCACCCAGACGTGCCAGCCAGACCTGGCTTTCTGTCACTCCCGGCTGATTCTGAATTCCCAGTCTCACATGGGCCAGAGGGTGACTGGCTCGAGACTTGCCTCTCATTACGAGCAAAGCTCTGATTCAACCGGAATATTAGTCAGGGAACAGCATGTCACATTCCAGGAGGCTGATCAGCTCCGACCTCAGTGCCAGCAGCTGACTCAGCCCAGAGAGCTGCATGTGCTAACTACTCCTTCTGAGCCTCACAGTTATGTTCTCGAGATTTCACTCAGTGTCACATGGTGTCACTGGTCCTGGTCGCAGACACAGACTCACCTGTGTGCGGGGAGTCAGGTGAGGACCGGTCCCAGCACCTTCATTCTGTGTTTCTTTCACTCACTCAGTAAACATCTGGTGAAGGCTTAGACCAGATTCCTGATCTTAATGAAGGAGGTGACGGTCTGGCCCAGGTGACAGGCACAGTTGATGTGATGATCACAACACAGTTGCCATGTGGCCCTGGGCACGTTAGCCCCTCTCCGCTACTGTTTTCTCCTCTGTGAAATGGAGATAATGATCTCAACTTCAACATGGCAAGTGTATGAGTCAGCTACTGCTGCGTAACAAACAACAGCAACAATAAAAACACCATTTGCCATCTCATAATTTCTGTGTGTCAGGAGTCTGGTTTAACTGGGTCCTCTGCTCAGACTGTTATAAGCCTGAAATCAAGATATGGGCTGGGCTGAGTTATCATCTGGAACTTGGGGTCCTCTCCCGAGCTTGTTTGGTCGTCGGCAGAATCCATTTCCTTGCAGCACTAGGAATGAGGTCACTGTTTTCCTACCGGCTTTTGGATGGGGGTGCTCTGAGCCCCAAGGGGCTACTCTCAGGTCTCTGCCACATGGACCCTCCAGTGGCAGCTCATGACATGGCTGTTTGCTTTCTTTAAGGCAAGCACCCCCTTCCCTTTCTCTCTTTCTTCCAAGTGTGGTTTATATATACATATATATAACATAAGACTGATAATCTTAATCATGTTTACATGTACGATTCAGTGATGTTAAGTATATTCACACTGCTATGCAATGGCTCTCCAGAACCTTCCATCTTGTACAACCAAGACATTGTATGCACTCAACAACAGCGCCCCTCTTCCCTCCCCCAACCCCTAGCACCCACCATTCTCCTTTCTGTCTCTATGAATTTGACAACTTGGGATGTGCTTCTGCTCTCATTTATGGGCTCACCTGATGAGGCCAGGCCCACCCAGGATGTCTCCTTTTTGATGAGCTCAAGTCAACCGACTAGGAGTCTTCATCGCATTTGCAAAATCCCTTTACCAAACACATGACCTATCTGCATTAACCGAACCACTGGAGTGACACCCCATCGTACTCGCAGGTCCAACCCATCCTCAAGTGCAGGGGATTAGATGAGACGTGGGCAGTAGTGGGCGGGGATCTTGGGCGCCATCTTGGAATTCTGCCTACAACTGTAGCTGTAAAAGACACGGTGGTCATTGCTATTTAGGTGCCGTTAGTAGGAAACACACACAAAGTGGCCCCCAAGGAGCACATACTATGCATCAGGCTCTGCACAAGGCATAGAGAAAACAGCAAAGAACTTTGGGGAAAGTTGAAGACTTGAGGTGAACAACTGGATATCTTACTAGGTCTTTCTGGATATCTTAGTAGCTTGAGCAAATGGATAGGGGATATTGGGGGATGGGTTATCTCCCTTGGAAAGAACTCCAAATGTCCCTTTCAATAACTTTCCACCCTACCAGTCATCTCTTCCTTCCAGAAATTCTCAGGAGGCAGCGCTTGGTGGCTCTTCTGCAGATGCCAGGATGGTGACGATGACAGCAGGCCATGCTCTTGTGTTTAGAATAGGACGTCCCCAAGGA
>NW_012105808.1:2236549-2243171 GCF_000951045.1 Mandrillus leucophaeus
CCACCACCACGCCTGGCTAATTTTTTGCATTTTTAGTAGAGATGGGGTTTCACTGTGTTAGCCAGGATGGTCTCGATCTCTTGGCCTCGTGATCTGCCTGCCTCGGCCTCCCAAAGTGTTGGGATGACAGGCGTGAGCCACTGCGCCTGGCCAAGGTTTAAAAAAAAGAAAAAAAATTAAGTGGAGACACGTTTAGTTGTAATTGGGACGCAGCCTGCCACCTACTCTCCAAATGCCTCCTTTCTCCCAATAACCCGGACCCTCTCCCCAAAGTCCTGGCAATACTCCTGCGAGAGGAAGGGATGGACACCAGAAAAAGGGAGTGAAGGTCCTGCTTATTCCGTCCTGGTTGAGGCCGAACACGGGCCCCTCTTCCCCTTTGCCACCAAGAGGATTCTAAGATTACCGAGATCCCCATTCCCTGGAGAGCACGTCTTGTAGAATCCCCTCCTCCTGAGTGTGGGCAGGGCCTGTGGACGTGACGAGATAACACTCCCCTGATTAGGTTACTTTGCAGGAAAGAAAGGATTTTGAAGAGGTGAATAAGGTCCTAAATTAGTTGACCTTGAGTTCGTTGAAAGGGCGATTATCCTAGGTGGGCCTGGCCTAATCGAGTGACCCTTTAAAAGGGATTGGGCCCTTCCTGAAGTGAAAGCCTGGAAGCGTGAGGGGCCTATGGAGAAGGCCATGTGGCCTAAGAGTGGCCTCAAAGAACTGAGAATTGCCCTTTCTTGACAGCTAACAAGACAACAGAAACAGTTTGTCAACCACAAGGAACTGAATTCTGAATGAGCCTGAAATGAGCTTAGAAGTGGATTCATCACCACACAAACCTTCAGATGAGAATGCAGCCCTGGCTCACATCTCTGAGGTCAGAAGTTTGGACATAGTGTGGCTGGGTCCTCTGTGCAGGGTCTTACCCAGCCACACTACATCCAAACTTCTGACCTATGGAACCAGGAGCTAATAAATGGGTGTCACTCTAAGCTACTGCATTCATGGTAGTTGTTACACAGCCATAGCTAGCCAATACATTCT
The DNA here is from genome assembly GCF_000951045.1 of Mandrillus leucophaeus. NCBI lineage: Eukaryota > Metazoa > Chordata > Mammalia > Primates > Cercopithecidae > Mandrillus > Mandrillus leucophaeus. The sequence continues at coordinate 2,237,588 of NW_012105808.1, forward strand.
TTATGTGCTGAAGACCAGAGCCCTCTAGGATTTTACGGTCGGCTTTCATACTTGTCCATACACAAGGGCTTGGACACCCTGTCCCTCCACAATCAGCCAAGCAACTCAGCAGTTTCCTCCTGAGTATGTCTGAACATATCATCAAAAAAGTCTAATGACCATGACATTATCTGATTGTCTTAACAGCACTGTGCGGGGGTGAGGAGGCACAGTAGGCATGAAGAACAGAGGAAGATTGATGCATTTGGTATTAGATAGCTTGACATGCATTAACCCCTTGAGAGGCAGGCACTGCCTATTCTCCCCCATTTCACAGACAAGGGCATTGAGGTTCAGAAAAGCATAGAGATGTCCCAGGGTCACAGAGTCAGTAGGTGGCACAGTTGGGAGCCCAAGCCCTAAACTGCTGGTTATGTCACCTCATGAAACCACTTAACCTCGCTGGGTCTCAGCATCCTTATCTGTCCAGTGAATCCTCACAAGTGGTTATGAGATGAAATCAGACAATTCAGGGCCTCTAGGCTGAGGGTCAGCAAACCTTTTCTGCAAAGGGCCACTGAGCTCTGTCCTTGTAGGATGAAAGCAGTCACTGATGACAGGTAAATGAATGTCTGTGGCCATGTGCCAATAAAACTTTACTTATAAAAACAGGAAGTGGAAGGGAGGACTTGGCCCAGGGAGCTGCACTATGTCTATGGCTGTGTGCCAATAAAACTTTATTTATACAAACAGGAAATGGAGGGGGAACTTGGCCCAGGGAGCTGCAGTATGTCTGTGGCTGTGTGCCAATAAAACTTCATTTATAAAAACAGGAAGTAGAGGGCCAGACTGGGCCTGGGGTGGGGGGGGGCACAGTATGTCTGTGGCTGTATGCCAATAAAACTTTATTTATAAAAACAGGAAACAGAGGGAGGACTTGGCCTGGGGGCCACAGTTTTCAACCCCAGCTTTAGCAGGTTTTTCCTTCCTTTTCTAACTTCTAAAATGAAGCCGACTGACCCTAGAAGTGCCATTTCTGAAAGAGGAAGAGAGAAAAGGGGTGAAAGGATGTTGAACTAGCCAAGGCAGACTGCAGCATTTTCAGGGCTTCTCCCTGATATCTCCAATAAAGACAACTAGCACCGACTAGGCTAATCCCATGATGGCTTGTTCTGCAGGGACATCATCACCCTGGTGCTGCCCTCTCCCCCATTCTCTAGAGGAAGGAGCCCCAAAGAGAACAGATAAACTCTGCCTCCTAGAAAGGTAAGACTCCTGGCCTGGCACCGTGTGGGATCACACCTGTAATCCCAGCACTTTGGGAGGCCGAGGCAGGTGGATCATTTGAGGTCAGGAGTTCGAGACCAGCCTGACCAACGTGGTGAAATCTGTCTCTACTAAAAATACAAAAATTAGCCAGGCAAGGTGTCAGGCGCCTGTAATCCCAGCTACTTGGGAGGCTGAGGCAGGGGAATTGCTTGAGCCTGGGAGGTGGAGGTTGCAGTGAGCTGAGACTACGCTATTTCATTCTAGCCTGGGAGACAAGAGTGAAACTCCGTCTCAAAAAGAGAAAGAAAACCAACCTGCTATAAACAAAACTAAAAGAAACACACACACACATGCAGAGAACAGACCGGGAATTGTAAAAACAGCTGACAAACACAGACTTTCTACTCTATAGTGAAATCTCTCCCCTCAGCACTGTGGACATCAGGACTGGATCCATCTCTGGGGTGAGGCCGTCCTGGGCACTGCAGGGTGCTGAGCAGAGTCCCTGGCCTCCACTCACTCCCTGCCAGGAGCACCCCTTAGTTACACTGAGCTATGATCGCACCGCTGCACTCCCACCTGGGCAACAGAGTGAGCCTCTGACTCTAAAATAATAATAATAATAATAATAATAATAATAATAACAAGAATATAAGAATAATAATTCAGATCCATGTCTGGTAAAAATAATAAGTAAAGCTGAGGCTCTAAAATAATAAATTAAAATAATAAATAAAATAAAATAATAAATGAGTAAAGCTGAGGCTCTAACATCACGTTTTTGCGAGGCTGTCATTACAAGGCTCATCCAGCCACAGCGGCCTCTGCACTGGGGCACCCGCCTGGGCCTCTGCCTGGCCTGCGTCAGCTTAGGAGCCCTCAGCCCCTTGAACCCTGCTGGTGGGACAAGGGGCCCCTCTACCAGGCCCTTAACTTCTGAGCAGACCCCACCTTGGGCCTCCCCAGGCTGCACCTTAACCATCTAGGACACGCATCCCCAGGCGGCACTGGGAGTGTCTGGCACAGACCCGAGGGTGTTAGCCTGGCAGGGGCCCCGCACATGGGTGCTGGTTCACTAAAACGATGAAGCGGACAGGAGGAAGATTAACATCCAACGGGCCGCATCATTGCTGTCCTGGGCAACAGACTCTGACCCCTGCTATAGGGGGTCATAGACGGTCTAGATCAAGCCACAGATTGGCAGAGCCATCCTCTCTGGCCTCCGCTCGGCTCCCCCATGTCCCCTGCCCCCTGGCATCTCATCATACGCGACCATCACCGCCGTGTGTGTTTTGAGTCAAAGGCGGCCAAGTCTCGATGAATCTGCCGATGACCGAGTTGGTGCCTCATCCCTCGCTCTGTGGGAGGCTGACTGTGCAAGCGGTTGCTTAGCAACAGACACACACACACACACACACACAAACACATACGCACGAGAGGTGGTTGTGGGCTGCACACTGGGCTGGGGTGCTCAGATTCCCACGGCCCCACCAACGGATCCCCGGGCTCGGTGGTCGTGGACGTGAGCCCTCTGTGTATGGAGCCTCCATCAGCAGAGTCAGGAGGTCGCAATAACAGCTCTGAAACGGGGATTCATTGAGAGGACATTGGTGGGCTTGAAGACGGGGGTCTGTCTACCGGGGCTTGAGTGGGAGCCACAGTAATTCTGTCAGGAGGAGAACAGAAGCCTGTTCTCAACTACCGCGGGAGGCAGGTTCTTCTGCACCGGGCCTTCTCCCCCCGGCACTGTGGGCATTTGGGGCTGAATCATTCTCGGTGCTGGGACTGCCCCAGGCACGGCAGTGGCACCCCTGGCCTCCACCCCATGGCATCCACCAATCGAGGCAGTCACAGATGTCTCCTGGGTGCAAAACTGCCCCAAGTTGAGACCCCCCGGGCTAGGGAATTCCACGGACTCCAAGAGACTCTGCATCCCATGATCCTCTGCCCTGCTGAGGTCCCAGGAGGCTGCACACATTGAAATCCACACCCTGAGTGGGGAGGGAGAGAAAGGAGGAGAATCCCAGGAGCTGGGGGTCCCCCTGGTTTACACCATCTACCCCATTGCGAGTTTATTCTGGTGCCTATTATGAGCAGAAAAATAACTTGATTTTTTGTTCCCCAAAATAATGAACCCAGAGTTTCTCCCACTCAGTACTGTGGATATTTGAGGCCCGATTGTTCTCTGGGGCGGGGCCATCCTGGGCACGGCGGGGTGCTAAGCAGCATCCCTGGTCTCCACCCACTCCATGCCAGGAGCACCCCCAAGTCACAAAAACGACAGGTGTCCCAGAAATTGCTCAATGTCCCTGGGGTTGGGGGGCGGCATCACTCAGGCGACCCCTGCTATAGAGGGTCACGTCCAAGCTCTCCTACAGCCAGGAAGCACCACCTTGTCCTGGGCTGCAGACATGGAGGCTGCCGGGTACAGGGAGATTTTCTGAGCCCTGGGGGCTGTGGCAGAGCCCCTGATTTCGGCACAGCGTCCCATAATTACTTGCGGGCTGCACACGTTTTCTCTGGGGAGGGTGGCAGCAGCGAGCTGTGACCTTCCGGGGGCAGAACGGCGTTTTCAGGTCCTGGCTGAATATCTTGGCAATTCTTTCAGGGGAACAAGTTGTCCGCGAAAAGAACCGATAATAACGTGAATTTCAACACGACGAGGACATGCTGAAATCTGGTGACCGACCAGGGGGAAGTAAACCCGCTCTGACTGGCCGTGGGGACTGGAGTTTGCTCACCACACAAGAGCCCTTCTCAAGATAAAAGGCTCCGGTAAAGCTCTCAGCAGAAATGTTACAAAAAAAAAAAAAACCTCCCTGGGAGAACGAGGAGCTATCAGAAAAACACACTCTGTGATCTGGAGGTCACAGAGTTCTTCTGTACTCAGTGAGGCAAGAAGCAAAAAGGCTGAAGAAATGCTTATCCTGGAACAGGGGTTTCCACCCGGGCACTGTGGACATTGGCGCCGGATTGTTCTCTGGGGTGGGGCCGTCCTGGGCACTGCAGGGTGCTGAGCAGTGTCCCTGGCCTCCACCCACTCCATGCCAGGAGCACACCCCTGTCGTGTAACCACAAATGTCCCCAGACATTGCCCCAGATGAGTGAGGACGGAGGTACAGGTGAGCGTAGGTGGGTGCAGGTGGGCGTAGGTGGGTGCAGGTGGGTGTAGGTGGGTGCCGGTGGGCATAGGCAGGTGCAGGTGCCCCGTGAACCCATCTCCACCTGCACCATCTGCATCTCCAACCCCACCCCCAGCCCCAGTGTCTCCTAAGGGGTAGAAAATCCACAATGCTGAACGTGACAGACCCTGCCTTAATTTGAGAAAAAAAAAGGACTCAAGTCTGTCCCCTCCTCACATCAGACGCCACGATAAACTCCCAATGGGCCAGATGGTGTCAGCCAGGGGGACCCCAGCTCCTGGGCTTTGCCTCCTCTCTCCCTCCTCACTCAGAGTGTGGATTTCACTGTGTGCAGCCTCCTGGAACGATGTGGCCCCGATGTCCACAGGGGCCAGTGGGGGAAACCCTGTGTTGTTTGGAAAAAAACGGAATCTGCTTCCTGCTTACACCAGACACCAGAATAAACTCCCAATGGGGCAGACAGCATCAACCAGGGGCACCCCAGCTCCTGAGATTCACCTACTCTCTCCCTCCCAGTCAGGGGGTGGATGGAATTCTCCTCTGGCCAAACTGAACAAGCTCTCGCCTGCCGCCACCCAGGGCAGGGGTGCCTGAGTCTTTAACTCACAGGCGAGGATCCAGGCCCTCTGCCCGCCAGGACAATGACCCCTCCCGAAGCTAGGGAGTGGCAGCCCCAGGTCTGCAGCCAGCTCTTACCCTGAAGAGCGTGACATCTGGGAGGGGGATTGGCAGGCACCCCAGGGCCTGATGGTGGGGACAAGCCAGGGTCTGATTCCCACAGCAGGATGACCTGCACTCCCCCAGGGCCACTCACCCCTCCAGGGGGATGCTTACGCCTTCCATTCTCTGGTCCAAGCTCTGCTCTGGCAACACCTCCGTGCCTGAGTGTGGGGTGCGTTCCCTGACTACCTTAAGGCCACTCCTGGGAGCACAGCCAGTGCCTCACGCCTCCTGCCATGCACAATATCCAGGGACTGCCTCTGGTTTTGGCAGAGAGGCTCCGAGTGGGCACACAGGGGCCCCCAGGGCAGGGGCCAATCACCTGGGTTTGCCTGAGACCTGGGGCTCTCAGTGTTGAACCAAGAAGGTATCAAGCAAACTGCAGTGGGGGTAGTGACAGAGCTCAAAGATGGGCTCGGGAGTGACTGAAGACATCTGGGATGCAGTCCGTATGCACTGCCTGCACCTCTGTC
>NW_012105808.1:2244381-2246525 GCF_000951045.1 Mandrillus leucophaeus
CCATCCCCACCTGTGCCACCTGCACCTCCGTCCCCACCCGCACCCACCTGCACCCACCTGCACCCACCTGCACCTCCATCCCCACCCGCACCCACCTGCACCCACCTGCACCCACCCGCACCCACCTGCACCCACCTGCACCTCCGTCCCCACCTGTGCCCACCTGCACCTGTGTCCCCACCTGTGCCCACCTGCACCGACCTGCACCTCCGTCCCCACCTGCGTCCACCGGCACCTCCGTCCCCACCTGCACCCCCACCTCCATTTGTCCTCATCTGCACCCACCTGTACCCACCTGCACCCCGTCCTCACCTGCACTTCTGTCCCTAACTGCACCTCCATCCCCACTTGTCCTCATCTGCACCCCCTGCACCCCCGTCCCTACCTGCACCCCCCGCATCTCCAGCCCCCTCCCGGCTCCAGGCCCGGGCCCAGGAGACTCCATGGGCCTCCTCTGCCCCCTGGTGGCCGCCAGCGGTAACAACAGCCCTCTGCAAACCGAGCTTCCCAGGCCGGGGAACAGGCTCCCCCAGCCCCGGCCGGCCGTCTTCGCTGCTTGGGGCCTACAGAAGATAGGAGCAGGGCATCACGGTGCTGGTTTTGTCACCAGGACAGGCAGCCACGGCCCTCGCTTGGCGGCGCACCGGCTCTCCTGCAGAGGCTGCCACCCAGAGGTCAGAGACCCCGGCAGGCGCCTGCACCCCTCACAGCCTCGCTCTCGTCCATTCTTGTAGGGAGGTGAGTTTCCAAGCTTCCCACCCTGTGCCCCCAGGAACCAAAGCCGCACTCGCCCAGCCCAGCGCCCAGCAAACAGGAAGTGCTCAATGAATGACTATCAACATTATTAAAAGATCAGGAAGAACCCGCATCCCACGCCATCCTGTGTAACAGAGGACCCCTTCGAGGTCAGCCGGCACCACGCCTGCTCACCATTAATTCCGTCCTCTCTACTGGGGCCTCCCCTTGGGTGCTGTGGACATCAGAGCCTGATGGTTCTCCGGGGTGGGGCCGTCCTGGGAACCATAGGGTGCTGAGCAGCGTCCCTGGCCTCCATCCACTCCATGCCAGGAGCACCCCTCCATCAAGACAATTACAGATGTCCTCTGGGGGCAGAATCACCCCTGGTGGAGACTCCCCGGGTTAGGGGATTCCACAGTCCCCCAAGAAACTCTGCATCCCAAGATCCTCTGCCCTGCTGAGGTCCCAGGAGGCTGCACACGTTGAAATCCACACCCTGAGTGAGGAGGGAGAAAGGAGGTGAATCCCAGGAGCTGGGGGTCCCCTGGTTTACACCGACTGCCCCATCGGGAGTTTATTCTGGTGTCTAGATAAACTCTAGGGACTGAAGTCAGTTTTGAAATAATGAATGGGGTAGGCGCGGTGGCTCACGCCTGTCACCCCAGCACTTGGGGAGGCTGAGGCAGGTGGATCACAAGGTCAGGAGTTCAAGACCAGCCTGGCCAACATGGTGAAACCCCGTCTCTACTAAACATACAAAAATTAGCCGGGCATGGTGGCGTGCACCTGTAATCCCATCTACTCGGGAGGCTGAGGCGGGAGAATCTCTTGAACCCGGGAGGAGGAGGTGGCTGTGGGCCGAGATCGTGCCACTACACTGCAGCCTGGGCAACAAGTGAGACTCTGTCCAAAAAAAAAAAAAAAAACCTCTATGGCAAAACCCACCATAAGCAAAGTCAAAAGACACACTCAGGAAAATATTTGCGAGTTCAAACCAACGTTTATAAACTGTTCAAACAAATCAATGCACCTGAAACGCCGGAACAGAAAGGTCATCAAAGAGCCCAGCCTGGCAGTCCACAGAAGGAACGCCCAGAGAACGGTCGGATTCACCGGCCACCGAGGACACCCAAACAAAACAAAGATGTGCACCCCTACTTGCCAGCTTGGCAAAGATCTCATCGCTGCAGCCGGGAGGGTGGGGAACGAGCGCTCCAGGAAGGAATGGGGCGTTTCTGGAGGTCCTTGTGGCTGGATGTCAAATGCAGATCACATGCACAGAGCTCAGCAGCAAATCCACTCACAGGAATTTAACGGAAACCTCAACCATCCAAGGGGAAGGATTCAGGAAGGAAGGAGAGAGGGAGGGAGGGAGGCGGGGAAGGAGGGAGTGGGGGAGGGATGGA
>NW_012105808.1:2247860-2249103 GCF_000951045.1 Mandrillus leucophaeus
CAGGCGAACATAATTCACAAAAATCCCAGGACAGGCTTGTCAAGATGCTGACGCCCATTGGTGCCGGGCTGGGGAAACTTAGGGGCTTCGCCTTCTTCGTATTTTTCTTCATTTTACCTTTTTAGTTGTTGTTTATTTTTTGGAGACAGGGTCTTGCCCTGTTGCCCAGGCCGGAGTGCAGTGGTGCGATCATAGCTCACTGCAGCCTTGACCTCCTGGGCTCAAGTGATCCTCCTGCCTTGGCCTCCAGTGTAGCTGGGACTACAGGTACACACCATAACACCCGGCTAATTTTTTAATTCTTTTGTAGAGATGGGGTCTTGCTATGTTGCCCAGGCTGGTCTCAAACTCCTGGGCTCAAGTGATCCTCCCACCTTGGCCTCCCAAAGTGCTGGGATGACTGGTGTAAGCCACCGCACCCAGCAACTCACCAAGTTCTGGCCTCAATCAGGGATCAAAGGGCTTCAGGTCAAATTGCCATCCCTAAAATGACCTGCTAGAGAAACTTAACTCTATGAAATGAAGGGGAGGCACCCCAGAAACTGGCAGGTGGTCCCTGGAAGTGGTACAAGAAGAAGGGACTCGGGTCGCACAGCTGACCCCCAGTGGCTCTCAGCCTCGAGAACCCCGCCCGGCGATGGCCAGAGTCGCACCCGGTGGATTCCTACAGGGAGCCTCTTCCTCTCTCCTTGAGGTCATGGGGGCGCGAGTGACCGGCAAGGGAGGAAGTCGGCTCCGTTCACCCCTCCAGCTGGCTGCCCATTTCAGCAGAGAGGACAGCAGGCTCCCAGCGACAGCCCCATCCTAACCCCAGATCCCATGCACAGGTCAGCTCCACGTCAAAAGGGGCTGCAGACGGGATGAAGTTAAGGATTGTGAGACAGGAAAGCATCCGGGGTGATCTGGGGGCCCCGGTGTCTTCATAGGGTCCTCAGGAGAGGAGGCAGGAGGATGAGAGTCAGAGACTGAAAGAGGTTTCACTGTGGCTGTGAACGGGAAGGAGGGGGCCCCGAGCCAAGGGATGTGGGTGCCTCTAGACGCTAGGAAATGCGGGAACCAGATTCTGACCTGGAGCCCCAAGAAGGGATGGGCCCTGCCCACACCTTGATTTTCCTTGATTTTCGCCCAGTGAGGCCTATGTGAGGCTTTTTTTTTTTTTTTGAGATGGAGTCTCACTCTGTCGCCCAGGCTGGAGTGCAGTGGTACCATCTCGGCTCTGCAACCTCCACCTCCCGGGTTCAAG
>NW_012105808.1:2251260-2254626 GCF_000951045.1 Mandrillus leucophaeus
CCTCTCCGGGCTCTGCACACCTTCCCGCCCTGCGCCTCCTTTTTCAGGCTGAGCTTTTCTGTTGGTGTCACGGCTTCACCGGGGTGCGAGTTACACACCCTGAGATGCACACAGGGCACGCTCATCTTTAAGCACACATGGTTCGAAGGGTTGCCATTCATTCCTACAGCTGTGCAACCATCAGCATAATCTCAATGGGATGCTGTCATCGGCCCCCAGAGCTGCCCCGATCCTACCCCCAGCCTCCAGGCCACCTCTGATCTCTGTCACCTTTTCTAGAATTTTCCTGTAAGTGGAATTGTACAATAGAAATCTTTTACATTTTTATGTTTGGCTTCATAAACAAATAAATATTATACATATATTTTATATCTATACTTTTTGTATCTACACTTTATTTTATTTTATTATTTCTGAGATGGAGTCTGGCTCTGTCACCCAGGCTGAAGTGCAGTGGTGCAATCTCAGCTCACTGCAACCTCCGTCTCCTGGGTTCCAGCAATCCTCCCACTTCAGCCCCCCAAGTAGCTGGGATAACAGGCGCCCGACACCACGCCCAGCTAATTTTTGTATTTTTAGTAGAGAAGAGGTTTCGCCAAGTTGGCCAGGCTGGTCTCAAACTCCTGACCTCAGGTGATCCATCCACCTTGGCCTCCCAAAGTGCTGGGATTACAGGCGTGAGCCACTGCACCTATTATGTAAAATAGCTCTATCTATACATGTATCATGTTATTGAGATATAATTCATATGACATACAGTGCACCCATTAAAAATGCATAATTCTTTCTGGGTATTCTCTGAGGGACCAAAAATAAGAAAAAAATCATAAAATAAAAAGAAAATGCACAATACAGTGGCATTTAGTATATTCACAGAGTCCTGCAACCATCACTACTATCTAATTCCACAACATTCTAATTACACCAAGAAAAAACACATCAACCATCACTTCCCATGCCTCTCCCAGGCTCGGCACCCACGCGTCCCCTCCCTGCCTCTGTGGATTGGCCTGTCCTGAACATTTCGTAGAAATGGCATCACATGCTGTGTGGCCTTTGGTGTCTGGCATCTCTTACTGAGCGTGACACCCTCAAGGCACACCCACACTGTGGCCTGTGTCAAAGCCTCATTCCTTTTCACGGCTGAGTAATACTCCACGGTGTGGATGGAGGATGTTCTGTTGATGCACTTACCCATTGATGGACATTTGGAGTCTTTGCCTTATTGCTACATTTGAACATATTCTTTACTTTTGAGTACATCTGTTTTTGAATCACCTCTCATGACCATTGTCTACTAAGGATGAGACCAAAATGATTTATCCTGGGCTTGGCTAAAGTATGCATTTTTAAGGCGCACATTACAAGCCATAAAATTCAAGTGAAGAGTACTGCTCAAAGATACTTCAGGGCCAGGTGCAGTGGCTCACACCTGTAATCCTGGCACTTTGGGAGGTCAAAGTAGGAGGATGACTTAAGCCAAGGAGTTCAAGACCAGCCTGGGCAACAAAGCAAACCCTAACTCCTTTCTGGTTTTTTTTTTTCTTTCTTTCTTTCTTTCTTTTCTTTTTCTTTTTTCTTCTCTCTCTCTCTTTTTTTTTAGAAGGAGTTTCACTCTGTCGCCCAGGCTGGAGTGCAGTGGCATGATCTTGGCTCACTGCAACCACCACCTCCCGGGCTCAAGTGATTCTCGTGCCTCAGCCTCCCAAGTAGCTTGAATTACAGGCCTGCGCCACCACGCCTGGCTAATTTTCCTATTTTTAGTAGAGATGGGGTTTCACCATGTTGGTCAGGCTGGTCTGGAACTCCTGACCTCAGATGATCCACCCGCCTCGGCCTCCCAAAGTGCTGGGATTACAGGATGAGCCACCATGCCTGGCCAAGACCCTAACTCTTAAAAAAAAAAAAATTAAAACTTTTTAAAAAAGATTTTTTAGTAAGTTCACCAGGTTTGCAGCCACCCCCACCCGACCATTGGGTCCATTTCCATGTCCCTGGCAAGTCCCCGGCGCACATGCACGTCCCCAGCCTCCGGCCACCATGAGTCCCTTTCTATTCCTACGGCTTTGCCTTTTCTGGACATTTCTGCCTTCCTTTCTACTTATTTTTAAATGATTTCCTCTTCCTACATTTTAAAAGTCACTCAGGATTCTTTAGGGAGAAAAACGAGCAGTAAAGCAACAGAGGAGAGCTAAAGGGCCAGCGACGGGTTATGCTCCAGGTGCACGGGAGATAGGGGTGAAGGCTGAGGCACCCTCCTTCAAACTTCCTACCACGGCGCGAAGACACCGGAAAGGCAGGCAGCACCGCCGAGGGCTTCCCACCCTGACCCCGTCCAGGGGCTCCGGCACCAGTAGGACCAGTGAGTGCCACGTTCCCGGCCTCGTGGGTGGGAAACTCTGCCAGGGGCTAGCAGCTGTTCCCCCGCACCCGCTCCCCATTACTCACACTTGGTGGATACAAAAAGCCCACAGACCCAGGTCAAGTCCAAGACAACCGCCTTGACGGCAACCCCACGTCTTAGATTCAGGGTGCAAAACAGCCAACCGAGCCTCAAATCAGAGCAAAGAAATGAGTCACAGCACCGACCTGTGCAGGAGGTCTCGCCGTCTGCAGCACCGAGATCCCGAAACCAAGCTCCGCTCCCTGGAAAAAACACACAGAGTTAGTCTGGCGTGGCCGGAGGTGCCACGCACGTGGTGATGGGGTCAGCACTGGAGAATGGCCTTGCGCTCGTGATTGGACAAGGACAGAAATCATTTTGGCAACCAGGTGCGGTGGCTCAGGCCTGTGATCCCAGCACTTTGGGAGGCCGAGGCGGAAGGGTCTTGCGGTCAGGAGTTCGAGACCAGCCTGGCCAACATGGCAAAACCCCGTCTCTACTAAAAACACAAAAATTAGCCAATGTGGTGGCGGGTGCCTGTAGTGCCAGCTACTCAGGAGGCTGAGGCAGAAGAATCACTTGAACCTGGGAGGCGGAGGGTGCAGTGAGCTGGGATCGAGCCACTGCACTCCAGTCTGGGTGACAGTGTGAGACTCTGCCTCAAAAAAAAAAAAAAGAAAAAAAAGAAAAAGAAAGAAGCAGAAGGCAATTTACTGAAAACACTTATTATTAGAGATTTATGACGTTATTCCTAATACATTTTCCACGTGTTTGAAAACTGAACTGAGTGCAAGGACTGATCTTTTTATGGCTCTTTACAATTTATCAAAAACAACTCTGCACCTCTTCTGAGCCTCGTGATCCCCCGGGAGGAAGAAGGAGAGGCTCAGTTAGTCCCATGGTGCCCAGAAGGCACCCAACGTACCCAGGTCTGCCCAGGACTTTTCCAGAGTTAGCCTGATAGTCCTGCATCCTGGGAAATC
>NW_012105808.1:2254676-2259022 GCF_000951045.1 Mandrillus leucophaeus
AAAAAAAAAAATTAAAACTTTTTAAAAAAGATTTTTTAGTAAGTTCACCAGGTTTGCAGCCACCCCCACCCGACCATTGGGTCCATTTCCATGTCCCTGGCAAGTCCCCGGCGCACATGCACGTCCCCAGCCTCCGGCCACCATGAGTCCCTTTCTATTCCTACGGCTTTGCCTTTTCTGGACATTTCTGCCTTCCTTTCTACTTATTTTTAAATGATTTCCTCTTCCTACATTTTAAAAGTCACTCAGGATTCTTTAGGGAGAAAAACGAGCAGTAAAGCAACAGAGGAGAGCTAAAGGGCCAGCGACGGGTTATGCTCCAGGTGCACGGGAGATAGGGGTGAAGGCTGAGGCACCCTCCTTCAAACTTCCTACCACGGCGCGAAGACACCGGAAAGGCAGGCAGCACCGCCGAGGGCTTCCCACCCTGACCCCGTCCAGGGGCTCCGGCACCAGTAGGACCAGTGAGTGCCACGTTCCCGGCCTCGTGGGTGGGAAACTCTGCCAGGGGCTAGCAGCTGTTCCCCCGCACCCGCTCCCCATTACTCACACTTGGTGGATACAAAAAGCCCACAGACCCAGGTCAAGTCCAAGACAACCGCCTTGACGGCAACCCCACGTCTTAGATTCAGGGTGCAAAACAGCCAACCGAGCCTCAAATCAGAGCAAAGAAATGAGTCACAGCACCGACCTGTGCAGGAGGTCTCGCCGTCTGCAGCACCGAGATCCCGAAACCAAGCTCCGCTCCCTGGAAAAAACACACAGAGTTAGTCTGGCGTGGCCGGAGGTGCCACGCACGTGGTGATGGGGTCAGCACTGGAGAATGGCCTTGCGCTCGTGATTGGACAAGGACACAAATCATTTTGGCAACCAGGTGCGGTGGCTCAGGCCTGTGATCCCAGCACTTTGGGAGGCTGAGGCGGAAGGGTCTTGCGGTCAGGAGTTCGAGACCAGCCTGGCCAACATGGCAAAACCCCGTCTCTACTAAAAACACAAAAATTAGCCAATGTGGTGGCGGGTGCCTGTAGTGCCAGCTACTCAGGAGGCTGAGGCAGAAGAATCACTTGAACCTGGGAGGCGGAGGGTGCAGTGAGCTGGGATCGAGCCACTGCACTCCAGTCTGGGTGACAGTGTGAGACTCTGCCTCAAAAAAAAAAAAAAGAAAAAAAAGAAAAAGAAAGAAGCAGAAGGCAATTTACTGAAAACACTTATTATTAGAGATTTATGACGTTATTCCTAATACATTTTCCACGTGTTTGAAAACTGAACTGAGTGCAAGGACTGATCTTTTTATGGCTCTTTACAATTTATCAAAAACAACTCTGCACCTCTTCTGAGCCTCGTGATCCCCCGGGAGGAAGAAGGAGAGGCTCAGTTAGTCCCATGGTGCCCAGAAGGCACCCAACGTACCCAGGTCTGCCCAGGACTTTTCCAGAGTTAGCCTGATAGTCCTGCATCCTGGGAAATCCCTCAGCCGCAGCTCAGCTGGGACGGGCAGTCTCTGAGCAGAACCAAGCTGGCACCACATGTCTGAGGCTGCGACCAGGGACTCCCCACCTCAGGGGCCTCGGGGGGGCCCGCCACCAGCACTGACAGGACGAGCTCCAGGGCCAAAGCTGTTCCTGCGAACACCGTGGTTTATATGAAACCCCTGCCTCCCTCTGGAGTCTGGAATCCTGGCATGGGTCAGGCAGCAGGGGCCACAGATCCAGCCCCCATAGGAACGTGGGCGCTGGGTCTCTGGGAGCCTCGCTGGTGACGGTGCTTCGGGCTGTTGCCCCAGCTCGCTGCTGGGGATGAGGCATGTCCCACGTGACGCATGGGGAGAGGGCTGGAAGCTGGACCTGGAAGCCGGGCCTGGCCTCCCCAACCCACCCCACGAGCCTTTCCCTTCGTGAACTCTGCTCCGTGCTCCGTGTCCTCTTACTGGGAGAAACCACAGCTGCAAGGAGGCCTTGTGCGGAGTCCGGGGTCCCCCCAGCAAGTCACCCCATCTCTACAAAGTTACCCCATCTTTACAAAAAAAATTTAAAAGTTAGGAGGGTGTAGTGATGCCCGCCTGTGACCCCAGCTACGCAAGAGGCTGAGATGGGAGGATCGCTTGATTCTGGGAGATCAAGGTTGCAGTGAGCTAGGATTGCACCACTGCACTCCAGGCTGGGCAAGAGAGTGCGATCCTGTCTGAGAAAAAAATAAAAATAAATGCCACTTGGGGCCAGGGGCGGTGGCTCACACCTGTAATCCCAGCACTTTGGGAGGCCAAGGCAGACAGACCACTTGAGGTCAGGAGTTCAAGACCAGCCTGGTCAACAGGTTGAAATCTTGTGTCTCCTAAAAATACAAAAATTAGCCAGGCATGGTGGTGGATGCCTGTAATCCCAGCTACTTGGGAGACTGAGGCACGAGAATCGTTCGAACCCAGGAGGCGGAGGTTGCAGTGAGCTGAGATCATGCCACTGAACTCTAGCCTGGGTGACAGAATGAGTCTCAGTCTGAAAAAAAAAAAAGCCACTTGGGATCCAGGATAGGATCCTAAAACAGAAAAGGGACCTTAGAAGAAAAAATCATGAAACTGGGATAAAGAGTGAAATTTAACTTATAGAAATGTACCCACATGAGCTTCCTGGTGCTCATAAGTACATGGTCCAGCCTGGGCAACATAGCAAGACCCCATCTCTACAAAAACAATGTAAAAATTAGCTGGGCATGGTGGTGCAAACCTGTTGTCCCAGTTACTTGGGAGGCTGAGGCAGGAGGATCGCTTGAGCCCAGGAAGTCGAGGCTGCAGTGATCTGTGATTGTGCCACTGCACTCCAGCCTGGGCAACAGAGCAGGGCACTGTCTCAGAAACAAACCAAACCCAAATGCACGGTGACTTCATAAGATGCTAACATAAGGGAAAACTGGTGAGAGACAGACATGAGATCTCTGGATTTCTTTGCAACTCTTCTGAAAATCTAAAATTAAAAGTTCATTTAAAAAAAAACCACAAACTTTAAAATGCTAGTTTCTGTTCTGAGCCCAGGGTAATTTACCATCAATAAAAGGCGGGGATAGGGAGCGGAAATCCCCGCTGTCACCTGCAGGTGGTGCCCTTGCCACAGGAACGCCCTGGTACCCTTGGGCTCTGGAAACAGCTGGAATCTTGCAGGATCCGCTACACCAGGGCTTGCCACTCAGAACAGCAGCAGCTCAGGGCAGCAGGGATGAGCGATGAAAGGGCTAGAGCGGCATGCCCACGGGGCGGCAGGAGGCCCAGACTCCTGCCCTCCGCCTTGCTGGGCAGCTATGCACATAACCCTTCAACTTTGAATCATGCTTTTTTGTGTGTTTTTTTGGTTTTTTTTTTGAGACAGGGTCTCACTCTGTCGCCCAGGCTGGAGTGTAATGATGCAATCACAGCTCACTGCAGCCTTCACCTCCTGGGCTCAAGCGATCCTCCTTCCTCAGCCTCCTGAGGAGCTGGGCCTACAGGTGAGAATCACTGTCGTAGTTTTCATGGACTGGGAAGGGGAAGGAATGTGCTTAGTTTGTGGGCTAATTTTTAAAGTTTTTAAAATAGAGACAGGCTATTGCTATGTTATCCAGCCTGGTCTTGAACTCCTGGGCTCAAGTGATCCTCCCACCACCTTGTCTTCTGAAAGGGCTGGGATTCAGGTGCAGCCATTTCACCTGGACAACCTTAAATTACTGAATGAATTCGAAGTGGTGGCCCTGTGCGCCCTTCAACCCACTACCCCGCCAGTGACTCTGTACACAGCTACGGCACATCTTATCAAAACTACCAAACTGAGAGAGGCGGATACATTCAATGTAGACACTCACCCCTAAGAATCACTATTTTCAAACAGCCTTCTTGTGAAATAATGCCCGTACCATACAACTTGCCTACTTAAAGTGTATAATTCAGTTTTTTCAGTATATTTGCAAAACTGGGCAACCACCACTTTTATGTAGTTCCAGAACATTCTCCTACAAAGAAGCGCCCTCCCCATCAGCCCCCAATCTCCAGCCCCGGCACCCAGGTGTCCCCTCCCTGTCTCTGTGGATGGGCCTGTCCCGGACATTTCATAGAAATGGGGTCACACACTGTCCAGTGTCGCTGAGCGTGACGTCCTCAAGGTGCACCCCCACTGTGACCTGTATCAGATGTGCTCCTTTCCATGGCTGAGTCTTACTCCTCCTGAGTAGGGAGGGACGTGGTTTGTATTTATGTATTTATGTATGTATGTATTTATTTATTTATTTTTTGAGACGGAGTCTTGCTCTGTCACCCAGGCTGGAGTGCAGTGGCGCGATCTCGGCTCACTGCAAGCTCCGCCTCCTGGGTTCACGCCATTCTCCTG
>NW_012105808.1:2259077-2260584 GCF_000951045.1 Mandrillus leucophaeus
TATTTTTAGTAGAGACGGGGTTTCACCATGTTAGCCAGGATGGTCTCGATCTCCTGACCTCGTGATCCGCCCGTCTCGGCCTCCCAAAGTGCTGGGATGACAGGCTTGAGCCACCCCGCACGGCCAAGGGACATGGTTTTTAAATCCATTCACCCGCAGATAGACCATCGGCTTGTTCCTACTTGTTGGCGATTGTGAATCTGCTGCTGTGAATATTTGTGTCACAGGAATCTTATTTTTTATTTTTTTATTTTGTTTTGAGACAGAGTCTCACTCTATCCTCCAGGCTAGAGTGCAGTGACGCAATCTCGGCTCACGGCAACCTCCACCTCCCGGGTTCAAGCGATTCTCCTGCCTCAGCCTCCCGAGTACTTGGGATTACAGGCACCCACCACCACGTCCGGCTAGCTTTTTTTGTATTTTTAGTAGAGACGGGGTTTCCCCATGTTGGCCAGGCTGGTCTCGAACTCCTGACCTCACGTGATCCGCCTGCCTAGGCCTCCCAAAGTGCTGGGATTACAGGCTTGAGCCACCGCGCCCAGCCCTAGGAATCATTTTTAAGATGGGTTCTCATTCTCTGCCTTCACTGCAAACCTCCCTCTCCCCAGCCCTTTAACCCCAGCCCCTGGCTGTCCTCAAGACCTTGGACTCCGCAATGAGGCAACTGCAGGGCTGAGCGGATCCCCCCCGGTCTGCGCTCAGCCCCAGAGCAGCTCGGGTCAGAGGCGAACACAGCATGGGTGAAGCCGTGTACCAGCCGCTCTGTCCTCGGGCCTTGAGCTGCACCAGCTGGCACCAGGCTGTCCCCCAGCGACCTTCAGCGGCTCGCTCAGCCCGACAGAAATGCTGGGTTTTCATGTTCCCTGTGTGGACGAATCACAATTGACTTGTGCGGCCAGCAGTGGAGCCAAGGAGGCGAGACCTCTCCGCAGGGGTTGAGTCCTCTCAGAAACTGCCCAGCCAGGGGCGACACGAACCGCTGGGACCTCCTGTTCATAAATTAGTATGGATTTCAAGGCGCCAATAACCCGGCTTTAAACCCAGCTTAGGGCCCTGGGCGCCTGTGTGCAGCTGGCCCTTCCTCCCAGCAGGCAGGCAAGTCTCAGACACAGGCAAGAAACACTCCAGGTAGCAGGTGCCGAATGCCAGCAGGGAGAGATCAGTCCCCCGGGACACAGAGGCCACGGACGGTGGTGGTGGTCAGGGCACCTCGTGTAGGAAGGGCTGCCACTGACTCCCAGCGCTCCCCACTGTGTCCTGGAGGTACTTCTCCAGATCTCGGTCCGACTTCCTTCCTTCTTTCCTTCCCTCTCTCCCTCCTTCCCTCCTTTCTCCTTCCTTCCCTTCTTTCCCTCCATCCCTCCTTCCTTCCTCCCTCTCTCTTTTTCTCTCTCTTCCTTTGTCTCTTTTTTTCTCTTTCCTTCTTTCTTCTTTCTTTTCTCTCTCTCTCTTTTTTTCTCTCTCTTGCCTTTCTCTCTCTCCTTTCTCTTTTTTTTTTTTTTTTTTT
>NW_012105808.1:2261702-2263944 GCF_000951045.1 Mandrillus leucophaeus
AGAGGCAGAGATGGCAGTGAGCTGGGATCACGCCACTGCACTCCAGGCTGGGGAACAGAGCGAGACTCCACCTCAAAACAAATACACAATCAAAACCCCCCAAATACATAGAAACAAAGAGCAGAAAAGTAGTTAGTGGTGGAAGGAAAGGAAGAGGGAGATGGGGGTCAGAGGATACACAGTTTCAGCTGTGCTGGAAACATTGACTGAGGGATGTCACTGCAGCCTGTGGACTATCTAAAGATATTGTACTATGGGCTGGGCATGGGGGCTCATGCCTGTAATCCCAGTGCTTTGGGAGGTTGAGGTGGAGGATTGCTTAAGGCCAGAAGTTTGGGACCAGCCTGGGCAACATAGTAAGACCCTATCTCTACAAAAAATTTAAAGATTAGCTGGGCATGGTGGTTCCTGGGATCACTTGAGCCCAGAAGGCAGAGGCTGCAGTGAACCGTGGTACCGAGATCATACCACTGCACTGCAGCCTGGGCCACAGACCAAGACTCTGAGTCAAATAAATAAATAAAAATAAAATAAACAAAAACCAGGCCTCACCCACCGTGTCGAAGGCATGCATCTTCCAGGGTTATTAAGGTGCTGGTTGTTATTTTTGCTTGTAATTCTGAAAAGGCTGATAGATTTTATAGCCTAGTATCTCCAAGCAGTGCCCAAGGACACAAACAGCCAGACCCTCAGTTCCCAAACCTGGGGATTTGCAACAGACAAACACAGAGCTGGGAAATTCCGTGGCAGGGCAGATGAGGGATTGATCTGAGTCCCGTGATCCTCGGCCCTGCTGAGGTCCCAGGAGGCTGCACACACTGAAATCCACATCCTGAGTGGGGTGGAGGGAGGAGGAGAATCCCAGGAGCTGGGGTCCCCCTGGTTTACACCATCTGCCCCATCGCGAGTTTATCCTGATGTCTGGAGTAAGCAGGGATCAAAGTCTATTTTTTTCCAAATGATGAATGCAGGGTCTCCCCCCGTCAGCACTGTGGACATTGGGGCTGGATCATTCTCTGGGGTGGGGCTGTCCTGGGCACTGCGGGGTGCTGAGCAGCATCCCTGGCCTCCACCCACCCCGTGCTGGGGGCACCCCCCTTCTAGAGCTGTTCTGTTGCCTTGAATTTCTGCCCTCTGACCTCCCTTGTCCTCAACCTTATGGGATCTTTGGATGGCGCCCTTGAGGCCCAGGGCCCGTGTCCCCTCCTCACTCAGCCCTCCTGGCCACAGGTGACTCACAGTCCCCTTGGCACCACCTGGGCGCTGTCCCTGGCCTCGCCCATGGCTGACCTTGGCAGGCATCCCCAACAGAGGGGAGGGGACAGCTCTCGCCTGCCTCGGCGAGCCTTGGCTCTGGAAGAAGTGCCGGGTGCCCGGGGCCCCCCACCGCCGGGTCTGGGACACAGATGCTCTCCCATTTCCAAACCTCCCATTCGGACCCTCACTGCGGCGAGGGCGGGGCCGTGTTTTTGAGACGCTGCATGCACGAGGGGGTGAGTTTGAGTGAGGCAGTCTCCATGGAGAGGAAGGTCTTTATTTAGGAAGCCAGGTGGGGGCGGGGCCGGGTGGGGAGGAGAGGGGGAGAGGAGAGATGAGCTTCTGCAGATTTCAAACCTGTCATTTCTTTTCTGATGCACACCCTCCCCTCCTGCTTCATGACAAGCTCTGCTCCCACCTTCCCCGGGTTCCCAGAGCGGCCTCCTAGGCATGATCTGAAACAGCTGGGGTTCCCCCCTCAACCCCCCAGGCGCTACGGACATTAGGGCCGGGTCACTCTCTGGGGCAGGGCCATCCTGGGCACTGCAGGGTGCTGGGCAGCATCCCTGGCCTCCACCCTCTCTATGCCAGGAGTACCCCCAGTCATGACAGCCACAAATGTCCCAGACATTGCCTGATGTCCCCTGGGGAACAGAAACATCCCCAGAAAGACTTACTCAGTTAGGGGGTTCCACGGATCCCCAAGAGACCGTGTCCCATGATCCTCTGCCCTGCTGAGGTCCCAGGAGGCTGCACACATTGAAATCCACACTCTGAGTGGGGGGAGGGAGACAGGAGGAGAATCCCAGGAACTGGGGTCCTGTGGTTTATGCTGTCTGCCCCACTGGGAGCTTATTCTGGTGTCTGTTGTGAGCAGAGACGCAATTCAATTATTATTTTTGAAATCATGAATGCAAGGTCTTCCCCTCTGCACTGTGGGCATTGGGGCTGGACCATTCTCTGGGCTGGGGCCGTCCTGGGCACT
>NW_012105808.1:2264788-2266425 GCF_000951045.1 Mandrillus leucophaeus
CTTGAGCCCGGGCGGCAGAGGTTGCAGTGAGCCAAGATCGTACCACTGCACTCCAGCCCGGGTGACAGAGTGAGACTCTGTCTCAAAAAAAAAAAAAGAAAAAAAGAAAAAGAAAAAGAAACATTGGTGAGGATGTGGAGAAAAGGGAGCCCTGTGTGCTGTTGGTGGGAATGTAAATGAGCACAGCCATTCTGGAGAACGGAATGGAAGTTCCTCAGAAAATTAAAGATAGAATCACCATATGATCCAGTAATCCCACTTCTGGGTATACATCCAAAGGAAATGAAATCAGAATCTGTCAGCCTCATTCACAATAGCCAAGATAGGAAACCAACCTACGTGTCCATCGTTGGATGAATGGATACAGAAAATGTGAGGCCGGGCGCGGTGGCTCACATGTGTCACCCCAGCACTTTGGGAGGCCGAGGCGGGCGGATCACGAGGTCAGGAGTTCAAGACCAGCCTGGTCAACATGGTGAAACCCTGTCTCTACTAAAAATATAAAAATTAGCCGGGCATGGTGGTGCATACTTGTAGTCCCAGCTACTCAGGAGGGTGAGGCAGGAGAATAGCTTGAACCCAGGAGGTGGAGGTTGCAGTGAGCCGAGATCACGTCACTGCACTCCAGCCCGGGTGACAGAGTGAGGCTCCATCAGAAAAAGAGAAAGAAAGATGAACTAGACCAGAGGTTGGCAAACTCTGGCCCATGGGTCAAACGCAGTCCACTGCTTGCTTTTTGTAAATAAAGTTTTATTGGCACACAGCCGTGCATGTTCACTTACATATCATTCATAGCTGCTTCTGAGCTCCCACAGCACAGATGGGAGGACTCGACAGAGAACACATGGCCTGCAACGCCAAAAATTTATACGTTGGCCCTTTAGGAAGGGTTGATAATCCCTGTACTAGAGTTAGATCTCAGAGGACCTTGAATGCCAGAAACGAATAAGTCCTAATGATTTTTAGCAAAGAGTAATGCTGTACAACCAAATGTTTACAGATTTCATGTACTGGAATCCTCTGGGGGCGGGGCAGGGGAGAGGCCCGAAAACATGAAACAGTGTCAGATCAATTTTCAATGATTGTCTTCAAAATTAAAACTGGCCAGGCGCGGTGGCTCATGCCTGGAATCCCAGCACTTTGGGAGGCCCAGGCGGACAGATTTCTTGATCCCAGGAGTTCGAGACCGGCCAGGGCAACATGGTAAAACCCGGTCTCTACTAAAAATTAGCTGGGGCATGGTGGTGCACGCCTGTAGTCCCAGCTACTCGGGAGGCTGAAGCAGGAGGACGTCTTGAGGCCAGGAGCTTGAGGCTGCAGTGAGCTGAAATGGTGCCACTGCACTTCACGCTGGGTGACAAAGCGAGACCCTGTCTCAAAAAAAAAATCTATCTATCTATCTAGATAAATAACATTTATCCTAAAAAGAGAAACAGTATAAAGGCACTCAGAGCTGAAATTGAAAGTCCTCCACCAGTCTCTAACTCCTGACTTCTGGGTTACACGTCTTGCTTTATAGGACTTCCTGAATTCTAACCCCAATTCTCCTTTTCAAAAATCTTTTGTTTCAGCCAGGCACAAGGGCCTGTGCCTGTAATCCCAGCTACTGGAGAGGCCAAGGCAGGAGGATCGTTTCC
>NW_012105808.1:2266546-2268868 GCF_000951045.1 Mandrillus leucophaeus
ATATATAAATTAGCCAGTAATTGACTAGTTAATGTAATTATGCCTGTAATCCCAGATACTCAGGAGGATGAGGCAGGAGAATCACATGAACCCAAGAGGCGGAGATTGCAGTGAGCCAAGATCACGCCACTGCACTCTAGCCTGGCTGACAAAGTGAGACTCCATCAAAAAAAAAAAAAAGGAAAGAAGGAAGGGAGGGAGGGAAGGAGGGAAGGAAGGATTCATTTGTTCATTTGGGCATTTTGCCCTCCTGTCAAGGTCAGTTGGAAGCTGAGGCCTCCACCAACAGCCACATGAGGGTGCCATCTTGGAAGCAGCTCCTCCAGCTCCAATCGAGCCTTCAGATGATACAGCCCCAGCACATTCACTGCCAGAATCACCCAGTGGAGCTGCTTCCAAACTCCTGAGTGAGAGCGGAAAAAACTCAAACTCAAATTGTCTTTCCTCTCGCTCTCACATCAACAACAATCAACATGGCCAGGTGCAGTGGCTCATGCCTGTAATCCCAGCACTTTCGGAGGCCAAGGTGGCAGGATCACTTGAGGTCAGGAGTTTGAGACCAGTCTGACCAACATGGTGAAACCCCGTTTCTACCAAAAATACAAAAATGAGCCAGGCATGGTTGTGGGCACCTGTAATCCCAGCTACTAGGGAGGCTGAGGCAGGAGAATCACTTGAACCTGGAAGGTGGAGGTTGCAGTGAGCTGAGATCGTGCCATTGCACTCCAGCCTGGGTGACAAGAGTGAAACTCCATCTCAAAAACAAACAAACAAAAAAAACACAAAATATTTCTGTGACCAAATGTGGGAGGAGTTTCCCCACACACCAGCTGGGTGTCCCCTAATCCAATTCAGTTCAATTCAATTCAGATGCTATCTACCTGGACACAGCCTTGGACCCCACAGGTTGAAGGCTAAAACCCCCACGAGACTGCCGCCAACCTCTTCAGATACCAGTAGCAAGTTTGGGCCTCCAGAACTTCCAACTGACCAGCTTCAAGTTAGGGTTGGGTTTAATTTACTACAGCAGCTCAAAGAATTCAAGGAAACACATTTACTGGTTTAATATAAAGCATATTACAAAGAATACAGATGAAAAGATGCATAGGATAAGGTATAGGGAAGAGGTGCAAAGCTTCCTTGGCATGCTACCCTCCAGGAACCTCTATGTGCTCAGCTATCTCAAAGCTCTCCAAACCCTGTCCTTTTGAAGTTTTATGGAGGCTTCACTTCATAGGCATGATTGATTGCATCATTGGCCACTGGTCATCACCTCAACCTTCAGCGCTTCTCCCCTCTCCAGAGGTTGGAGGGTACAGCTAAAGGTTCCAACCCTCTCATCCTGCTTTGATCTTTCTGGTAGCCAGACCCATCCTGAAAATAACTCGGGGCTGCCAGCCATCAGTCAACTTATCATCATACAAAACGACATGACTTTGCAGATTCCAAGGATTTCAGGAGTTCTGCACCAGCAAAAATCAGGACAAAGACCAAATAATATAATAAATATAATATAAGTAATGTAATAGCCCACTGACCCACAGAAACTGCAGGATAGTAAATGCTTGCTGCTTAAGCTAAGCATTGGGGTAATTTGTTACACAGTGATAGATGACGGGCACATCTGCAAAGGGAAGGAAGGGCTGATCCATATGACTCCTCCAAGCAGATGTTGCTATAGCTTGAATGTGTCCTCCCAAAAAGCATGTTGTTGAAACTTTAATTCTCAATGCCACCATGTTGAGAGGTGAGAACTTTAAGAGGTGATTAGGTTATGAAGGCTCTACTCTCATTAATGCCATCTCTCTTTCTCTCTCTCTCTCTCCCTCCCCCCGCCCTTTCTTCCCCAGTTCCCCAATCTTTCATATGTGTGCTCTTTTGCCCTTCCACCTTCTGACGCAGCAAGAAGGCCCTTGCCAGATGCCGGCACCCTGACATTGGACTTCTCAGCCCCTAGAACCGTAAGAAACAAATCTCTATTATTTATAAATTATCCAGTCTGTGGCATTCCATTATAGCAGCACGAAACAGTGAAAGACAGATGTGTGGTCAACCATTACCTTTTCCTAATAGCCAGCAACTGGATCTTTCATTTTCTTGTTTTTCCAACATCTATCACCCTGATAATTGGGGGAGATGCAAGAACCCAGTTGGATAAGTGAGAGAAAATCAGAAGAATGACCAAGCCAAGAACATGATTCATTTGGGCATTCTGCAAATTATCAAGATATACTTGCCAGCACCAGTTTTTAAAACTGAACAAATCCACTGGCTTTTATCTATTTCCTACTAAAGCAAGGTGGCTTGATCTTGATACTATTA
>NW_012105808.1:2268918-2270150 GCF_000951045.1 Mandrillus leucophaeus
GGAGGGAGGGAGAAATGAGGGAAGGAAGAGGAAAGGAGGAGAGGCACCCACTTGAGACAACATGATCTCTAAGCACTGACATTTATGAGCGGATTCCTTCCACAAGCTGTTCTAAACAAGCCCCAGAGAGAAGCCTGGTCAGTCCTGGCCAAATGGATTTTCTGCTTTTCCCCGAGCCCCTGTGAGTATCGCCACCATGTAATACCGTGAGGATCAAAATCTCCTGGCCACTTAAGCCTGGATTAACCCACAGCAGAGCCATCCTCCTTACCCAGGGGCCACGGCGGCCCCGTGAGAGGATCACACAGCAGTCCTAATGGAATCTGTCCCAATTAGCCTCTGTCAGATTACTCACAGAACCTGCCATCCGTGGAAGGCAGATTAGCCTACAATGCATGTGCAAATCCCATTTGGCGAACGAAAGCATATTCTGGAGATGATTAGCTTATTTCTGCAAGATGGCATCAAGCAGGAGATAACACGTCTTCATCCCCCTGTTACACCCACAAGGCTCTGTGTAATTCTCCCTGAGCCTCATCCCCTTCCAATCCTGATTCCCTGTGGGAGAAATACAGTTCCTTCCATTGAAGGGTTGATGCTGTGGGTAAGACCTTTTCATCCTCCTGCTCCAAAACCACATAGAAAGGAGAAACTGGAAGTATATTTTTCATCTGTTTACCATATTCCTGCCCTCAAAAGTACAAGAGAACAAGCTAGAAAGTAGACGACGCCGGGCGTGGTGGCTCACGCCTGTGATCCCAGCACTTTGGGAGGCTGAGATGGGAGGGTCGCTTGAGTCTAGGAGTTCAAGTCCAGCCTGGGAAACATAGTGAGACCCCCACACCAACACCCCACCACCATCTGTACAAAAAATACAAAAATTAGCCATGTGTGGTGGCATGCCCCTATAATCACAGCTACTCGGAAGGCTGAGGCAGGAGGATCGCTGGAGCCCAGGAGTTTGAGACTGTGGTAAGCCATGCTCACACCACCGCACTCCAGCCTGGGCAACAGAAGAAGACCCTGTCTCAAATAAATAAATAAAAACACGGTGACTTTTGCTTGTTCTTTCCTGGGTCACGTGTTCTGGGGGAGCCAACTGCCATGTTGTGGAGAAATCCATGTGGTGCAGAAATGGGCCCTCCAGGGCGGGCAAGGTGGTTCACGCCTGTAATCTCAGCAATCTGGGAGGCCAAGGTGGGGGCAGGTCATTTGAGATCAGAAGTTTGAGA
>NW_012105808.1:2271285-2274568 GCF_000951045.1 Mandrillus leucophaeus
TGAAACTCCATCTCAAAAACAAACAAACAAAAAAAACACAAAATATTTCTGTGACCAAATGTGGGAGGAGTTTCCCCACACACCAGCTGGGTGTCCCCTAATCCAATTCAGTTCAATTCAATTCAGATGCTATCTACCTGGACACAGCCTTGGACCCCACAGGTTGAAGGCTAAAACCCCCACGAGACTGCCGCCAACCTCTTCAGATACCAGTAGCAAGTTTGGGCCTCCAGAACTTCCAACTGACCAGCTTCAAGTTAGGGTTGGGTTTAATTTACTACAGCAGCTCAAAGAATTCAAGGAAACACATTTACTGGTTTAATATAAAGCATATTACAAAGAATACAGATGAAAAGATGCATAGGATAAGGTATAGGGAAGAGGTGCAAAGCTTCCTTGGCATGCTACCCTCCAGGAACCTCTATGTGCTCAGCTATCTCAAAGCTCTCCAAACCCTGTCCTTTTGAAGTTTTATGGAGGCTTCACTTCATAGGCATGATTGATTGCATCATTGGCCACTGGTCATCACCTCAACCTTCAGCGCTTCTCCCCTCTCCAGAGGTTGGAGGGTACAGCTAAAGGTTCCAACCCTCTCATCCTGCTTTGATCTTTCTGGTAGCCAGACCCATCCTGAAAATAACTCGGGGCTGCCAGCCATCAGTCAACTTATCATCATACAAAACGACATGACTTTGCAGATTCCAAGGATTTCAGGAGTTCTGCACCAGCAAAAATCAGGACAAAGACCAAATAATATAATAAATATAATATAAGTAATGTAATAGCCCACTGACCCACAGAAACTGCAGGATAGTAAATGCTTGCTGCTTAAGCTAAGCATTGGGGTAATTTGTTACACAGTGATAGATGACGGGCACATCTGCAAAGGGAAGGAAGGGCTGATCCATATGACTCCTCCAAGCAGATGTTGCTATAGCTTGAATGTGTCCTCCCAAAAAGCATGTTGTTGAAACTTTAATTCTCAATGCCACCATGTTGAGAGGTGAGAACTTTAAGAGGTGATTAGGTTATGAAGGCTCTACTCTCATTAATGCCATCTCTCTTTCTCTCTCTCTCTCTCCCTCCCCCCGCCCTTTCTTCCCCAGTTCCCCAATCTTTCATATGTGTGCTCTTTTGCCCTTCCACCTTCTGACGCAGCAAGAAGGCCCTTGCCAGATGCCGGCACCCTGACATTGGACTTCTCAGCCCCTAGAACCGTAAGAAACAAATCTCTATTATTTATAAATTATCCAGTCTGTGGCATTCCATTATAGCAGCACGAAACAGTGAAAGACAGATGTGTAGTCAACCATTACCTTTTCCTAATAGCCAGCAACTGGATCTTTCATTTTCTTGTTTTTCCAACATCTATCACCCTGATAATTGGGGGAGATGCAAGAACCCAGTTGGATAAGTGAGAGAAAATCAGAAGAATGACCAAGCCAAGAACATGATTCATTTGGGCATTCTGCAAATTATCAAGATATACTTGCCAGCACCAGTTTTTAAAACTGAACAAATCCACTGGCTTTTATCTATTTCCTACTAAAGCAAGGTGGCTTGATCTTGATACTATTATATTGGGGCTTGATTATTCTCTGGGGTGGGGCCGCTCTGGGCACTGCACGGTGCTGAGCAGCATCCCTTGTCTCCACCCACTCCAGGCCAGGTGCACCCCCAAATCATGACACCCACAGATGTCCCCAGACATCGCCAGTGCCCCCAGGGGGCAGGCTTGCCCCCAGTTGACACCCAATGATCTAAGGCATGTCCCTCAAGGGCAGGACAGCCAGGGACTTGACATTTGATGACAGGCCTATCCTCCACCCCCCAGGCCCGGCTGCACTTCCTCCTCTGGGAACTGAGTGGGCGGGATGGGCTGTCAGAGCCCCCTTCCCTTCCCACGCTGACATTCTCCCAGCACGTGGCAGGGGCGTCTTGTCTCGTTGGAGGCTGGATATAGAAACATAGCCCTGTCCTTTGTGCCACTGCTGAAGTTGTCAACCTCAGCCTTCACTCATCACCACAGCAACCATCTAAATATGTCACCAGCAAAGTGCTGATTGCAAAGGAAGGGGGCAGAGAGGCCAGGACGGGTTCTCACCCAGGTGCAGGCGCAGAGGAGGTGCCGGGATGGGGGGAGTGACGTGGCTGCTTCAGAGCCACGAGACCGATGACGGCCAGGCCGGGTGTGCCCTGGAACAGGCTCCACCGCACCCTGGGGCACACAGAACAAAGGGGCAGGGCTTGCTTGACCCTGAGGGTCCAAGGTCTCTGGGAACCGAGGACAAGGAGGGGGAAGGAACGACGAGACAGTCAGTTTCGTGTCCTGCGCCTTTAGTGCTCTAGAGACCCTCCTCACCCAGTCCTCTAGGTCACTCGGGGAGGATGGCCCCGGCTGACACCGTCTGCCCCATCGGGAATCTATTCTGGTGTCTACTGTGAGTAGGGAACAAACGCATTTTTTTCTTTTGCCAAACAGTTAATGCAAGGTCTCTCCCCTGGAAACCATGGACATTCAGAGCTGGGTCATTCTCTATGGCGCGGCTGTCCCGGGCACTGCAGGGTGCTGAGCAGCATCCCTGGCCTCCACCCACTCCATGCCACGACCACCCTCAAGTTATGACAACCATAAATGTTCTCAGACAACACCCAGTGTCCCCTGGGGCAGAATCACCCTCAGTTGACACCCGCTGAGTTGGGGGATTCCATGAACCCCCAAGAGACTCTGTCCCCTGATCTTCTGTCCTGCTGAGGTCCCAGGAGGCTGCACACACACCCTGAGTTGGGGGAGGGAGAGAGGAGGTGAATCCCAGGAGCTGGGGACCCCTGGTTTACACCATCTGCGACATCAGGAGTTTATCCTGGTCAGCAGGGAGCAGACTCCATTTCTTCTCCAAATAATGAATGCTGAGTCTCTCCTCCCAGGCACTGCGGACATTGGGGCTGGACCATTCTCTGGGCTGGGGCTGTCCTAAGCACTGCAGGGTGCTGAGCGGCATCCATGACCTCCAACCACTCCATGCCAGGAGCACTTCTCAGTGGTGACAGCCACAAAT
Organism: Mandrillus leucophaeus; assembly: GCF_000951045.1. Lineage (NCBI taxonomy): Eukaryota > Metazoa > Chordata > Mammalia > Primates > Cercopithecidae > Mandrillus > Mandrillus leucophaeus. Next base: position 2,274,345 of record NW_012105808.1, read on the forward strand.
GTCCCCAGACATGGCCCAGTGTTGCCTGGGGGCAGGATTGCCCTGCCGTGCTGGACAGTCCTCACCACACCCTACACCTCTTGGAACTGGAATGTCTGGAGAGACGGGCAACAAGGATTTAGGAAGAGGGCCATGCAGGACAAAAAAATAAAGAAAATGAGAACGAACAGATTTCTATTTCCCCTCGACATGAAAATAGCTCCACTGAGTCCCAAGGAAGGATT
>NW_012105808.1:2276603-2281421 GCF_000951045.1 Mandrillus leucophaeus
CCAGCCTGGGCCACAGAGCGAGAATCCCTCTCAAAAAACAAACAAACAACAACAACAAAAATTTTCCCAAGATGTTGTTTCTTTGAAATGCGGAAAAGGGCTGTTTCTTTTCTTACTATCTATCTTCTATGTGTGAATACCTCACCTTTATGTGCTGACCAGAAAACCTTGGCTGCAAAGGGCATTCAGAATATCTAATTTGGAACCAGGTGTAGTGACTGTCACCTGTCATCCCAGCACTTTGGGAGGCTGAGGCAGGAGGATCGCTTCAGGCCACAAGTTCAAGACCAGTTGGACAACATAGGGAGACCCCCATCTCTACAAAAATAATTTCAAAGTAGGCCAAGCGCAATGGCGCATGCCTGTCATCCCAGCACTTTGGGAGGCCGAGCGAAGCAGGCAGATCAGCTGCGGTCAGGAGTTCAAGACCAACCTGACCAACATGGTGAAACTCTGTCTCTACTAAAAATACAAAAATTAGCTGGGTGTGGTGGCAGATGCCCATAGTCCCAGCTACTGGGGAGACTGAGGCAGGAGAATGACTCGAACACAGGAGGCGAAGATTGCAGTGAGCCGAGATGGCGCCACTGCACTCCAGCCTGGGCGACAGAGCAACTCTGTCTCTCACAACAAACAACAACAACAACAACAAACAAAAAAAAGGAAAATCTGAGAAACTGTCACAGGTCGGAGATGGGATCCTGCATGGGGCCATGGGGCAGGAGAGGACATCAGGGAAAACTGGGGAAATCGGAACAGAGTGCGGACGTGGGTTCATGAAGCTGTATCAATACTGGCTTATTCGCTGTGACAAATGCACCGTGCCATTGGATGTGAATGCTAAGGAAAAGTGGGTGTCGAGGAGATGAAACTGTCTGCACTGCGTTCCCAGTTTTTCTGTAAATCTGAAACTCTTCTAAAATGAAAAGTTTATCAGAAAAAAAAAAAAAAAAACAGAAGAGAAGGATGACAGGCAATTAGCTACTTACGCTAGAAAATGCTGTAAAATGTGATTGAGGGAACATTAAGTTCCTGTGACAGCATCTAATAATGAGATGATTATGTAAAACCTAGAAAAGAAAGACGCTAAAAACGGGATATGCAAATTGGCAGGGGAAGTTTGCGCTTATGAAAAGAATGGGAGGGGTTGGGGAGCCGGTGACTGGGCGGTTGGTCTTGTCTCCTGTTTCCCTGGCTCGGGGACGGCCACCAAGCACTCCAACCCCAGGGGGATGGAGGGGCTGCTGGAGGGAGCCCCCGGAACACCCAAGGCCAATTTCGGCAACATGGTGTATTCCCTACCAAGGCCGACGGCATCCAGGCGGCGCTCAATGAATGTCTGCTGAGGGTGCAGCCGCTGCCTAGGCTGGAGGAGGGCTGCAGTTTTATGGATGGAAAGTTCTAGAAAATAAGCGTGACGCTGTGGTCTGAAGGAAGAAACGAGACAACTAATATGCCGTGACATCCTGATCTTTGCACAGCCGGTTAGGTATGGCCACCCACACCTGGTGCTGACATCTGGGGCCAATGACTGTCGTAGGGTGTTGTGCTGAGTACTGCAGGGTGCTGAGGAGCGTCCCTGGCTTCCACCCTCTCCATGCTGGGAACACCCCTCAACCACAAATGTCCCCAGACATTGCCAAGTGTCCCCTGGGAAGAAGGATCATTCCCGGTGAGAAATCACGGTCCCCACAATATCCAGCTTAATCCATCCGGCAGCCCCATAAGGGATACGTATAATCCTCCTTCCACAGACGGGGAAACATACTGAGAAGACGTAAAGCCAGCTCAAGGTCACCAACCTACGAGGAAGCCTCAAAGAAGGGGGTGGTTGTGCGTCATGACTGTCACTTTAGTAATAGAGACCCCTATGCTGGGCAATGCTGGTCTAACATGGCAAGAATCAGAAAACTGCCGCTGTGGGCCGGGCGTGGTGGCTCACATCTGTCATCCCAGCACTTTGGGAGGCAGAGGCGGGCGGATCACGAGGTCAGGAGTTCGAGACCAGCCTGACCAACATGGTGAAACCCCATGTCTACTAAAAATACAAAAATTAGCCAGGCGTGGTGGCGGTACCTGTAAGCCCAGCTACTCAGGGGGCTGAGGCAGGAGAATCGCTTGAACCCGGGAGACGGAGGTTGCAGTGAGCCGGGATCAGGATCGTGCCACCGCACTCCAGCCTGGGTGATAGAGCGAGACTCCATCTCAAAACAAACAAACAAAAACAAAAACAAACAAACAAAAAACTACCAGTGTGGATCAAATCTAGCCCACCACTTGTTTTCGTCAATAAGTTTTATTGAAATACAGGCACACCCATTTATGTACTGTCTAGGCCACTTTCCAACATCAACAGCAGAGCTGAGAGGCTGCAACAGAGAGCGCCTGGCTCAGAGCGTCGAAAATATTTACTCTCTGGCTCTTTACAGAAAAGTTCTGTTGATGGCTGGGTGCAGAGGCTCATGCCTGTGATCCCAGCACTTTGGGAGGCTGAGGTGGGAGGATCACTTGAGGCCAGTAGTTTAAGACCAGTCTGGCCAACATGGTGAAACCCCATCTCTACTAAAAATACAAAAATTAGCCAGGCGTGATGGGGAGTACCTGTAATCCCAGTTACTCAGGAGGCTGAAGCACGAGAATCACTTCAACTCGGGAGGTAGAGGTTGCAGTGAGCTGAGATTGCGCCAATGCACTCCAGACTGGGCGAGACAGTGAGACTGTGTCTCAAAAAAATAAGAAGAAGAAGAAGAAAAAGAAAAAGAAGAGGTGTGTGGATGCCTCACAAGACAGAGCCCAGAGCGCTACATTGCAACTTCAAGGCCTTTGACTCTTTTCTCTTCAAACTCCCTCTCTCTGAGCGCTCTGTTAATATTTTTTCGGAGGAACAAAAACAGCAGGGTCAACCCGGGAGGGGGGTGAAATGAGTTCTGCCTGGGGCGGGCTGGTTCTGGCCACAGAGACCCACCCTCCCCTCAGCCCGTCTCCAGGGGAAGGAGTGCCAGCGGGGGCAGACCCACCCCACTGTCGGGGGAGCAGAGACTGGCAGCTGGCCTGCCCCTGAGGTCCCTGCAGGGGCCGTGCTGTCACCTCGAACCCGCTGTCACGGGGCACGGAGCTGAGGCTCGCGCTCCCAGCGCCAGTGCCTGCACGCACACAGGTCACCCTGACTCCACCAAGTCAGCCCTGCAGCCTCCAGACGGTCAGACTTGCTGAGCTGGGACGGCCACTGCGTCCACGCAGCTCAATTTCCCAGACCCTGAGCGGCCTCGGGCACGGCTGTGTGGTGGGTGTGGAGATTCACAGAGCACCCTGGTCTCTGAGGGTCACTTTGGTCCAGGGTCTCCTCCACTAGGCACTGCTGAGACGCTGGGGCTGGAGTGTTCTCTCGGGTGGGGCTGTGCTGGGCACTGCAGGGTACTGAGCAACCTCCCAGACCTCCATCCGCTCCATGCCAGGAGCCCTCGCCACCCCTCCCAGTTGTGACAACCACAAAGTCCCAACTTCACCAGGTGTCCCCTGGGGGACAGAATCACCCACCACGGACACCCCTTACGCTACGGATTCCATGCCCCACCCCCACTCCGGCAAAGGGACTCTGCGTCCCAAGATCCTCGGCCCTGCTGAGGTCCCAGGAGGCTGCACACATTGAAATCCCCATCCTGAGATGGGAGGGAGAGAGGAGGTGAATCCCAGGAGCCGGGGGTCCCCCTGATTTCGGGAGTTTATTCTCGTGTCTGGTGTGAGCAGGGAGCAGACTCGGTATTTTTGCAAATAATTAAAGCAGGGTCTCTCCCCATTGGCATTCAAGGATGAATCGTTCTCTGTGGTCATCCTGGGCACACTGCAGGGTGCTGAGCAGCGTCCCTGGCCTCCACCCCGTCCATGCCAGGAGCTGCCCCTCTCTTAACTGTGACGACCACAAATCTGTGCCCACCTAGGTTTGAAACTCTCCGGCTGATCTCAGCAACCCACCTTCCACCAACTCCCAGCAGCTCAGGAGCCACAGCCTTTCTGATGACCAGCCTGGCAGTTGCAGGAAGGCCGAGGACCACCCCGGATCGCCCTGGACACCGGTGGCTCTGAGCCTCGGCCTGGCCAGCACCAGCCAATGCGTCCTTCACACCAGCCACAAGGACCCATCCCCAAGTGCTGACAAACAAAGTGGACAAGGCTCACGACGACGTTGGCTGGCCTGCCTTCTGCCTCACGCACTTCCCCCAGCTACAGCCGCCTCCCCGCGACCCGGGAGCTGAGAAGGAGCCAGGCAGGGGAGCATTCGCCCTGGCTGAGCTCCAAGGCCCGTCCAGGGGTCATGAGTTGGAGGTCGGCCCTGAGGCAGGCAGGTGACACGGAACCCCAGAGAGACAACACCTGGCCCATTCAAAGGGCATCAGGGCGTCGCTCCTGCCCCAGTGGGTGTGAAGCCCAATGTCAGCTCTTCCAACTACTCTAAGACAAGCTGGGAGATGTTCTATTGTAAAATCTCCTGATTTTTAGTTTCATTTTATTTTATTTATTTATTTTTTCTTTTAAGATGGAGTTTCCCTCTGTCACCCAGTGGCACAGTCGCGGCTCACTGCAACCCCTGCCTGCCAGGTTCAAGAAATTCTCCTGCCTCAGCCTCCCGAGTAGCTGGGACCACAGGCACCTGCCACCACACCCAGCTACTTTTTGTATTTTCAGTAGAGACAGGGTTTTGCCATGTGGGCCAGTCTGACCTCAAGTGATCCTCCTGCCTCGGCCTCCCAAAGCACTGAGATTGCAGGCGTGAGCCACCACTCCTGGCCTATTTTAAAATATTTTATAGAGATGGGGTCT
>NW_012105808.1:2283591-2288651 GCF_000951045.1 Mandrillus leucophaeus
CCCACCACCATGCCCGGCTGATTTTTGTATTTTTAGTGCAGACGGGTTTTTACCATGTTGGCCAGGCTGGTCTCGAACTCCTGACCTCAGATGATCCACCCACCTCGGCCTCCCAGAGTGCTGGGATGATAGGCGTGAGCTACTGCGCCCGGCCTGCCAGGTGACTGTTCTAAAACACAGAGGACACCTGCTCCAATGCAAAGTCAGGGAGTGTTGAAGAAAACAGATCTCCTTATTCGACGGTCATAACTTGCCTTTTCACCCTCGACAGCGCCGACTCCATTGGGCGGCTTTTCTACATGGTCGAGTTTGAAAACGGTGCCATCGCACGTCACCAGAAACGGACTCGGTGAGAAAACAATGGTCTTTCGTAATGCATACCGTACTACTTTTCCCAAAATGGAACCGTCATGACGCCTCCCTCTCTGGCTGAGACTAGAATAGATAAAAATCCAGATTTTCACACACTCGGGACTGGTAATGTTTTAACACATGGAAGACGCGACAGGGTTACAGACTGCTTTAGATTCTCCAAACAAACCCGCAACGGCGCCAAGCGCTCCTAACAGTTGGACGTGTTCGTAAATGAACCCAAACAGATCACGTTCTCAGAGACGGAGGCACGCCAGAAATTCCCGCCGTGCCCCTGGAGAACGAACGGGTCTCTAGTTCTCTGCAGCAGCGGACGACGAGTTAAACCCTGGAACCAGCCAGGAACAGCAGCAATGGCAGGGGCTGGGGAACTGGAATCTGGCTTTGTGGAACCTCCAGGCTCAGGGGAGCACCGGGAAGGGACAGCTTTGTGACCAAGCCCGGTGTGATCCACCAAAAATCTGCAACCACAAAGACCAGGAAATGCTGGCAGTGCCAAGCAGGAGAGGTCGCTTGGCGGTAAAGAAGCAGGGAGCGTTATTTAGCAAACCAGGCTGGTTAAAGGGTAGAGAATATCAGATGTCACGGCCCCTCTGCAGAGGACAGTTCTGAAGGACAGCGATGACCTAAATTGGCTCCTATGAGGGACTGGTGAAGCAAACATTTCCCTAGGATCCTACAAGATACAAAGAAAAACCCATGAAAACAGAAGATATTCCCGACACCAGGGGTCTCAATAGGGTGGGGGAGGGGAGAGGATTCTGCCCCCAGGGGACACTGGGTGATTTCTGGGGATATCTGTGGTTTTCACGACTGGGGGGTGCTCCTGGTATGGAGTAGGTGGAGGCCAGGGACTCTGCTCAGCACCCTGCAGTGCCCAGGATGGCCCCACCCCAGAGAATGATCCAGTCTGAATATCCACAGCACCAGGGGGAAGAGACTCAAAGTTAATTATTTGGAAGGAAATGTTGAGTCAGATGCCTCAGAATGGGACCTTATTTGGAAACAGGGTTTTTGCAGATGGACTTATCATTAAGATGAAGTTGTGCTGGATTAAGATGAGCCCTAAATCCAATAACTGATGTCCTTATAAGACGAGGGAAATTTGGACACAGACCCACACAGGGAAGGGGGCTGTGTGAGGACGGAGGCAGAGACTGGAGCGATGTCACCAGCCAAGGGGCGCCAAGAATCGCCGGCCGCTTGCCAGATGCTGGAAGAGGCGGGAAGGATCCTCCCCGGGATTCTCTGGACTGGGAACGGCCCTGCCCACACCTTCATCTCAGACTTCTGGCTTCCAGAACTGCCAGAGAATCCATTTCTGTGGTTTTGAGCCATGCAGGTTGAGGTCAATTTCCATGGGAGCCCTCAAATATCCAAACTTCACCCCACAGACACCCTCCCCTAGGCAGCCACATCCTGGCAGGTTCAGACACCCGCCTCGTAGACATGCACAGCCCCCAAGGAGCCAGACAGACATCGATTATCTAGAAGAGTCCGTCAAACCCTTGGCGATATACCTCTGCCACCCAGGCTAGAGTGCAGTGGCACAATCTCAGCTCACTGCAACCTCCACCACCTGGCTCAACCGATCCTCCCACCTCAGCCTCCCGAGCAACGGAACCACAGGCGCGTGCCATCATGCTTAGCTAATTTTTGTTTTTGTTTTCTGTGGAGATGGGGTTTCACCATGTTGCCCAAGCTGGTGTCAAACTCCTAGACTCAAGTGATCCTCCCGCCTCGGCCTCCCATAATCCTGGGATTACAGGTGTGAGGCAACAGGTCCAGCCTCTTTGGTGATCTTCAGCAACATCTAGTTAGCTATCCTGCAGATGGGTGTTCAGGAGCTTGCACTACTTCCTAGCCCTGGCTGGAGGAGTTGGGTGTAATTTTCAGCTGGGCGGTTGCAAGACTCAAAGACACGTGGGGCAGAGGGAAGCTATGCAGACAGCTTCCGGGGTTGCTGGGAAGAAAGGAGCCACTTGCCCCGACCTGCACATTCCCTCCCTGTTCGGGGCTGATTTCCACCCAGGCAGGACTCCCGACTCCCAGAGAATCTCAAAGCAAGGCGTTCTCCTGGCCGTGATCCGGCTCTCAGCTCTAAAGGGACTCCACACCTTTATTACAGACCCAAATCTGTGTCACCACCGCAGAGGAAAGGCGGCCGCTTAATTACACTTGCATATGTGCTCGCAAGAAGTCTTCCAGGGAGCAGGATCTGGGAATGTCCTCTGGAGACAGGGCCTTCCGGGCGGTGCTGAGCTCGGTGTTGTCGGAACACGGGGGCTGAATCTAATCTCTCAGAAGGATGCCACAGGGGGGCAGAAAATTCCATGTTTGTTTGTTTTTGCTTCGATCCCTTTCTATACAACCATGGTTCTCAAGCAGGGATCCTTCTGGTCCCCAGGGGATGCTGGGTGGTGTCTGGGGGCATTTGTGGCTGTTATGACTCAGGGATGCTCCTGGTGTGCAGTGGGTGGAGGCCAGGGATGCTGCTCAGCACCTTGCAGTGCCCAGGACAACCCCACCCCAGGGAATGACAGCCCTGAATCCCAAGGAGGAGAGTCTCCACCTTAATTATTTGGAAAAAGATTGAATCTGCTCCCTGTTCACACCAGACACCAGAAAAAACTCCCAATGGGGTGGACAGCAGAAACCAGGGGGACCCCCAGCTCCTGGGATTCTCCTCCTCTCTCCCTTCCCACTCAGGGTGTGGATTACAATGCGTGCAGCCTCCTGGTACCTCAGGAGGACAGAGGATCATGAGACGCAGAGTTTCTTGGGGGTCTGTGGAATCCTCTAACCCCAGGGGTCTCACCTGGGGGTGATTCTGCCCCCCATGGGATACTGGGCAATGTCTGGGGAAATCTTTGGCTGTCGCGACTCGGAGTGTCCCTAGCATATAGTGGGTGGAGGCCAGGGACGCTGCTCAGCCCCTTGCAGTGCCCAGGACGGGCCCATCCCAGAGAATGATCTGGCCCCAAGGTCCACAGTGACAGAGAGTGATAACCGCTGCCATTAGCTATAGGGCTGACTGTAGCTACATGCATATCATCCCACAAACATGGTGTGACTGTTCCTCTGACTCGAAGGACAAAGCCAGTCTCCCAAGCTTTCTAACCCTGCCACCTGTGCTGACCACCAGTGGCCTCTGTGTGGATGTTAGTTAGGGGTCAGCAGCCTTAGGAAAACAGCACACCAGGCATCCAGACCTTCCACTGTGGCCCTGAGTGGAAGAGGAGGTGGCGGTGGCCAACACCAACACTGTCACAGCAAGGAACACAGGAGTGGATGTGACAGTGGCCACTTCCATCTCAGGGCACATGCTACATTGAGGAAGTAAAACCTGGGGGAGCAAGATATGTAAGAAGTGAAAGCTGACTTGTAGAATGTTCTGGAATCTTCCAGAAGCTTCTGGAATCTTCCAGAATTTTCTGAAATATAGTAAGTATTGTGGCATAGCAAGGCTTTGGATTTGGAAGCTGCTGGGCTTGGGCACGGAGTCAAAAGAGTAACAGAGGAACAGCCACGGAATGCAAACTTCCAGGGATGACATGGCTGCCACACGGTGGGCAGGTGGGTCGCAGCCACTGTACACAGGTCACACTTGGCTCTTTGAACTCAGTCACCTATTATGGGTGGAGGAACCAAATCCTGGGAAGGGGTAATAGATGCATACGGGTTCAGTTTCCCCATCCACAACACAGGGAGAAGAATCAAATGAGGTGTCCAGTCTCGGGGGGTCTCGGGCAGCAGGCAGTGCCCCCAAGACCATCATCTCCAACCCTGATCCTGCCAAGCCCCAGCCTGGTAACTGCTTCTCTCAAAGGTCCCAGCTCTCAGAGCTAGGAGTGGCCTTCAAAGCCAGGTCTACACCCCATGGCAATAGAATCCCTTCCCTGGCCCATGCCCCAGCCCACCCATCCTCTGTCACGCAGTCTTCAACGATCGGAAACCAACAGCTTCCCATGACGGTCCCTCCTATTTCCAGACAAGCCTGATTCCAGAGCCAGCCCGGCCAAGCTACGGCTCCTATCCCATCTCCCCAAGAACAGACTTCATCATTTCCTCAACCTGGTCCATGCCCATGGTGTCCATGAGGAAAAATAACAACATAAATAACATATAGTATAGTGCTAATTTTCTGGAGACAGGATCTTGCTCTGTTGCCCAGGCTGGAATGCAATGGTGCAATCGTCGCTCACTGCAGCCTCAGCTACCTAGGCTTCAAAGCAATCCTCCTGCCTCAGCCTCCCAAGCAGCTGGGACCACAGCCGTGCACCACCACATCTGGCTAGTTTTTAATAATTTTGTGTAGAGATAGAGTCTCACTATGTTGCCCAGGCTGGTCTCAAACTCCAGGGCTCAAGCAATCCTCCCACCTCAGCCTCCCAAAGTGCTGGGATTACAGGCATGAGCCACCACACCCAGCCAATACTAATATTAATACATAATATATTGAATAATATTAGCAGTGATTCCAGCAAGAACAGTGATAACCAGGACCACCACCCATCCAGGTCACAGCCTCGTCCATCTCAATCTTTTCAATGACCCTAGGGAGTGATTCCTATCCTGTCTGACACACAAGGAAACAGAAAGGTTCCATGTTTTGTTCAAAGCTCACACAGAAAGAAAGTCACATGGTGGCTAAGTAGGCACTCTAAATCCAATGCTCCAATGCCTCA
>NW_012105808.1:2289251-2290299 GCF_000951045.1 Mandrillus leucophaeus
GCTCTGTCGCCCAGGCTGGAGTGCAGTTGTGCAATCTCAGCTCACTGCAACCTCCACCTCCCGAGTTCAAGCGATTCTCCTGCCTCGGCCTCCCAAGGTGCTGGGATTACAGGCACCTGTCACCATGCCCAGCTAATTTTTGTATTTTTAGCAGAAATGTGGCTTCACCAGCTTGGCCAGGCTGGTCTCAAACTCCTGACCTCAGGTGATCCACCTGCCTCGGTCTCCCAAAGTGCTGGGATTACAGGCATGAGCCACCGTGCCCAGCCACCTGTCTCTATTTAAAAAAATTTTTTTAAATTTAAAAACTAAAAATTAAAAGCTCTGAAAATAGACCACATAGACCAACAGTGAGTTTTTTGGTAAAATACACTTAACACAAAATTTACAATATATATATATATTTTTTGAGACAGAGTTTCCTTCTTGTTGCCCAGGCTGGAATGCAATGGTGAGATCTCAGCCCACCACAACCTCTGCCTCCCTGGTTCAAGCGATTCTCCTGCCTCTGACTCCTGAGTAGCTAGGATTATAGGCATGTGTCACCACACCTGGCTAATTTTGTATTTTGGTAGAGACGGGGTTTCTCCATGTTGGTCAGGCTGGTCTTGAACTCTGGACCTCATTCGTTTCTTTTTTGAGACAAGGTCTTGCTCTGTTGCCCAGGCTGGAGTGCAGGGTTGGATCACAGCTCACTGCAACCTCCATCTCCCGAGCTCAGGTGATCCTCCCGTCTAACCCCCCTGAGTAGCTGGGATTACAGGTGTGCCTCAGCAGGCCTGGCTAATTTTTATTTTTTGTAGCAACGGGGTCTCACTATGTGGCCCAGGCTGGTCTCCAACTTTTTTTATTTTATTAACTTATTTATATTTTTGAGACAGAGTCTTGCTCTGTCACCCAGGCTGGAGTGCAGTGGCGTGATCTCGGCTCACTGCAAGCTCCACCTCCTGGGTTCACGCCATTCTCCTGCCTCCGCCTCCCAAGTAAGCTGGGACTATAGGCGCCCACCACCATGCCCAGCTAATTTTTTTGTATTTTTAGTACAGAC
>NW_012105808.1:2297150-2298110 GCF_000951045.1 Mandrillus leucophaeus
AGAGCTTGCAGTGAGCCGAGATCGTGCCCCTGCACGCCAGCCTGGGTGACAGAGCGAGACTCCATCTCAAAAATAAATAAATAAATAGTTACAGGGAGGCAGGGGTCGTCCCTGCCCCGACTCCCACTCCATCTGGTGAAGTCTCTCACTCTGTGCCATCTGAAGACAGATTTCCTCATCTGCAGACAGAGCCTCAGGGGCACTGCCAGGGGTTGCTCTGGGGGTAATTGTGGCGCTGGGGTGAGGGGGCGATGGGATATCTGCAGCTGCAACTGTGGGAGTGAGGGAGGCATTCAAATGACAGTCCACTGCATTCTAGAAGATTCCATCCTGGGCTCAGTGAATAAGGACTCCTGACCAGGTGCGGTGGCACATGCCTGTAATCCCAGCATTTGGGGAGGCCTAGGTGGGTGGATCACCTGAGGTGAGGAGTTCAAGACCAGCCTGGCCAACATGGTGAAACCCCGTCTCTACTAAAAATACAAAAATTAGCTGGCCATGGTGGTGCGTACCTGTAGTCCCAGTTACTAGGGAGACTGAGGCGGGAGAATTGCTTGAACCCGGGAGGCGGAGGTTGCAGTAAGCTGAGATCATGCCCCTGCACTCTAGCCTGGGTGACAGAGCAAGACTCCGCCTCAAAATAAATAAATAAACAAACAAATAAATAAATAAGTAAATAAATAGAGATGGTTTCTCACTACGTTGTCCCAGGCCAGCCTGGGTGGGAAGTCAGGCTGGTCTCAAACTCCTGACCTCAGGTGATGCGCCTGCCTCAGCCTCCCAAAGTGCTGGGATTACAGGCGTGGGCCACTTCGCCCAGCCAAGACTCCCATCTCTAATTTTTTAAAAAAGACCCTTTTGGCCGGGCGCGGTGGCTCAAGCCTGTAATCCCAGCACTTTGGGAGGCCGAGACGGGCGGATCACGAGGGCAGGAGATCGAGACCATCCTGGCGAACACGG
>NW_012105808.1:2298400-2300096 GCF_000951045.1 Mandrillus leucophaeus
AAAAAAAAAAAAAAAAAAAAAAAGACCCTTTTCCCCGGAATAGTTGCTAGACACTCTCCACGCCTTTTGTGTGGTCTTCTTACCTGGTCTTGAGGTAGGAGCCTCTTCTACAGATAAAGCAAACAAAAACAATGCTCAGGCCAAAGAAGAAGATGCCGGCTCCCACAAAGACTAGCAGAGGGGAGGCGGGTGGGAGTCCGGAAACTTCAAGATGTCACTGAAGCACAAGGTGACATCAGACAGGGAGAAGAAATGGGGGAGCCGGAGCAGGCGGAGATGGTGAAAGCCTGAACCGAGGGCATTCCAGGTGAGGAGAAAAACGAGAGAGAGACCCTGGAGGAGGGAGGGGAATGAACTGAGCTGTGAGAAAACTGCCCGGGGCTGACCGGCTCTTATGCAGGGACAGGCCAGCTCGGGCAGGGACGGGCTTGCTGCCGGGAGGTGCCCGTGCAGAAACAAGAAAGGAGCTCCTGCAGGGGCTGGCCAGGGAGCTGGTGGACAGCATCGGCCAGAGGAGCTCAAATCCTCCCTCAGCCCCAAGGGGCCGAGCTGCAAAAGCAGTGTCAAATGGACAAAAGTCCCACCGGGCACAGAAGCGCGACCAGCAAGTCTATGGGTTTAAAAATAAATGGTGGGGCCGGGCGCCGTGGCTCACGCCTGTAATCCCAGCACTTTGAGAGCCCGAAGCCAGGCGGATCACTTGAGGTCAGGAGTTCGAGACCAGCCTGACTTTTTTTTTTTTTTGAGAAGGAGTCTGGCTCTGTCTTCCAGGCTGGAGTGCAATGGTGTGATCTCAGCTCACTGCACCCTCCACCTCCTGGGTCCAAGCGATTCTCCTGCCTCAGTCTCGTGAGTACCTGGGATTACAGGCTCCCGCCATCACGCTCAGCTGATTTTTGTATTTTTAGTAGAGACGGGGTTTCACCATGTTGGCCAGGATGGTCTCGATCTCGTGACCTCGTGATCCGCCTGCCTCGACCTCCCAAAGTGCTGGGATGACAGGCGTGACCCACCGCGCCCGGCCCGCACCAGTGCTATTGATGGCGAACGTTGACACGCTGCTATTGATGGAGACCCCAAAGTGGCAGCGACGCAAGTGGCCCTGGACGGATGCGTGGATCAACATAGTGTGGTCCACACACACCCTAGAGTACGATCCAGCCTTCAACAACAGGAAGTCCTGACACAGGCCTCGGTGCAGATGCACTTTGAGGACCTCAGTCTCAGTGAGAGAAGCCAGGGCACAGAAGAACACATCCTATGTGATCCACTCCTAAGAGGTCCCTAGAGCCCTCAGGTTCACAGAGATGGAAAGCAAGATGGGGGCCGGGCGCGGTGGCTCATGCCTGTAATCCCAACACTCTGGGAGGCCGAGGCGGGTGGATCACCTGAGGTCAGGAGTTCAAGACCAGCCTGGCCAACATGGAGAAACCTCGTCTCTACTAAAAATACAAAAATTGGATGGGTGTGGTGGCGCACACCTGTAATCCCAGCTACTCGGGAGGCTGAGACAGGAGAATCACTTGAACCCCGGAGGCAGAAGTTGCAGTGAGCCGAGATTGCACCACTGCACTCCAGTCTGGGTGACAAGAGTGAGACTCTGTCTCAAAAAAAAAAAAAAGTAAGTAGGATGGGGGTGCCAGAGGCTGGGGAGGGGGCTGGGGAGTGAGTGCTTCATGAAGACAGAGTTTCAGTT
>NW_012105808.1:2300146-2301735 GCF_000951045.1 Mandrillus leucophaeus
TCCAGTCTGGGTGACAAGAGTGAGACTCTGTCTCAAAAAAAAAAAAAAGAAAGTAGGATGGGGGTGCCAGAGGCTGGGGAGGGGGCTGGGGAGTGAGTGCTTCATGAAGACAGAGTTTCAGTTTGGGAAGATGAGAAAGTTCTGGAGGGGACAGTGGTTGGTTAAATGTACCCCAAAAATGGTTAAACGGGGAAATTTTATGTTACATGTATTTACCACAGTGAAAAACGAAGAGAAGGCTGGGTGCAGTGGGTCACACCTATAATCCCAGCACTTTGGGAGGCCGAGGCTGGAGGATAGCTTGAGCCCAGGAGTTGGAGGCCAGCCTGGCCAACATAGCAAGACCCCATCTCTACAAAAAAAGTTTAAAAATCAGCCGGGCGTGGTGGCATGCACCTGTGGCCCCAGCTACTTTGGGAGGCTGAGACAGGAGGATGGCTGGAACCCGGGAGGCAGAGGCTGCATTGAGCTGTGATCGCACCACTGCACTCCAGCCTGGGTGACAGAGGGACACCCTGTCTCAAAGTGAAATAAGGGAGGCAAAACAAAACAAAGTGGGCGAGAGTCAGAGACGGGGGACAGGGTGGGAAGTAACGAGGTCCTGTGCAGCGTGTGCCAAACGTCAGATCCCCAGTAACATCCGTGACCACCCGGTCTCCTCCTCCCGAGACCAGGGCCTGGTGGGCAGGGGACGGCCTTGAACACCCAGCGACACCCTGCCGCTGTTTGCCCGGTGAAAAGAGGCCACTAAGAAAAGGACCTTGGTCAAACAAAGGGCCCTATTCTCTGTCCCCGAGAGGGGAGGGCCGGGGCTCTTTCTCTCCAGAGCCCTTCTGTCCCGGCCCAGTTTCGCTTTCCAAGGACATTCCAACCCCACCTCAGCCCCCACTGATATCCTGCTTTCCAGCAATCCTCTGCTATTCCCAGACACTTTATCAGCGCGAGAACGTGGACCCAGGGGTGTCACCGCGGTCCCAGAGGCCGGGGGCGGAAAGTGCCGGCGGTCAGGCAGTTTCCCAGCCGTGTGTGGTCTCTGTCTCAGCCTTTTTTTTTTTTTTTGAGACAGAGTCTTGCTCTGTCGCCCAGGCTGGAGTGCAATGGTGCGATCTCGGCTCACTGCAACCTCTGCCTCCCGCATTCAAGCGATTCTCCTGCCTCAGCCTCCCGAGTAGTTGGGATTACAGGCGCCCGCCACCACGCCCGGCTAATTCTTGTATTTTTAGCAGAGATGGGGTTTCACCACATTGGCCAGGATGTTCTTGAACTCCTGGCCTCAAGTGATCCACCCACCTCGGCCTCCCAAAGTGCTGGGGTTACAGGCGTGATCCACCGCGCTTGGCCTCCCCACTCCTTTTTAAAAATGTCGCATCTCAGGCAAAGCTATGCTCAACACCCCGGCCGGGCGCCTGCTTGCTTCAGTCTCCAGCACCGGGATCCCGGCCAATCCCCCCAACACATTTGGGACCGACAGGACGCATATGTCTCCAGTCAGAAGGGAGCTGTCTCTCCCGGGCTGTCTTCAGCGTTTGCTGCCAAGATGGGGAAGACGACGCGTTTCCAACACCCTGAAACGATCCTTTTGTGGGGTA
>NW_012105808.1:2307244-2308414 GCF_000951045.1 Mandrillus leucophaeus
GGAGGATCACTTGAGGTCAGGAGTCTGAGACCAGCCTGGCCAACGTGGCGAAACCCCGTCTCTACTAAAAATACAATAATTAGCTGGGTGTGGCGTCGGGCGCTTGTAATCCCAGTTACTTGGGAGCCTGAGGCAGGAGAATGGCTTGAACCAGGAGGCAGAGTTTGCAGTGAGCCAAGAGCGCACCACCGCACTCCAACCTAGGCGACAGAATGAGATTCTGTCTCAGAAAAGTAAAATAAAATAAAAATAAAAATGAGATAATCATTCTTAGCCCACGGGCCATATATAAAACCAGGCTGTGGGCCAGAGGTGGCCCAAGGGCGGTGGTTACTGACTCCTGGACTGGACGTGCTCTAAGCCCCTTCCTCAGTTGCCTTTCGAAGATTCTCTGATTGCAAATCCACCTGAGGTTTTCAATTTCAACCTGTTGGCTCAGTTCTTTTTTTTTTTTTTTCTTCTCAAGACAAGGTCTCGCTCTGTTGCCCGGGCTGCAATGCAATGGCACAATCTCGGCTCACTGCAGCCTTCACCTCCCAGACTCAAGCAATCCTCCCACCTCAGCCTCCCGAGTAGTTGGGGTTACAGGCACGCACCACCACGCCCAGTTAAGCTTTGTATTGTTAATAAAGATGGGGTTTCACCATGTTGGCCAGGCCGGTCTCGAACTCCTGACCTCAAGTGATCGTCCCACCTCAGACTCCCAAAGTGCTGGGATTACAGGTGTGAGCCACTGCGCCCAGCCAGGGCAGTGAAACTATACGATACCACATATCCTCACACCCTTCTCCAAACCCGTAGAATCTTCAACACCAAGAGTGAACTCCAATAGAGCCTGGGGACTCTGGGTGACAATGATGTGTCAACGTGGGTTCATCCATTGTGATGATAACAAATGCACCACTCTGGTACGGTGTGCTGGTGGTGGGGGAGGCTGTGTATGTGGGTTGCAGAGGGTGGTGTATGGGAACTTTCTGTTCTTACCGCTCAATTTTGCTGTAAACCTAAAATAGTTCTAAAAAAATAAAGTCTATTTAAAAACCCAAAAGTATCTTTGTACTTTAATGCAATCACAGAATCATAAAATCTTATTAGAAATGGTTTAGGCTGGGCTCAGTGGCGCATGTCCGTAATCCCAGCACTTTGGGAGGACGAGACTGGAGAATTGCT
>NW_012105808.1:2313565-2314205 GCF_000951045.1 Mandrillus leucophaeus
AAAAAAAAAAAAAAAAAAAA
Organism: Mandrillus leucophaeus; assembly: GCF_000951045.1. NCBI lineage: Eukaryota > Metazoa > Chordata > Mammalia > Primates > Cercopithecidae > Mandrillus > Mandrillus leucophaeus. Next base: position 2,313,586 of record NW_012105808.1, read on the forward strand.
AGAGGAGGGAAATTTCCACAGACACCCAGGGAGAAGGACTTTTGTGGTGACAGAGGCAGAAATCAGATCAATAAGCCATAAGCCAAGGACTCCCAGAGCCCCTGGAGAGCGGGAGAGGCAGGGAGACTCCTTCCCTGGAGCCTCTAGAAGGAGGGCAGCCCTGCTGACACTGTGATTTCAGACTCCTGGTCTCCAGAACCACGAGACAATACGTTTCTGTTATTTCAGCCACCCGGTCTGTGGTCATTCATGACAGTGGCGGTCCCAGGCTCCTCCTACAACTGGGCACTGGCAAGCCCGGCAAAGTCCAGGCCTTACTTTCCAACCACTCTGAAGCCACGGCCGTCTCTGTGCCAGCAGACTCTGCCAGGACATCTGCACTTGAACTTGGCTGGATTCACCTCTTTTCTTCGATTCCTCCTGGCTTTACTGTCCATCAAGTTAGGGAGGTTTTTTTAAGAAGGCCAGAGGCAGCGGTCTTGGCCTTGTCAACAAAGGTCAAATGAACAATGAAAACCGGCGTCGTGGCTCACACCTGTAATTCTAGAACTTGGGCTGGCTGAGGTGGGCGAATTACTTGAGCCCAGGAGTTCAAGTCCAGCCTGGACAACATAGCAAGA
>NW_012105808.1:2315406-2318082 GCF_000951045.1 Mandrillus leucophaeus
TTTTTCTTTTCTTTTTTTTTTTTGAGATGGAGTCTCCTTCTGTTGTTCAGGCTGGAGTGCAGTGGTGCAATATCGGCTCACTCCAAGCTCCAAGCTCCGCCTCCCGGGTTTACGCCATTCTCCTGCCTCAGCCTCCCGAGTAGCTGGGACTACAGGCTTGAGCCACCGCGCCTGGCCAAGAAAAGCAGACTTTCAACTAATTAATGTACATCAAAGGAAATCTTTTTCTACTTTACCATCCTCCAAAGAGTAACTGTACAGAAATTCCAAAACGGTAGCCATTTCTGCAAACCAGGGTCCCTCCCCCGGGCACTGTGGACATCGGGGCTCTGGACCATTCTCTGGGGTGCGGCCATCCTGGGCACTGCAGGGCGCTGAGCAGTGTCCCTGGCATCCACCCACTCCATGCCAGGAGCAGCGCCAGGCGTGACAGCCACAAATGTCCCCAGATACCACTCAGTGTCCCCTGAAGGCCAGAATCGCCCCCAGGGACAAGCTCTGATTTAGGGCATGGCTAGACATGAGACAGAGACAGCACCAGATAAATGTGTCAAGGGTTAAAGAATGAATGCCCACATTCTACCCACCCGCCCCCACAAGTCTCTAATCAAATGCCACCTCCTCTTGGAGGCTCTCAGAGGTCAAGGTCCCTGTCTTCATTCTGTAACCCCAGCACCCGACACAATAGCAGACACTTAATGTTGTATTGTGAACGTTCATAAATGTCTGTAAAATAAATGACTCTGACCTTGAAATGTCTCCATGCCTAAGAAATCTTGGTTGTTTGAGGATAACATTCTCTTCCTTCTCTCTCTTGGGCTGGGCTACATTTGAGATTCTAAGGTGGGGTCAGCACAGGGGATTTGGGTCAGAAATGTCAAGGCTATTTGGAATGGGTGACACCATTTTTAGAGGAATCTACATTTTGGGGAGTTTTTTGTTGTTGTTGCTTTTTTTTTTTTTTTTTGGCAGGGAATGGCACTTAACTAGTTCAACTATAGTTTTTAGGGGAAGAAAACAAAAACAAAAAACAGTTTCAGTTTAAAGGATCTGTTCTACCATAGCCTGATACAGAGCAGTGGTTCTTAACCCCAGATGACTGTGGATAATGTCTGGGGACATCTGTGGCTGTCACAACTCAGGGGTGCTCCTGGCGTGGAGTGGGTGGAGGCCAGGGACGCTGCTCAGCACCCTGCAGTGCGCAGGACGGCCCCACCCCAGAGGACAATCCCGTCCCCCCATCTGCAGTGCCAAGAGGGAGCCCCTACATTATTTGGGAGAAGATCAAGTCGGCCTCCTGATCACACTGGACACCAGAATAAACTCCCAATGGGGCAGTTGGTGTAAACCAGGGGGACCCCCAGCTCCTGGGACTCACCTCCTCTCTCCCTCCCCACTCAGGATATGGATTTCAACGTGTGCAGCCTCCTGGGACTTCAGCAGGGCAGAGGATCATGGGACGCAGAGTCTCCTGGGGTCTGTGGAACCCCCTAGCCCGGATGTGATCTGCTCCCTGAGGGACACGGGGCTGTGTCTGGGGACATCTGTGGTAGTCACAACTGGAGGTGCTCCTGGCAAGGAGTGGGTGGAGGCCTGGGATGCTGCTCAGCACCCTGCAGTGCCCAGGACGGCCCCACCCCAGAGAATGATCCTACTCAGGCCGTCACAGAGTAGGGTTGAACTCGAGCTCAGGAGTTCGAGACCAGCCTCGGCAATACAGGGGGACCTCCATGTTTACAAAAAATTTTTTTTTAATTAGCTGGGCATGGTGGTGTGCATCTGCAGTCCCTGCTACTCTGGGAGGCTGAGGTGGGAGGATTGCTTGAGCCCGGAGTTTGAGGCTGCAGGGAGTCAGGCTGAGAAAATGTGTGGGGAGTGGCATAGGGAGACCTAGCGCCCTCTGTGTACCCACCAAGATGGGCCAGTCTCCACCACTCCATTCCCTGGCAAACTAGTATTCTACTCAAAGCTTCCCCGTGGCCTCCCGTCTGGACCTTCCTCAGCCCCCTCTCTACCCGCCTGGACGACTTCTTATCACCCCTGCACCTACACAGCTCCCAGAACACGCAGGCCTGAGGCCCCCACCTCTGTGCCACCCTGGGCTCAGGCCCCTCTGACCCGGGCTGCCATCTCCACGGCCCCCACACCAGCACACAGATGCCTCATTCACGTGGTGCTCCCAGGGCCTGGCACCAGTTCTGAGGCTTAAAATAGGCACACAACGGGCCTTTGTCGGATAGAGGAAGGAAGGAAGGAGCGTTTCAGACAAAGGAGACAGCAACGGCAGCGTCCAGGAAACCCAGGGGCACTGGGGAGGTGGATGGAGCCAAGTGGGGGGCACTTGAAGAGTCAGAGGGCAGGGCTGGGCCATGCAGGACCGTGAAGACCCCATGAGGAACTGGGGTGCCATCGTGCGGGTGCCCACTTGGTAGGGGGCAGGGAAGTTACCATCTGATCAGTGCCCAGGAAGCTTACTAGGAAGGTCTTGCTGGAGTCAGAGAAACCAGAGGCCAATTTGTCACCTCAGAGGCTCCCGCCAGAGATGAAGAGGCTCTCAGCCCAAGAGGGAGCACTGGGATGGGAAAGAAAGGAGACAGAAGGGGCCGGGCATGGGGGCTCACGCCTGTAATCCTAGCACTTCGGGAGGCGGAGGCAGGCGGATCACCTGAGGTCAGG
>NW_012105808.1:2318527-2324969 GCF_000951045.1 Mandrillus leucophaeus
GAGGGAGGGAGGGAGGGAGGAAGGAAGGGAGGAAGGGAGGAAGGGAGGAAGGGAGGAAGGGAGGGAAGGAAAGAAAGCACCCCTAAATAAACATCCCAAGCTTCAGTACAGTGGGCTGCCTGCACCCAGGAAAAAGCCATTTACATCCCAGCACCACGCTCCATCGCCCAAAGGCAGAAGCAGCCGGGCGTGTGTTGCTGGATGGGTGGATGAGCACAGCGCTGCCGGTCCACGCACCGGAACACAACTCAGCCCTGAAAAGGAGCGAGGCTCTGACGCAGGCCACAGCATGGATGCACCTTGAGGATGTCACACGCAGTGAGAGACACCAGACACAAAAGGCCACACAGGGTGTGACCCATTTCTTTGAAACGTCTAGGACAGGCCGGTCCAGAGATAGGAGGGAGAGGCGTGGGTGCCGGGGCTGGGGGAGGGGGTGGAGAGTCCCCCTCATGGGGACAAGGGATCTTACTGGGTGATGGAATGTTTTTTTGTTTGGTTGGTTTTTGAGACAGAGTCTTGCTCTGTCGCCCAGGCAGGAGTGCAGTGCCGTGATCTTGGCTCACTGCAGCCTCCTGCCTCAGCCTCCTGAGTAGCTGGGATTACAGGCACTTGCCACCACAGCCAGCTAATTTTTGTATTTTTAGTAGAGATGGGGTTTCGCCATGTTGGCCGGGCTGGTCTCAAACTCCTGACCTCAAGTGATCCTACCCCTTCAGCCTCCCAGAGTGCTGGGATCACAGGAATGTTCTGAAAGGGGCTTATAGGGATGTTTGCACAGCTCATAAACTTATTTAAAAGATGGAATTGTATCCTTAAAAGGACTGAATGTTATGAAGTGTAAATTATACCTCGATTTTTGTCATAAAAAGCAGTAAGACTTTTCCTTTTACGAGGTTCAAGTAACTGTTCGTGGAAGCGTCTCAGCGCTGCCCACAAACCCCCCTTGCCCACCCGTGTCAGGAGCGGATCTGGGGGAGGAACCACACAGACAGAGTGTGGCCCACTCACGCCGCAGGATGGGGGAGGAGGAGGAGGACAGGAGTGACCCCTCGGGGGCTGCTGTGTGACTGAGGAGAGGTCAACCCATCTCCTCAGTTCTCATACTCATCTGTAAGGTCTCCTGGGTGACGTCAACCATGAACACTTTTCTCTAACTCTTAAGAGACAGAGGCCAGGCCAAAGAGGGCATGTGTAAAAAGCAGTGACAAGTGAAGTCAAGAAATGTCACTGAGCGGGGGGAGGCGCCCGACATCACCAAGGACGCCGATTTGCAGAAATCAGTCGTGAAAGGACACAGCGGCCGGGCGCAGTGGCTCACGCCTGTCATCCCAGCACTTTGGGAGGCCGAGGTGGTTGGATGACCTAAAGTCAGGAGTTCGAAGCCAGCCTAGTCAACATGGTGAGACCCCCGAATCTACTAAAAATACAAAAATTAGCCGGTGTGGTGGTGCATGCCTGTAATGGAAGCTACTCGGGAGGCTAGGGCAGGAGAATCGCTTGAACCTAGAAGGCGGAGGTTGCAGGGAGCCGAGATCGCACCACTGCACTCCAGCCTGGGCAATGGAACAAGACCACATCTCAAATAAAAAGGGACAGGCCGGGCGTGGTGGCTCACGCTTATAACCACAGCACTTTGGGAGGCCGAGGCGGGCGGATCACCAGAGGTCAGGAGTTCCAGACCAGCCTGGCCAAAATGGTGAAACTCCATCTGTACTAAAAATACAAAAATTAGCTGGGTGTGGTGGAGGGCACCTGTAGTCCCAGCAGAGGCTGAGGCAGGAGAATCGCTTGAGCCCTGGAGGCGGAGGTTGCAGTGAGCCAAGATTGCACCATCACATTCCATCCTGGGTGACAGAGACTGCGTCTCAAAAAAAAGAAGGAAGGAAGGAAGGAGAAAGAAAGAGAGAGAAAGAAGAAAGAAAGAGAAAGGAAAGAAAGAAAGAGAGAGAAGAAAGAAAGAAGGAAAGAAAGAAAGAAAGAGAGAGAGAGAAAGAAAGAAAGAAAGAAAGAAAGAAAGAAAGAAAGAAAGAAAGAAAGAAAGAAAGAAAGAAAGAAAGAAAGAAAGAAAGAAAGACAGAGAGAGAGAGAAAGAAAGAAAGAAAGAAAGAAAGAAAGAAAGAAAGAAAGAAAGAAAGAAAGAGAGAGAGAGAAAGAAAGGGAAAGAAAAAAAGCACCCACGCACCAGCTCCCAAGCCCCTAGAGACCAGGCACGACCTTCTTGTAAGAAACCATGAAGCATCTTCAAAAATACAAATGACTCGTTGGATATGATTTTAAAGACCATTGCTGCTTCCAGACGCAACTGAAAAAATTGGAATAACACCTTGAATGAAGAAAGGAGTGTTTTCCACTCCTACTCGGTGAACAAGAAAAATGCCTCCATTCAGTAAACACGAAGCTGGATTATCTACACGTGAGAGTAATTTGTGTTTAGTTCTCTTTGCTGTCAAGCAGTGGGGCCCCAGGGTTTATTAAGCATGAAACAAGAACAGAAAATAACGGCCTCAGTCAAAAGATGTTTTCTAAATAAAGCTCTGTGAGATCAAGATGCACCTGCAGAATTCAAGCTACGTTGGAAGCTTCACGCTCCAGGTTAAAACCGAGAAAGCACATTGCAAACACTGTCATCTTCCAATGCCTGTAACTGACAACTTCATCCCATCTTCTAAATCAGTATTAAGTGTTCAAAAGTCACCTAAAAGACCCACCTAAAAATAAGTAGCCTTTTTTTTATTTTTTTTTTCTTCTTTGAGACAGAGTCTCACTCTGTTGCCTAGGCTGGAGTGCAGTGGCGCAATCTCAGCTCACTGCAACCCCTGCCTCCTGGGTTCAAGTGATTCTCCTGCCTCAGCCTCCGAAGTAGCTGGGACTACAGGTGCACGCTACCACACCTGGCTAGTTTTTGTATTTTTAGTAGAAACGGGGTTTCACCATGTTGGTCAGACTGGTTTCGAACTCCTGACCTCAAGTGATCCACCCACTTCGGCCTCCCAAAGTGTTGGGATTACAGGCGTGAGCCACCGCGCCCGGCCATAAGTAGGCATTTCTAGTGTTTTCTAAAAGCAGTGAGACCTTACTTCTCCCCTCTCAAAACGATAGCACTAAATGACTTAAAAACAATCCCCAATTCTGAATGGCCCCACTTCATGCACCTCAAAGGGGAGATGAGGTCGTTAAAGGAGAAAATAAATCAGTTTTGTCTACAACAAGGGTTCCACACTGGAGTGTCTGTCCCTACAGGACACTGGGTGATGTCTGGAGACATCTGTGGTTGTCACGATGCAGGGAGCTCCTGGTGTGGAGTGGGTGGAGGCCAGAGACGCTGCTCAGCACCCTGCAGTGCCCAGAAGGCCTCACCCCAGAGAACGATCAGACCCCAAATGCCCACAGCGCTGGAATAGAGAGACCAAATACACCCCATACACTGAAGCTGTAAACTCAACATTTCGAGTGTATAATCACAGCTGGATGTGGTTCCTTACGGGGCACCCTTAAATCAGAATGACCCAGGCAGCCTTCTCTTAAACAGGTGCATTTGTTACTTAACGAGCCTTGAGTATCTCCTGCCACCAGGTGTGGACAAAGTCATCTTTCTTTTCAGTTTTTTACTCACTTTTAATAATATGGAGACAGGCTCCATATTTGAGACTCCATCTCAAAATAATAGTAATAATAATAATAATAAAAAGACATATTTTTCTTGCTGTTGGAGATTCTTTTTTTTTTTTTTTTTTTGAGACAGAGTCTCTCTCGCTTGCCCAGGCTGGAGTGCAGTGGCATGATCTCGGCTCACTGCAACCTCCACCTTCTGGGTTCAAGCCATTCTCCTGCTTCAGCCTCCCAAGTAGCTGGGATTACAGGCAAACACCACCATGCCCAGCTAAATTTTCTATTTTTAGTAGAGACAGGTTTTCACTCTATTGGCCAGGCTGGTCTCGAACTCCTGACCTCAGGTGATCTACCCACCTCAGCCTCCCAAAGCGTGGGGATTACAGGCATGTGCCACCACAACCACCCATGCAGATTATTTTTGAAAGCTTCTGGGGGTGACCCTGATGTATGCCCCTAAGGTTGCAGGACTAGAGTCAAGTTCCAGTCACTTCCTTTCCTCTCCTCTGTGACAACTCAGGCATCCCACTCCTCTACCTCCAAACGCACCCAAGAAAAAAACTGGATTGAGTACATTATTCTCCATGCTTCAGGTACCCTGGCTACGTGCTAGCAAATATTCCACGCATACATCCCGTAATTCGACCCTGAGAGGCACATGCTACCGTTTTTATTATTCCCGCTTTGCAGGGGAGTCAACACCACCTCCAAAAGACGATACAGCCCAGCAGCGAGAGGCCCGGTGGGAACACACAGGCGCATCTCCCAGAGGCCCCCGACTCTCCCTCAGGGCAAGATCGCAGCATCCCACGATGGGAACAAGTTTGTGAACTTGGCATTTGCCTCGCTGACACCTAGCAACCGTGTGAAGACGCTTAGCTGGGAATCCGCTGCCTCTGTTCATCAAGCTTGTCTTCCACCGCCCACCTCCCAGCCCCTAGCAACCCCCGCTCCCCAGGAAAAATAAAGTACCACCCACGTCGCTCAATATCACCGTCCCAAAAACTCCCACTTTAGTTCCTGAAAAATTCAGTCACCGACAGGAGCCTTTCTCCTTCCTGAAGCGTTCTCCTTGGCACCCTATATCCTAGAAATAAACCTCAAAAAGTATTCCAAACTCCCGTCTCCTTCAGCTCACTGTTCCCAGGGGGGTTCTGCTCCGTGCCCGGTTCTAGAGCAAACAATTAACATCTCCCCCAAAAGTAGAGGGGTGAGTCCTCTCCAAATTCCTTTTAACTGGATCCTACCTGAGACACCTCCCCACACCCCGTTTTCCTCCTAATTAGTTAATGTCTAGCAAAACACCTGCCCCCAGGTTATCTCCAGCCTGGGACCTTACTCCCACCGCCTTTCTCACTACCTCACCCTAACTTCCTTCTCCCTGAACCCCCCTCCACCCCACGCACTCACAAGCTCCCCATTTCCCCCTGAAAGCCCCCAGACCCCTTCTGGAACAAGCCTGGCCCCCCACCTGTATGCTCCAGCCACTCTCTGGCTCACCCCAACTTTGTTCTTCTGCTCCTTTTCAGCTAAGCCTAACCCCTGGGCCGTCAATCACCGCCCTCCATCTTCACCAACCCCATTCCTCAGTCCTCTCCCCAGACAACCTCCACCTCTAATTCCCTCTGCAGCCCCCTCTCCAACAAACCCACTTCAAACTTCATCCCCAGCCCCCTCCCCAGCTCCCTGCAAACCTCAACCCCACTCCCAGCTCCCTCTTCAAATAAGCTGACCCTTGACTCAACCCCTGCTCCCCTCTCCAGCTAATCTCAATCCCCAGCTACACCTCCAGCGCCCTCCCCAACTAACTCAGATTTCCAATTCCACCTCCAGCCCCTCCTCAGCTAACCTCGACCTACAATTCCAGCCCCCTCCCCAGCTAACTCGGACCTCCAACCCCACTCCAAGCCCCCTCCGCAGCTAACCTCGACCTGCGACTCTAGCCCCCTCCCCAGCAAACTCAAGACCTCCAGTTCCACCCCAGCTCCCTCCCCAGCAAACTCAAGACCTCCAATTCCACCACCAGCCCCTTCCTAGCTAACCTGGACTTGCAACTCCAGACCCCTCCCCAGCTAACTCAGACCTCCAATCCTACTCCAAGCCCCCTCCCCAGCTAACCTCGACCTGCCACTCCAAACTCCTCCCCAGATAACTCAGACCTCCAATCCTACTCCAAGCCCCATCCCCAGATAACCTCGACTTGCCACTCCAGCTCCCTCCCCAGATAACTCAAACGTCCAGTCTCACCCCCAGGCCCCTCCTCAGCTAACTCAGACCTCCAGTTCCACTTACAGCCTCCTCTCCAGCTGAGCTGGACCTGCAACTCCGGCCCTCTCCCCAGCTAACTCAGACCCCCATCTCACGCTCAGCCCCCTCCCCAGCTAATTTAGACCTCCAGTCCCACCTCCAGCCCCCTCCCCAGCGAACCTGAACCTGCAACTCTAGCCTCCTCTCCAGCTAGCCGTGATCCCCAGTGGAGTCCCAGTGCCCGGACCCAACCCTTCCCCAGTTAACCTCCATCTGCACCTCCTGCCCCGTCCCCAGTTAACCTCGACCTGCAACTCCCGCCCCCTCCCCAGCTAGCCCTGAGCCCCAAGTGCATTCCCAATCTCCAGCCCCAGGCCCTCCCCAGGTAACTCCGACCCCCAAACGCAGCCCCATCCCCAATTCCAATCCCAGCGTCCAATTGCAGCCCGGGTCCCCAGCCCCAGCCCCCCTCCTCAGCCAACTCCGACCCCCAACTCGGTCCGCAGTCATTTCGGAGCCGTCCCAGTCCCCTCTCCGGGACGCCGGCCGCGCCCTCACTTCCCCTGGCCCGAAACGCGGGCGC
>NW_012105808.1:2325244-2328527 GCF_000951045.1 Mandrillus leucophaeus
GGGGGCGGGGCGAGGAGCGGCTTTCCAGGGGAGACTTCGTGACGTCAGGAAGGCGCGAGGCGCTTCGCGAGTTCGAATCCCGCGCTAGGAGAGCGGGTTCGAATCCTGCATGCCAGTTCCAGGGGCTCATTTGAGGAGGAAGAATGTCAGTGATCGTAACTGCTGCGCCACTTTCTTCAATACTTTATAGGCTCCCTTTCGTGGAACCCGCTGCATAAGGCCAGAAGGCGAGATTACTATCCGTATTTTACAGAGGTGGAAACTGGGTCTCAGAGAGGTGAAACCTAAGGTCACTTGCCCCCTAAGATCACTTGCCCAAGCCTGTCTCATCATTTCCAAGGTTTCTCAGTTTCCTAACTCATGGCCCTGGATTCACAAATTCCTGGGCCCCAACCCAGACGGAATGAACCAGAATCCTATAGGGAACTGGACCCTGCAATCTGTCTTTTGTTTTGCTTTTGTTTTGTTTTTGAGACAGGGTCCCACTCAATTGCCCTGGCTGGAGTGCAGTGGTGCAGACATAGCTCACTGTAGCTTTGAAGTCCCGGACTCAAGTGGTCCTTCCGCCTCAGCCTCCCAGGTAGCTGGGGCCACAGGCACGCACCACCACACTCGGCTTTTTTTTTTTTTTTTTGAGATGGAGTCTTGCTTTGTTGCCCAGGCTACAGTGCAGTGGCACGATCTCGGCTCACTGCAACCTCCATCTCTCAGGTTCAAGTGATTCTTCTGTCTCAGCTTCCCGAGTAGCTGGGACTACAGGCACCCACCACCACGCCCGGCTAATTTTTGTATTATTAGTAGAGACGGAGTTTCACCATTTTGGCCAGGCTGGTCTTGAACTCCTGACCTCAGGTGATCCACCTGCCTTGGCCTCCCAAAGTGCTGGGATTACAGGCGTGAGCCACCGTGCTTGGTCCTGGCTAATGTTTTTGTTAGAGATGGGGTCTTGCTATGTTGCCCAAGCTGGTCTTGAACTCCTGCGCTCAAGTGATTCTCCTGCCTCCGCCTCCCAAAATGCTGGGATTACAGGCCTGGAATCTTCATTTTTCACAAGCTCCCTTGGGGATATCGGGAAACACTTTGTATTTCTCCAAAAGAAGCACACAGCCCTGGAAGGAAGATGGAGCCACCATATTCTGTGACCTCAGGGACTTCGTCCAGCACTGACACTGTGTCCTTGCTGCCCCACCTGAGCCCTGTGATTGGAGCTGCTGGCCAAAATCCAAGATAAACTTCCCCAGGGTTCCAGTCATCCCTGCAGGAGCCTGCCTGTTCATCCTCCGGGCTCCAGTGGCCTGCCCTGCAGGACACAGAGAAACCTCCATCTCCCTGCTTGCCCTCCTCCAGGCTCTCCCCACTGGCATTCCCCAAGAGGAATGACTGTTTAAATAGAACTTGAGCAGGGCACAGTAGCTCACAACTGTATTCCTAGCACTTCGGGAGGCTGAAGCGGGAAGATCACTTGAGCCCAGGAGTTCAAGACCAGCCTGGCAACATAGTGAGACCCCAACTCTACAAAAAAATTAAAATATTAGCCAGGGCTGGTGGCGCACACCAGTAGTCCCAGCTACTTCGGAGGCCAAAGCAGGAGGATCGCTTGAGCCTGGGAGGTTGAGGCTGCAGTGAGCTATGATCATGCCACTGCACTCCAGCCTGGGTGACAGAGTGAGACCCTGTCTTTAAAAAAAAAAAAAAAAGAAAGAAAGGAAGTGTTAAATACACAATGGAATATGATTTGGCCATACCAAAGAATAAAATGTCATTTGCAGCAAAATGGATGGGACCGGAGGTCAATATTAAGTGAAAAAGTGAAATAAACCAGACACAGAAAGACAAATACGGCGTGTTGTCACTGATATGTGGGAGCCAGAGAGTTGATCTCATGGAGGTAGAGAGTAGAATGATCAATATCAGAGGCTGGAAAGTTGTGTAGGTTGAGTGGGGGTAAATGAAAAGACGTGAGTTAATGAGTACAAACATTCAGTTAGACAGAAGGAATACATTCTAATGTTTGATAGCAGAATAGGGTGACTGTAGTTAGCAACAATGTATTGTATATTTCAAAATACGATCCCAACACTTTGGGAAGCCAAGGCAGGAGAATTCCTTGAGGGCAGGAGTTCGAGACCAGCCTGGGCAACATAGCGAGGCTTCATCTCTGTTTAATAAAATGTGTGTGTGTGTGTGTGTGTGTGTGTGTGTGTGTGTGTGTGTGTGTGTGTGAGAGAGAGAGATGGAGTTTCACTCTTGTTGCCCAGGCTGGCATGCAATGACGTGACCTCAGCTCACCACAACCTCCGCCTCCTGGGTTCAAGCGATTCTCCTGCCTCAGCCTCTCGAGTAGCTGGGACTACAGGCACGTCCCACCACACTCAGCTAATTTTTTGTATTTTTTAGTACAGACGGGGTTTCACCATGTTAGCCAGGATGATCTCGATCTCTGGACCTCATGATCCACCCATCTCGGCCTCCCAAAATACTGGGATTGTAGGCACCCACCCAGACACGGTGGCTCACACCTGTAATTGCAACACTTGTGGAGGACGAGGCGGGTGGATCACCTGAGATCAGGAGTTTGAGACCAGCTTGACCAACATGAAGAAACCCTGTCTCTACTAAAAATACAAAATTAGCCAGGCGTGGTGGTGCGCACCTGTAATCCCAGCTACTCGGGAGGCTGAGGCAGGAGAATCGCTTGAACCCAGGAGGTGGAGGCTAAGGTGAGCCGAGGTCGCACCACTGCACTCCAGCCTGGGCAACAGGAGCGAAACGCCGTCTCAAAAAAATAGCTAGAAGAGAGACCTTGAATTGTTCCCAACATATAGAAATGAGAAATAGTCTAAGTTGTGAACACCCCAAATACCAAATATGATCATTATATGTTCCATGCATGTAACAAATACCACATGTACTCCATACATAGATACAAGTATTTGTAACAATTTTGAAAAAGTGTCATGTGAAACCATGTTGGAGCCTAAGACAAATGCAAAAGGCAGCATATCCCGAAATAGACATATTTTCACGTATCTTTTCTCATCAATTTCCTTTGGGTTTTTTGTTCGTTTTATTTGTTGTTTATGTGTTTGTTTTTTGTTTGTTTTGAGACGGAGTCTCACTCTTGTCGCCCAGGCTGGAGTGCAGTGACGTGATCTCGGCTCCCTGCAAACTCCACCTCCCAGGTTCAAGCTATTCTCCCGCCTCAGCCTCCCGAGTAGCTGGGCTTACAGGCGCCCACCACTGTGCCTGGCTAACTTTTGTTTTTTTGTTTTTTTTTTTTTTT
>NW_012105808.1:2330636-2332402 GCF_000951045.1 Mandrillus leucophaeus
TTTTTTTTTGAGACAAAGTCTTGCTCTGTCTCCCAGGCTTGAGTGCAGTGGCACATTCATAGCTCACTTGCAGCCTCAAACTCCTGGGCTCAAGCCATCCTCTTGCCTCAGCCTCCCAAGTAGCTGGGACTATAGGTGTGCACCACCATGCCTGGCTAGTTATTTTGTATTTTTATTTTATTTTAAATTCCAGGATAAATGTACAGGATGTGCAGGCTTGTTATATAGGTAAACGTGTGCCATGGTGGTTTGCTGCACCTATCTACCCATCACCTAGGTTGTCTTGTTTTGATTTGATTTGTTTGAGACAGAATCTCACTCTGTTGCCCAGGCTGGAGTACAATGGCATGATCTCGGCTCACTGCAACGCCTCACAGGTTCCAGCGATTTTCCTGCCTCAGCATCCTGAGTAGCTGGGATTACAGGCACCTGCCACCACGTCTGACTAATTTTTGTCTTTAGTAGAGGCAGGGTTTCGCCATGTTGCCCAGGCTGGTCTCGAACTCCTGACCTCAAGTGATGTGCTGGCCTTGGCCTCCCAAAGTGCTGGGATTACAGGTGTGAGCCGCCTCATCTGACCACCTTTTTTCACTTTTTATAATTATCTGATTCATCTAGGTGGTTGCTTGTCTTAGTATTTTGTTCCTTTTGACTGCTGAGTAATATTCCACAATGAGGATGGGGCACAATTTGTTCAACCATCCACCCACTGAATACCAGTGTTTGGCTCTTACTAATAAAGCTGCCATTAACATTCCTGTAAGGGTTTGTGTATCAACATAAATCACTTCTCTGAGATATATGACCAGGACCACAGCTGCTATGTCATATGGTAGCTGCACGATTTGTTCTTTAAGAAACTGCCAAATATTCTTCCAGAGAGTTATGAATTTTTTAATGTTTTCTTTTGAGATGGGGTCTTACCAGGTTGCCCAGGCTGATTTTGAACTCCTGGGCTCAAGTGATCCTCCTCCCTCAGCCTGCCAAAGTACTGGGATTACAGGCATGAGCCTGTATTTTTTAATGGTTAATTTTTTTCCAGAACATTAAAGCAGTTGAAAGTATTCAAGGATTGAAAAGATGTTGTATTCAAACTCACAATGGCATGTATCTTTTTATAATGTTATTATTAAGTTTCTTTATGTCCAAATAGACTTTATTATAATTTTACTGTCCTAGTTTTCGTAGAAGCAAATTCTACTAAATCATCAGTCATATTTTCAAAATCTACTTCGGGAAAAAAAATCAACCACTAAAAATGCATAAAGATATATAAAGGTGCTGGGTCAGGCACGGTGGCTCATGCCTGTAATCTCAGCACTTTGAGAGGCCGAGGCAGGTGGATCATGAGGTCAAGAGATTGAGACCATCCTGGCCAACATGGTGAAACCCCGTCTCTACTAAAAATGCAAAAATTAGCTGGGCGTGGTGACGCACGCCTGTAGTCCCAGCTACTCAGGAGGCTGAATTAGGAGAATCACTTGAACCCGGGAGACGGAGGTTGCAGTGAGCCGAGATCACAATGCTGCACTGCAGCCTGGCAACATCTCAAAAAAAAAAAAAAAAAATTAAAAACTTGTTGTCTCAAAGCAGCCATTCATTTATTCAAGGAATTGCTAAACTTTTCTAAGGGGCCAGGCACTGGCCTGGGTGCTACATCAAGAGAGAGCAATAAGATCAAGGATCCTGTTCCCACTTTCTGCACGTGTGTGTGTGTGTGTGTGTGTGTTTCAATCTGTGTGTGTTGGTGGGTGAATGACTATGCA
>NW_012105808.1:2332917-2338024 GCF_000951045.1 Mandrillus leucophaeus
AAAAAAAAAAAAAAAAAAATTGCATTAGGACCAGGTGCAGTGGCTCATGCCTGTAATCCCAGCACTTTGAAAGACCAAGATGGGTGGATTGCTTGAGGCCAGGAGTTCAAGACCAGACTGGCCAACATAGTGAGACCCCATCTCCACTAATAATACAAAAAAATAAAAATTAGCTGGGCCGTGGTGGCGCATGCCTATAATCCTGGCTACTTGGGAGGCTGAGGCAGGAGAATCGCTTGAACCTGGGAGGTGGAGGTTGCAGTGAGCAGAGATCATGCCGCTGCACTCCAGTCTGGGCGACAGAGCGAGACTCTCAGATACACACATATTGCATTAGTGAGGGTCGTAATGTGGCTAGGAGGGCTGTCACGAGGGAGTCTTCCATGTCACTTAAGCATCTTGTTTGTGCGGTGACTCACACCTGTCATCCCAGCACTTTGGGGAGGCCGAAGCAGGAGGATCCCTTGAGCCCAGGAGTTTGAGACCATTCTGGGCAACATAGCAAGACCCCCCATATCTGCAAATACATATATAAGAAAATTAGACGGGTGCGGTGGCTCATGCCTGTCATCCCAGCACTTTGGGAGGCCGAGGCGGGTAGATCACGAGGTCAGGAGATCAAGACCATCCTGGCTAACACGGTGAAACCCTGTCTCTACTAAAACTACAAAAAATTAGCCAGGCGTGGTGACAGGCGCCTGTAGTCCCAGTTACTCGGGAGGCTGAGGCAAGAGAATGGCGGGACCCCAGGAGGCAGAGCTTGCAGTGAGCCGAGATGGCACCACTGCACTCCAGCCTGGGCGACAGAGCGAGACTCCGTCTCAAAAAAAAAAAAGAAAGAAAATTAGCCACGTGTGGTGATGTGCATGTATCTGTAGTCCCAGCTACTCGGGGAATGCTGAGGTGGGAGGATCACTTGAGCCCAAGAGATTGAGGCTTCAGTGACCTGTGTTTGCACCGCTGCACCACTCCAGCCTGGACGATGGAGCAAGACCCTGCTCAAAAAAAAAAAAAGTAGTACCTTGTGACAGTGTTTAGAGGAAGTTATGTGTGTGATAAAACTGTATAAACCACACACACATACGCGCTTAGATGAGTGCATGTAAAACCGGTGAGACCTGTGTCCTTCCACTGTGCTGGTTCTGAGGTTGCACTGCAGTTATGCTAGATGTAAACACAACTGGGGGGCTAGGTGAAGGGTCATTGGACCTCCTTGTACCTTCCCGTGAATCAATAATTATTAATTAATAAAATGTTTTAAACATTGCAATGAAGGCTAGGCATGGTGGCTCATGCCTGTAATCCCAGCACTTTGGGAGGCCAAGGCGGGTGGATCACGAGGTCAGGAGATCGAGACTATCCTGGCTAACACAGTGAAACCCCGTCTCTACTAAAAATACAAAAAATTAGTCGGGCGTGGTGGCGGGTACCTGTAGTCCCAGCTACTCAGGAGGCTGAGGCAGGAGAATGGTGTTAACCCGGGAGGCGGAGCTTGCAGTGAGCTGAGATCCGGCCACTGCACTCCAGCGCGGGCGACAGAGCGAGACTCCGTCTCAAAAAAAAAACCCATGGTCACCTGGATAAATAGAGGAGGGATCCCAGGCAGGTGCTATGCTCCCTGCAGCTGGAGCTGGGATTCCACCATCTTCACATTTGACCAGGAGGATATATCACTAACCGCCGCCCTCTCCCGCCTCCTGGGATCCTGGCAAGCCAGACTCACGTTACACAGATAGGGAGAGTGAGGTCCTGTGGGTTCCTCCCTTTGTAAAACAGGGCTCTTAGTGCCTGTCCAACCTCCTCAGCCAGCTGCAGTAACTACACGGTGCAGCAGGGCCCTCGAGGTCTCTTGAGGGAAGTGTTGAAATGTTCCCATAATGCCCTGGCGTCCTTCTCATGAAAGTCCAGACTCTTCCCACAGCCCACCAGGCACTGTTTGACCCCTGGCGACCCTAGGTGAAGGGTCATTGGACCTCCTTGTACCTTCCCGTGAATCAATAATTATTAATTAATAAAATGTTTTAAACATTGCAATGAAGGCTAGGCATGGTGGCTCACGCCTGTAATCCCAGCACTTTGGGAGGCCAAGGCAGGTGGATCACCTGAGGTCAGAAGTTCGAGACCTGCCTGGCCAACATGGTGAAACACCATCTCTATTAAAACTACAAAAATTAGTCAGGCGTGGTCGTGGGCACCCAGCTCTCGGGAGGCTGGGGCAGGAGAATTGTTTGAAGCTCAGATTTCACCACTGCACTCCAGCCTGGGCGACAGAGCAAGACTCCACCTCAAAAAAAAAAAAAAGTAATTTTTAAAAGAGGGTGTCTCAAAACCCATGGTCGGCTGGGCGCGGTGGCTCAAGCCTGTAATCCCAGCACTTTGGGAGGCCGAGATGGGCGGATCACGAGGTCAGGAGATCGAGACCATCCTGGCTAACATGGTGAAATCCCATCTCTACTAAAAAATACAAAAAAACTAGCCGGACGAGGTGGTGGGCACTTGTAGTCCCAGCTACTCAGGAGGCTGAGGCAGGAGAATGGTGTTAACCCGGGAGGCGGAGCTTGCAGTGAGCTGAGATCCGGCCACTGCACTCCAGCGCGGGCGACAGAGCGAGACTCCGTCTCAAAAAAAAAACCCATGGTCACCTGGATAAATAGAGGAGGGATCCCAGGCAGGTGCTATGCTCCCTGCAGCTGGAGCTGGGATTCCACCATCTTCACATTTGACCAGGAGGATATATCACTAACCGCCGCCCTCTCCCGCCTCCTGGGATCCTGGCAAGCCAGACTCACGTTACACAGATAGGGAGAGTGAGGTCCTGTGGGTTCCTCCCTTTGTAAAACAGGGCTCTTAGTGCCTGTCCAACCTCCTCAGCCAGCTGCAGTAACTACACGGTGCAGCAGGGCCCTCGAGGTCTCTTGAGGGAAGTGTTGAAATGTTCCCATAATGCCCTGGCGTCCTTCTCATGAAAGTCCAGACTCTTCCCACAGCCCACCAGGCACTGTTTGACCCCTGGCGACCTTCAACTTCACTGGCCACCCTCCATCTCCTCCCTCCACTCCTGCCAGCCAGGCCTCACCTGTTCCTGCTTCAATGTCTTTGCTGGTTCCCCTGCCCAGTGCTCCGTCCCCGGTCCCCTTGGAGCTGGCGTCTTCCCTGCTTCCCGTGTCAGCAAACATGTCAGCTTCTGAGTCAGACCCCAGAGGTCTGGGACTCCCAGCCACGTCACTTTTGTGATGCAGGTTTATCTCCCGCGTAGGGAACACGTGTCTGCAATGATTTGATCCACTTCTTCATAGACAATCATCGTCCCCGGTGGGTTATGAGTTCTGAGCGGGCAGGGACTCTGGGGCTTGTGTCTGTCACTGCTGTGTGCCCAGCATCAGGGCAGGGCCAGGCATACAGTGGTGCCTCTTGCATAGTGGATGAATGAATAAATGAACCAATGAAAACATGAATGAATGGTGTCTCAGTTCTTCCTTCCAGTCTGTGCCTGAACAAGGCCTTACCTCTTTAGCTCAGACCCCTGCCCCAGCCTGCTCTGGGTTGGGGGTGAGGGGGTGGGAGCTGGGGTGGCAGATGGGACAAGCAGGGAAGGTCCCCTGACGTAGTTTGGCTCTGTGTCCCCACCCAAATCTCATGTTGAATTGTCCCGTGTTGGAGGTAGTGCCTGGTGGGAGGTGACTGGATCACGACGGTGTATCCTCATGAATGGTTTAGCACCACCTCCTCAGTCCTGTCTCATAATAGAGTTCTCACAAGATCCGGTGGTTTAAAAGTGTATGGCACCTCCTCCCCTGTGCTCCTGCTCTGGTCAAGTGACCTGCCTGCTCCCCTCCGCCTTCCGCCGTGACCATAAGTTTCCTGAGGCCTCCCAGAAGTAGCAGCTGCCATGCTTCCTGTACAGGCTGTGGAACCATGAGCCAATTAAACCTCTTTTCTCTATCAATTACCTGTCTCAGACATTACTTGTCTTTTTTGGGGGAATGGGGGTGGGGGGTGGAACAGAGTTTCACTCTTATTGCCCAGGCTGGAGCACAATGGTATGATCTCAGCTCATTGCAACCTCTGCCTCCCAGGTTCAAGTGATCCTCCTGCCTCAGCCTCACGAGGAGTTGGGATTACAGACTCCCGCCACCACACCCAGATAATTTGTTGTTGTTGTTGTTTGTTTTTTGTTTTTGTTTTTTGAGACAGAGTCTCGCTCTGTCGCCCAGACTGGAGTGCAGTGGTGCAATCTCGGCTCACTGCAAGCACCGCTCCCGGGGCTCACGCCATTCTCCTGCCTCAGCCTTCTGAGTAGCTGGGACTACAGGAGCCTGCCACCACTCCCAGCTAATTTTTTGTATTTTTAGTAGAGACAGGGTTTTCCATGTTAGCCAGGCTGGTCTCAAACTTCTGGCCTCAGGTGATCTGCCCTTCTCGGCCTCCCAAAGTGCTGGGATTACAAGTGTGAGCCACTGCATCTGGCCCGGCCTGGGTATTTCTTTATGGCATTGCAAGAATGGACTAATACAGTCCCCTCTGAATGGACTAATACAGTCCCCTCTGCCCCAACACCACTGGGCCTGCAAGGAAATTGCCCAAGTTCACAGGAAGTCCAGCTGGGAGAATGTCCCCAGCTAATGTGCACAGAGCAAATCTGGAAACCGAGGCCCTAGAAAAAAGCCACATAGAGACATCTCCAAGCAGAGTCCCAGACGGGTCCTGCCTTGCCTCCCCTGCTGCGTGTCCTCACCCCGCTCCCTCCACCTCCCCACCACCATTCCATTCCTCATTTCCTACACAGGTCCCCTCCTCCACCCTTCACCCATCCCTCACTTCCTACACCCATCACCTCCTCCATCCTTCATCCCATCCCTCACTTCGTACACCATTCACCTCCTCCACCCTTCACCCCATCCCTCACTTTCTACACAGGTCCCCTCCTCCACCCTTCACCCCATCCCTCACTTCCTACACCCATCGCCTCCTCCATCCTTCATCCCATCCCTCACTTCCTACACCCATCACCTCCTCCACCCTTCATCCCATCCCTCACTTCCTACATCCTTCACCTCCTTCAGCCTTCATCCCATCCCTCACTTTCTACACAGGTTCCCTCCACCCT
>NW_012105808.1:2338074-2345084 GCF_000951045.1 Mandrillus leucophaeus
TACACCCATCACCTTCTCCACCCTTCATCCCATCCCTCACTTCCTACACCCATCACCTCCTCCACCCTTCATCCCATCCCTCACTTCCTACACCCTTCACCTCCTACACCCTTCACCCCATCCCTCACTTCCTACACCCTTCACCTCCTCCATCCTTCATCCTATCCGTCACTTCCTACACCCATCACCTCCTCCATCCTTCATCCCATCCCTCACTTCCCTCACCTCCTCCACCTTTCATCCCATCCCTCACTTCCTACACCCATCGCCTCCTCCACCCTTCATCCCATCCCTCACTCCCTACACCCATCACCTCCTCCACCCTTCACCCCATTCTGCACCTCCCCACACTTCCAGATTCTTTGCAGGTGGTGAGCTGACACCCCACCCCCACCACAGAGACAGGCACCATGCTGGTGGGGAATGCAGGATCCACTTTTTTATTGCAGGAAGACTATGTCTAGAGCGAAGGCTACACAGACCCCACGATGGGGGAGTGGGGACACCCACATGCGGGGGGAGAGGGGGTGGGGGCGGAGTCACAGCAAGCATGGCCTGGCACAGTCCTCAGCACCAGGGGTGCCCAGGCAGTATGGGCCAGCAGCCAGGGCAGGCTCAGGCCCCCTCCTATTGCAGATCCCCTCTCTCCCCAGGGTCGGGGCAGGGTCTGGGGTGGGAGAGGCCTGGAGGTGGGCAGGGCCCCAGGGAGATTGTGCTATCAGGGTGTGTCCCTGAGAAAGGGCCACAGACCCCTGCCCAGCCTCACTCTCTCCGGCACCTTCAGAGCCCAGAAGCTACTGCCAGGACAGGAGAGGAGGCAATGTCAGCTGCTGGTGGGCCCTGGGCCAGCCCAAGTTTTAGGGGGACCCCGCTCTGCTCAGACACAATGCCAGCTCTTCTGGGAGCCCAGTCCAGGTGCTGGATAGCAACACACACACAAGTATGCACACTCCCTCTCTCTGAGTGTGTCCAGTAAACATTTGTTGAGTAAACACTCACATGAACACAGAGGAAAACAAACATGCTTGTACCAAATCAGACACGAGCAACATGTTATCTACATCGTCCCATGTACCAAATCAGACACGAGCAATCTGTTATGTACATAGTCCCATGTACCAAATCAGACATGAGCAATACGTTATCTACATAGTCCCACCTGGCCACATGACTACAGAAACACATGCGTGCAATCTCTCTCTCTCTCTCTCTCTCTCTCTCTCTCAGTGTACAAAAGCGCGCGCGCACACACACACACACACACACGCTGCTTCCTCACACCCAATAAGATCAACACCTCCATTTCACCTTCCCTCGCTGACTTAGCGGCTGTGCTCCAAAGCCCCGCTATGGAGAGACCCACATGGCACAGAACAAAGAGCAGCTTCCAGTCAACAGCCAGTGAGGAACTAAGGCCCTCAGTCCTGCAACAGCAAGGAACTGAATGCTGCAACAACCACATGAGCTTGGATGAAGCAAATCCTTCCCCGATCAGGCCTTCAGATGAGACCTCTGCCTGGCCAATGCTTTGATTGCAGCCTCCTGAGATCCCGAGTAGAGGACCCAGCGAACCTGCACACAGGCTCTGACCTGCAGAATCTATGAGATAATAAACGTGTGTTGTTTCTGGTTGCTCCGTTTGTGGTCATTGGTTACACAGCAATATCCAACTGATACAGATTTGGGACCAAAAGTCACATTGCTAGAGAGTCACGTTGCTATCGAGCGGAACAGAGATCGTGTCCCTCAATCAGGACAAACATATTTACAGATAAATACTCTCAGAAAAACCATATCACCCACTCCCGCAAAATATAGTCATGCTCATACAGGCACAAAGATTCACACAGACACATCACAAATACCCGGTCCTGTTGACAACCACACACAGGTATCTACAACTAACCACCTCTCTACAGACCCTACACCACTATTACACACACAGACTGCCACAAAAACATACCATCCCAGACAGACACACACAGGTATACACGCAGATGCACTTAGATACAGTCACCCATCCACGCACCCCAGGTTGCACAAATACACCGCATACACTGTTCCATAGTCACTTCCGTGTATGTTGGACACAACCCTGTGGGATCACGTGAGTGTGGCGTCACTCAGCCTCTCTCACAAAAACACCGAGAACCTCATGGCTGCAGATACACCTGACTCCAGGACGCCACCTTCCCGGGTGGGCCCTGCTCTCTGGGGCACAGGTGGTGGGGAGGAAGTGGGCGGGGCAGACCTCTGCCTGGAGGCCCCTCGGATCCTGCTGGTGCCAGGTCCTATCGGCTGTCCCTCTACGGGGGTGTAATTGATGTCTCTCTGGCCAGGGCCCTGGGCACCCCCTCCTGAGCATCCCAGGTCCCCACCCACCATGCGTTGCTAACGTCTCTGTCTTGGTGGAAGAGACGGGTCCCCGGGTGGACGGTGTCTGGGAAGCCCTCTACGTTCATGGTGCCTCTCCGACCGGGCAGTTGTGCTGTGGATGTGGCCGGTCCCGGGGGTGGGACTCGGGGCTGGCAGGGGCACTGCTGCAGGCCCTGTGGTTATTGCCTGGTGGCCTGAGGCCCATCCCGCGGGCCCCACACCCCGGTGTGAAGACAGGAGAGAGCGGCGTTCTGGGACCGGAGGAGGGGCACAGATCAGAGGTCGTGAGGGGCTGGGTGGGCTTGGGTGTATGTTAACACCAAACAGGAGAAAAAAAGAAAAAAATATCTGAGGCTGATGTGCATTTTCAACTCCCCCCTCCCCCGGAAGGTCACAGTGATCAAATGTGAGGGACAGGACGCGCAGGTCTGGCTGGGGACACCCCAGGGAAAGAGATGGAGATGGGGAAACGCAGCCTCCTCTGATCCCGGCGGGAACAAGCAGCTCCTCTTGCCAGCTCCCCGTCCTGTTTTCCCATCTGCAGGACAAGGGGGGCCACCTCCAGCTCTTGGTTTGAGGGGGCGGGTACAGACAGAACAGGAGGGTGGAAAGAGAGCGGGGGAGGAAGAAGAGCCCCAGCCCTGCCTCGGGATGGGCAGGGGCAGCAGAGAGGGGGTGGCCTCGGTTTCCCCAGCCGAGGTGTCGGAGGAAGGATGAGAGAAGAGGAGGAGGCCGAGGAGGGTGTCGGTGTTGGGGGAGGCAGCGGGGGCCGGGGCCAGTGGGGGTGGGTGGCGGGCAGGTGGGCGTTCCGGGCTCACATGAGGGTGCATTTGCCCTTGACGCGGTCTGTCCTCTTCTGCTTCCCGGAGCGCTTGCCGTCGATGTTGAGGCTCATGTTCCGGCGGGTCTCCAGCGTCAGTAGCTCCTGGAAGAGCTCCTTGACGTTGTAGTTCATCTTGGCCGAGGTCTCCATGAAGGCGCACTTCCACTCCTGGGCCACCGCCTGCGCCTCGTGCGTGTCCACCTCCCGCTGCGTCTCGTCGCACTTGTTGCCCACGAGCATCACGGGGATGTCCTCCACGCTGCCCTTGATCTGCACGATGAGCTTGTAGATGGGCCCCAGCTCCTCCAGGGACTGCTTGCTGGTGACCGAGAACACCAGGATGAAGGCGTGGCCCTTGGAGATGGACAAGCGCTGCATGGCCGGGAACTGGTGGCTGCCGGTGGTGTCTGTGATCTGCAGCGTGCACACGCTCTTGTCGCAGCTGATCACCTGCCGGTAGGTGTCCTCGATGGTAGGGATGTACGTGTCGCGGAACGTGCCCTTCACGAAGCGCAGCACCAGTGAGCTCTTGCCCACGCCGCCCGCCCCGAACACCACCACGCGGTAGTCATTGCTCTGTTCGGGCATCTTCCCCGCGGCGGGTGGGGGGCCGGGCCTGGGAGGGTCTGGTGCCGGCTGCAAGAACCCCAGACCGAGCCTGTGCGGAGAGGAGGGTCAGACGTCAAAGGCCACCCAGGCTGGAGGGGACAGCCCCAAGCCCTAGGGAGAGAGGCGGACAGGGCGGCTTCTCAGAGGAGGTGGCTGCTGTGCCTCCTGCCTCCCGAAAAGGCCCATCTGCTTGCCGTGGCTGACTTTGCAGTTCTGTCCCGCAGGCGGGCGCACAGCCAACACCCTTTGCTTACTCCTCCCTAACCAAATCTGGGGCCTGAGCTTCCCCGGGGGGCGCTGAGCTAGGAGAGGCGTGAGAGATGCCGGGATGCCCACGAAACTCCTTCCCCTGGTGCGGGTGTCCCTTCCAGGCTGTGCCGGCTTCCTCCTCTCTTCCCAGCGTGGCAGGGGCCCCTGAAAGCTAGCAGGTCTGGCTTCCGCCTCTCGCTCCACACCTGCCTGACTCTGAGGCCTTGCTGAGCCATTGTGCCACCCTGAGCCTGTTTGATGGATCAAACGGTGCCCGTCTCCAACAACCATGGGTCCCCTGCTCCTCCCCTACCCCAGAGATGGCTAACCCTCATGGAAAACGCACATGGTGCAGTGTTTAAGATGCATGTGTCAGGGCTGCAGCCCTAGGTATGATGAATCAGTCGGCCAGGGCAACAGCCCTGGGAACTTGTACTTTATTTTATTCTTCTTATTTATTTATTTATTTATTTTTAGACAGAGTTTCGCTCTTGCTACCCAGGTTGGAGTGCAGTGGCGCAATCTCGGCTCACCGCAACTTCTGCCTCCCGGGTTCAAGCTATTCTCCTGCCTCAGCTTCCCAAGCAGCTGGGACTACAGGCATGCGCCACCACGCCTGGCGAATTCTATATTTTTAGTAGAGACGGGGTTTCTCCATGTTGGTCAGGCAGGTCTCGAACTCCTGACCTCAGGTGATCTGCCCACCTCGGCCTCCCAAAGTGCTGGGGTTACAGGCGTGAGCTACCGCACCTGGCCTTCTTCTTATTTTTTTTTAAGACCAAGTCTCCTGTTGCCCAGGCTGGAGTTCAGCGGTGTAATCTCAGCTCACTGCAACCTCTGCCTTCTCGGTTCAAGCAATTCTCCTGCCTCAGCCTCCAGAGTAACTGGGACTACAGGCACGCACCACCACACCCGGCTAATTTTTGTATTTTTAGTAGAGACGGGGTTTCGCCATGTTGGCCAGGCTGGTCTTGAACTCCTGACCTCAGGTGATCCTCCCGCCTCAGCCTCCCAAAGCGCTGGGATTCCAGGCGTGTGCCACCGCGTCCAGCTGGAACTTGTATTTTAAGGCTGCTCTCCTCACCTCCCATAAATGGGATCCTGAGGCTAGGAGTCTGAGAACCACAATTTGCAAATCAGGGCACCAATTCCCAATAGCCACCCTGGGAGGCAGGGTCTTGCAGCCCAGGTGGGATACAAACATACACAACCAGAAGCTGAATGGGAAAATCCCCGCTCCCTAAATTATAAAATCAAACTATGGCCTGGCATGCCCTAGGCCTTCCCGTTCAGGTCTGATGGATCCTTAGGAATAGCGTTTCCTGGGAGGGGGTCCTTTTGGCCCCTCTCTTCTCTCTTGGGCTCAGAGAGGTCCAGCAGCCTGAGGAGGTCACACAGCACAGCAGATCCTGAAAGGATGGAGGTGGGGAGAGAACCCTGGGGGAAGGCCAGGTGGCTTATCTCCAGAATTTATGTCCTCCCCTCCCCTTCCTCCTTCCAGTCTCTGGGATGGGGATGGGGAGTCCCCCAGCAAGGGGGTCTACAGTGGGAGAGAAGGAGGCACCAGTTCCTACTTGCTGTTGTACTTGGAGTGGGGGTGTGTTTATGGGGAGGGTCCAGAGGTTCCCTGGGAGCCAGTGGTTTGAACCTAAACAGGCACATTCAAGTCCCCAAGCCTCCGTTTTCTCTTCTGTGAAATGCGAGCCACTGTTGGGACAAGTAAGGTGACAAGGTGGAGAAAGGTCCCAGGCAGTGCCCCGTCCAGCAGAGACTCCGATCACCACAGTGATCACAATCACAAGGGCTCGGGGCCGGTAGGCAGAGCACTTGGCCGCGCCAGTTGGTTGCAAAGGCACCTTCTGGATTATCAAGGGTAACAGATTTGCCAGAAAAAGAAAACAGGATGATGAAAGCGCCAGCTGACACAGTCCCCAGTTGTGATGAGCCAGGCAAACTTCTGGGCGCCTCGGCAATGCCAACTCATGTGATTGGCTGCCGGGTGTGTGGACTACATGCATAGTAATTCTGGACATTCGGAGGAGGCTGGGGGTGCTGGTGGTTGGGGGGAGGCGGCCTGCGCTGCAGACCCTGCCCTTTCCTGGGTGGGCGCCCTGAGAGGCAGGCACGCTGCTGTGCAGAAAGATGCCACCAAGATGGGCCTGGGGTCCTAACAGCTGTGGGTTCTGTGGACCCAGACCCAGCCTTTGCCTTGCTGTGGGCGCTGAAGCTCCAGCCCCCATCAGCAGCACTGTCCTCCCCGAGTAGCCCCGCTGGGTCTGGAATCCCTGACTAGGAAGGCGCTTGCACTCAAGAGCCCTGAAGCCCAGGAAGCCCACGCGGCTTCCCACCTCCACCTCCTGGGGGATGCGGGTGGAGGGAGGGGGTCGTGGGCACTGAGGCGGGAGCAGGAGGGGCTGGTTCAAGGTCACAGAGCAGGGGGGTGGAGGCGCATAGCTGGGCTGGAAGCCCACCCTGCTTGGCTACACTCCCGGGGTTTCCCGCCTGTGCCGGGCAGCCCACCCCCGGACACCCAGGCAGGGCCAATGTACCCCAGCCCTGGGTCCCTGAAGCCCGGCTCCTGGCCGGACACGGAATGGTTGGTGGGGGCGGGGGTGTCAAAGCAAGCTCAGGGTCAGGAAAGCAGAGAGAGCCGCGACCCAGGGGTCTAGCAGGGGTCACGCCTGACCAAGGGTGGGGCGGGGGTCTGACCCGGGGCCGCCTGACCGGTGAGGGGTCAGATGGAGAGAGGGCCTGCTCTAGGGGGCCGAGGGCGCAGAGGCACAGTGCGGGGCCAGCCCAGGGGCGCCCCTTGACTCAGGAGGACCTCAGTGGTGGAGAGGAGGAGCCCACCCCGGGGAGGGGCGCGGAGGGAGGGGCTTGGCTGGACAGCGGGGCGGAGGGCGAAGTGGGCAGCTGCAGGAGGGAGGAGGCCCTGCCCGAGGGGACCAATGCG
>NW_012105808.1:2345764-2349227 GCF_000951045.1 Mandrillus leucophaeus
AGGATCCGGGACCCCCGCCTTGCCACGTGGCCACCTGCGCGCGCCCTCCCTCGGGATGGGAGCGTGGGGCCGCTTCCCGGGAAACCCCGAGTGGGGGCCAGGAGCCCGGCTCGGGAGGAGCAGAGTCCAGCCGGGGGTGGGGGGCTTTGGCAGAAATGCGGATAAAGGGGGTGCAGAATGGGGCCCCTGAGGCCGGCTGGGGCCCGGTCACACGCAGGGCAGGGAACCAGAGGGGTGCGTTGTGAAATGAGTAGGTCGATAACCAACACTCAATGAACAGGTTTAGAAGCGGGCAGAGGTGGGAGGGTTCAGGTCAGTGGGGTGCACCTGGAGGCCCACCCATCCCAGGGGCCTGGGCAGGGGCGGGGATGGGGGTAGAAGTGGACTTAGCACTCAGTAGGGCTGGTTTTGTGGATTGGGAGGCAGCCCATGGCAGTCGGGCTGGGGAAGTGGGGGATGAGCAAAGAGGGCTGGTGCTACTCTGCAGAGAATGGGTTTGCGGTTTTGGGTTAGGAAAATGTTTGTGTTCCCCCAACAGGAGGCGTCTTAGGGGAGCACTGGCTTTCCTGATGGCGTCTGTGTATCCACAAGAGACCGTGACTCCTCCTCCATTTTGGAGACCTGGAGGCTGAGGTTCCTTTTGGCCTCATCGGGCAGATCCCAGAGGAGACTGGACTTTGGGGTCCAGTGACCAGGTCAGAAGGTGCACTCACGGGTGAGTGTGAGTGTGAGACAGTCCCAAGGCTGCAAGGCTGTTAGAGGAAGGCGCCCCTTGGTGGAGAGGCCAACTCTCGGACCCACAGGGGACTCTCCCGAGTCAGAGTGGTCAGTGGGTGAGAGGCTGGTCTGGAAGGTGGTGAGCTCCCCGTCACCAGGCCTGTGAGCGGGTGCTGCAGCCCTGGGAAGCCCTCGGCACTCAGCTCCTGGGTTCTCCATGGCCACCATTTCCATGGCCCTGGATGAGGTGGGCCCTTCTGCCTCTGCAGAGACTTGGCACTGCCCCCAAGACCACTCAGTCCCCTCTCCTGTTGCCACTGAGGCCGGGGCACTGAGGTTCGTATGACTTTGGTACTCTGCTTCTCCCTGACTTGACCCCACTCTCCCTCCTGGCCTCTAGACCCCCGTTCTGCAGCCCTCCTACTCTGCCACTCAACGCTCCAACTGGGACAAGGGCCTCCCCTGCTCTAATGCCACCCATGGCTCCCTTCTCCCAGGTCAAGGTCCAGCTTCTCAGCCTGGCATCCATGGCCTGGCCTGAGTGCTCCTGGTGTGCACCTCCCTCCTGTCCTGACCCCAGCCCTGTGGGAGCACCTCAGAGCATGGCCCGGCCCCTGACCCTCATCTGGGGGTGCACTCAGCAGGAGATGGAGACAGCCCCGAGGCAGACAAATCCCAGCTTCTGCTCTACATGGCTGCCTGCAGGGAAGTGCCTTCTCCAAGCCTCGGTTCCCCCATCTGTCAGTGACGTCATTGTTGCCCGCCTGTAGGGTTGCTGGGAACACACGGGCAGGGTGCCCACCTACACGGGGCTGCTGGGCACCCAAGCACTCAGACCGCAGCCCTGCCCCTTCCCAGTCTGCCTGCCTGCCTTTGTCTCCTGAGTGACCCGCCAGCGTGGGGCAGGGCGTCGGGCTGGCTCCCTGGCTCCTCCGGGCACCAGCTCAGGCCGGGGCAGGCTGACTCATAGGTAGGAGAGTGGGCAGGGCAGTAACTCCACGCTGCGGCTGCTATTTATAGCTCCCAGGCCAGGCTGTGGGCCGAGAGAGCTGGCGAGGCCAGGCTCTGTTCCCCTCCTCACTGTCCCTGGGGAACAGAGGCTCCACCCCTGACCCGAGCACCCAAACTAGGACAGCAGGAGCCTCTCCCCCATGGCGGGCCAGGGAGCAGAGAGCTCGTCCTGGCCTTTGTGAATGGCGGTGGGTGGGTGCCCCAGCTCTGCCTCTCCGTGGAAAGGTCC
Organism: Mandrillus leucophaeus; assembly: GCF_000951045.1. Taxonomy (NCBI): domain Eukaryota; kingdom Metazoa; phylum Chordata; class Mammalia; order Primates; family Cercopithecidae; genus Mandrillus; species Mandrillus leucophaeus. The sequence goes on from NW_012105808.1 coordinate 2,347,722, forward strand.
ATGATCCAAATCTCAGGGGCCAGGGCACTTGCACACTGGGGCGCTGAGCAAGCCGGGACTGGCACTGGAGTTTCCTGGGTTCCCTGCTGCCTCTCCTACCCGAGTCCCTGTTTGGAGAGTCCCTGGGTGTCCTGAGAGGCACGGAGGTGGGCGAGGAGGACTGAGGCCGGCTGCATCTTTGCCAAGGAGAAGAGGACCCGTCAACCTCTCCAGCTCCCGAGCTGGGCGGGATCCACAGGCGTCCACGCGGAGTCCCCAGGGTGAAACCGGGGGGGTCTGCAGGGATCCCGCAAACACAGAGTGCCGGGGTAGTGGGTGCTGGGCCCTCAGCCGTCTGTACGAGGCCACTGTCCCTGCTCCCGTCTGGAAACTGCTGCTCAGAGAACGGAAGCAGCTCGCCCATGGTGGCCCAGTGGGGAAGAGGCCCGTCCAGATCCATCAGGCTCTGAAGCCACAGTCCAGCCTTCTGGGGATGGACGGCCACCCCCTTGTGATCCTCTTGCCCTGTCCCTGGCTATCTGGAGTCCTGTCCCGGGGACAGTGGACCTGTCCTGCCTTACAGATCTCCTTTCAACAGAATAGCAAGGGATGGCGTTCATCTGAAACGTCCAGCTCCTCAGCCGGCCCTGCAGCTCCACGGCCCCTCTCCTCACCCTGCTGCCCTGGCCAGGGCCGCACGGGCCTCACTGAGCCCCAGCTAGCCATTGGAGAGGAGGGCAGTAGGGTCCGGTCCTCGGCTCTCTTCAGTGGTCTCTGGACCATGTGGGCAAAGCTGAGTTTGCACATCCTGGCCTCAGGGGGAAGAGTCCCTGGAGGCTCAGCCACACAGTTGCTTTTCAAGTTTAGCATCTGTCAATCAATCAATCTATCTATCACCTATCTATCTATCATCTATCAATCATCGATCTGTCATCTATCAATCAATCATCTATCATCTAACAATAATCTATCACCTATCAATAATCATCTACCTATCATCTATTAATCATTTACCTATTGTCTATCAATCATCTGTCATCTATTAATCATTATCTATCAATTATCTATCTATCTATCTATCTATCTATCTATCTATCTATCTATCTACATCTATCGAGACAGGGTCTCACTCTGTCACCCAGGCTGGAGTGCAGTGGTGAGGTCACAGCTCACCGCAGCCTTGACCTTCTGGGCTCAAGCAATCCTTCCTCCTCAACCTCCTGAGTAGCTGGGACTACAGGTACACACCACCAGGCCCAGCTAATTTTTAAAAATGTTTCTGGGCTGGGCACGATGGCTCATGCCTGTAATCCCGGTACTTTGGGAGGCTGAGGTGGGCAGATCACTTGAGGTCAGGAGTTCAAGACCAGCCTGGCCAACATGGTGAAACCCCTTCTCTACTAAAAATATAAAAAGTTAGCCAAACGTGGTGGCAGGCGCCTGTAATCCCAGCTACTCAGGAGGCTGAGGCAGGAGAATCACTTGAACCTGGGAGGCGGAGGTTGCAGTGAGCTGAGATCACACCAC
>NW_012105808.1:2349612-2353461 GCF_000951045.1 Mandrillus leucophaeus
GAGATAGGGTCTTACTATATTATCGGGGCTGGTGGCATCAATATTTTAAGATACAACAAAGACCATTTGTCAAAAACCAGTTTGCCTTCAAAGATGAACGGGCTGGCATCCCCAAGTCCCCCACCCCCTTTTTTTTTTTTTTTCCTGTCGGCATCTGCAGAGCTGCTCACCGCTGCTCCCCCAGCCCCTACGCCATGCCTCACCCTGCCTGGCTCCTAGAGTCAGCACTGGGTTCCTCTCTAACATCCGAGTGCTATGGGTTTTTGTTTTTGTTTTTTAGACAGAGTCTCACTCTGTCACCCAGACTGCAGTGCAGTAGTGTGATCTCGGCTCACTGCAACCTCCACCTCCTAGGTTCAAGCAACTCCCCTGCCTCAGCCTCCCTAGTAGCTGGGATTACAGGTGCCCACCGCCACACCCGGCTAATTTTTATACTTTTAGTAGAGATGGGGTTTCACCATGTTGCCCAGGCTGGTCTGGAACTCCTGACCTCAGGTGATCCGTCCGCCTCGGCCTCCCAAAGAGCTGGGATTACAGGTGTGAGCCACCGTGCCTGGCTGGGGTGCCGTTTCATCACCACCTCTAAGGAGTGGGGTTACTGAGTCTTTAGCATTGGCAGGATAAGCTCCGGTAATACCTGGGTCTTCTTAGAGAGAAAAAGCCACTCTGGTCATCAGAGAAAAAAGGCTGAGAACTACAGAGAGGCCCCAGGACCTTTGCACATGCTGCTCCCTCAGCCAGACGAGCTTTCTCTCCCCCATCTCCTCCTCACTCACTTCCTCCAGTCCCCTGCATGTCACCCCAGAGACCGCACCTGACCACGGAGCTAAAATCATCTCCTTTTGCCGTCTCTCACCATGTCCTGATTCTTTTCAGGGCATTTATTGCTACCTGGTACCGCGTGACATGCTGGCGTCGGCTCCTTCTCCAGAATGTGAGCTGCCTTAGTTCTGGGGCACTGGTTCCCACCCGGGGGGTGATTCGGTCCCAAGGGGAGACTGGGCACTAGATGGGAACATCTGTGGTTCTCACAACTGCAGATGCTCCTGGCATGGAGTGGTTGGAGGCCAGGGATGCTGCTCAGCACCCTGCAGTGCCCAGGACAATCCCATCCCAGAGAAGCATCTGGCCCCTGGGTCCACAGTGCCCAGGGGGAGAGACCTTGGAGGGGTCGATGGTCTCAAACTTTGCCCACCCCAGCATGGCCAGCGTTGCCTGGGAACTTGGTGGAATGCAAATTCTCAGGCCCCACTCCAAAGCCCAGCTGCAGCTCGCTTCCCACAAGGCACAGGATGGCCCCAGATGTCCACCAAGCCGAGGCACAGAAGCCTGTCCTGGGGGCCAGCTCATCTAGCCTGAGTCTGGCTGGACCTCCACTAGCTCAGACGGAAGCCCAGCCAGACCGCTCACCTCTTCATGGAGAAGCCCGACACGGCGCTGGCCACTCCCTCCCCTCTGTGTGCAGCTCCCAGGCTCTGAAGCACTCACCTGTCTAACCCGATTCTCACCCTACAAGACCGCAACCCGCCATCACTTCCACCCTCAGCCAGGACACGGAGGCCAGCTGTGTCACGGCCCCGAGGGGCTGCAGGTGCGTGGCCGCAGAGGCCTGAGGGGTGGCAGGGACAGAGGTGGGGGCACCTTCCCACTCCAGCCCCGTCTGGCCTCAGCACCCGACAGCCGGGAGAAGAGTTCTGGGGTCTTCCAGACAAGCGCCCACGTCCTGCAGCAGCCCCTCCCTCGAAAGGCAGATGTCTCCTCTACTTTCGGGAGCCTCCGCCTCCTTCCCACCTGCAGGTGGACCCTGGAAAGGCTGGGGCAGCCTCCGAGCATCGAGGTGAAGGCTGAGGAGTCTTTATTGGTGACAGGCTGCTCACCGGCTCTGTCCCAAAAGCAGACACAGCTCAAGGCACAAGCTGGGTGCAGGCTGGCAGCTGGAACAGGTGGGATACAGCCCCCTCTCTTCCCAGTGGGGCAGTGGGTCCGGAGCTGCTGGCCAGGACAGTCTGATGGTGCCATGGGTTGGGAGACACCGTCCCATCCACCGCCGACCTCCCCGTCCCGCCCCGAGCTAATAACTTGTGCAACAGAAATACAAACAACAGACACTGTGGGGCCGACAGGCTGTTATTACGGCTGACTCAACCCCACGGGCCTGGGCGCCGCCTCGTCATTTTCTCCTTTTGTCTCTGGATCCAGGTGGGGGAATCCGGCGATGCCATCCAGCTGGCTGTGCTGAGAACCCCACAAGGGGCTTCCTTCCCCCTGGAGCCCGCCCCTGCGCCCAGCGGGGACCCCGAGCCCAAGTCCCAAGTCAATTCTCCAGCTTGCAGAGCTGAGTGATGCCCCCACCCCCGCCCACCCTCTCTGTCCCAACAGAAAAACCTGGGCCCACCTGGGGTCTAGGCAAGGCTGCTGGGTCTGTTTCCGGCAGGGCAGTGGCTGGGCCTGACCTGGGTCCCTCCCTTCTGTGACCTGCCTAGTCATAGATAAGAGAAGCCCCCGGCCAGGCATGGGCCTAGGGGCGGCCGTGACCCAGCCAGGAGCGTTGTATTCGGGCGAAGGTGGCACTGGGTGCTCTATGCTTGGACTTCTGGTTTTTCGTGTGTGTATTTTTGAGACCGAGCCTTGCTCCTGTCGCCCAGGCTGGAGTGCATTAGGGCGATCTCGGCTCACTGCAACCTCTGCCTCCCGGGTTCAAGCGATTCTCCTGCCTCAGCCTCCCGAGTTGCTGGGATTACAGGAGCCCGTCACAACACCCAGCTAATTTTTGTGTTTTTAGTAGAGATGGGGTTTCGCCATGTTGGTCAGGCTGGTCTCCAACTTGTGGGCTCAACTGATCTGCCCGCCTCAGCCTCCCAAAGTGCTGGGATTACAGGAGTGAGCCACTGCGCCCGGCCGGAGCTTCGTTTTTTAAACAGGAAACTGTCTGTGTTATCCAGGAACGATCTGTCCAAGCTATTCCTGGTCTCTCACAGCACATGAAACTGTTGGCAGGTGTCCCCTCTCCTCCCAGTGTCTCTCTTGTGAACGGGAGGTCTACACAGCCCACCATCACCTGCCCTGGGTCTTCCTATGAGTTGGGCTGGGTGTCTCCCCCTGTGGACATTGGGACCAAACCGTTCTCTGGGGTGGGGCCGTCCTGGGCACTGCAGGGTGCTGAACAGCATCCCTGGCCTCCACCCACTCCATGCCAGGAGTACCCCCAGTCAAGACAACCACAGATGTCCCCAGACAAGGCCCGGTGTCTCCTGGGGGCAGAAGATCCCCGGCTGGGAGTCACAGTCAGTAAAAGAGACCCGCAAAGAGGAGGACCCTTGGCTTCTGCAGGTCACATGACACTTCTGTGACTCAAAGTTGTATAGAGATGGAGGCGGCCGTGTGCAGCCAGAGCTGGCCGGCTCTGCAGTGCTGTGACGTCGTTCTGAGGCAGGAGTGGTCTGCGGCTGCAGCAGTGACGAACCCAGGCTTCCTCAAGCAGTGGCTCCTGGCACTGGATGACAGTGTGTCTGTGGGCAGAGCCAGAGGAGACAGAGTCGCTGGGCTGCCTCACAGGAGCCTGGACCCGGCCGCCGTCAGCCAAGGGACCTTGGGAGTGAGCCCTGTGCCTCTGGACTCTGTAGAACGGACGAGATGACCATGCCACGTCTTTACCCCAACATGGACATATGCTGGGTTCCTCCTCAAAAGTGGGTAAAGCCGCCAGGCGCGGTGGCTCACGCCTGTAATCCCAGCACTGTGGGAGGCCGGGGAGGGTGGATCACCTGAGGTCAGGAGTTCGAGACCAGCCTGACCAACATGGTGAAACCCCATCTCTACTAAAAATACAAAAATTAGCTGGGCGTGGTG
>NW_012105808.1:2353511-2369807 GCF_000951045.1 Mandrillus leucophaeus
CTGAGGCAGGAGAATCACTTGAACCCAGGAGGCGGAGGTTGCAGTGAGCCGAGATCGCGCCACTGCACTCCAGCCTGGGTGACAGAGTGAAACTCTGTCTCAAAAAAAAAAAAAGTGGGCCGGGCGTGGTGGTTCATGCCTGTAATCCCAGCACTTTGGGATGCCGAGGTGGGCGGATCACGAGGTCAGGAGATCGAGACAAGCCTGGCCACCATGGTGAAACCCTGTCTCTACTAAAAATACAAAAATTAGCTGGCCATGGTGGCGGGCACCTGTAATCCCAACTACTTGAGAGGCTGAGGCAGGACAATCGTTTGAACCTGGGAGGTTGAAGTTGCAGTGACCCAAGATCGCGCCATTGCACTCCAGCCTGCGTGACAGGGCAAGGCTCTATCTCAAAAACAAACAAACAAACAAAGTGGTGAAAGCTGACCAAAAGTGGCTCAAGAGATACGCTGCTGCCTTAGGGTCCTGCCGGCCCCAGGAAAGCTCCTTTTGTGCTCCCGAGACTCTGGGACGGAGAGGTCTCGAGGCCACCGCCTGCTCGCCCCTGCCCCGCCTGTGTCCTGCTGTCTGGCTGCTGCCTCTGGTCTGCTGCGGTTAGAGGAGCAGAGCCGGCCCTGAGCTCCCACCCTCGGGAGGACAGATGTGGCTGATGGCACAGCGCTGGTGGGGGACAACATGGTCTCGGAGGCTCCTCTGGAGGGAAGGGGAAGAAGCTGCCTGGGACCCTTTGTGGGGGCCGGTGGCTGGGCCTGCAGGGATCGACAGCTGGGGTCCCTCAGGCCACCCTGGGGAGCTGATGGCTGGTGAAGGGCAGGGCCCCACTTTGTGCTTCCAGCTGTGATGGGTGAAGGTGTGGGATGGGGACCCCCAGAGTAGGCGGTGCTCTGCCCCATGTGGGTTCCTGCTGGATTTGGGGGACAGGGACCCTAAGCCTTCCCATGTGGGGGGCCTGGATGTCCCTATCCCCTGGCAGTCGCGAAACTCAAGCCACATTCCCCACCAGTGCAGGGACCCAGCGGCTTCACAAGCCACCCACCCGCAGTAAAGGACAAATGGCCCAGGCGGGGTGAAGTCGGGGGAGGGAGGGGCAGAACCACACTGGGTTCAGGACACTGCGAAACTCCTACACCCCTGGGGCCAGGGCCAGGCTGCACGGGGTTCAGAGATGGGTCCCCGGTAAGAGCTTCAGACTTCCAACAGCAATGGGGTAGGGACCCCCTGGAGTGGAAGTTGGCGGGGGAGGTCTCAGGAGCGGAGGCTAAACCTCGGGTGACTTACAGGCCCCATGGAGTGGAAGTTACTTGCAGGGGCCGTGCGACTTTCCTGGCTTCCCGGGGCCCCTGTGACAATGCTCCTGGCAGCCACCGCCCTCTGGAGGTCGTCCCTGTGACTGGCCCCTGGGAGCTGCAGCAGGGCCACCGGCCGGCACGCCCCTCAGAGAAGTCACTGGCTGGCCCTGGAGCTCCCATCTGACTAGAGTGATGGGTTGATGGACAGGAGACCCGCCAGGCCCAAGCCCACAGGCCAGATGGGGGCCTCTCCATGTAGCGCCCCCACAGTCAGTCTTGTGGGCCGGTGTAGGGAGACGTGGCGGCGAGGCAGAGGATGGGACGGGAGAAGGTTACCCGGGGCCTGGCGCCCAAAGCTGAGCGACAAGGGAGGAGGTGAGGACAGCTAGAGGCCCTTGCAGCCCGGATGGGGCCGGAAGCCGCCAAGGCCCAGAGACGGGGGCCGGGGCTCCAGGTCGGAGCGAGGAGGTGGTGAAGCCGGTGGGACCACCCAGCCCGGGCGGGCAGGCCGGGCCCCCTTCCACGGCACCACAGCGGCTTCGAGCCAGGCAGAGCCAAATCCCCGAGGAGAGAGTCCTTCCCCAGCTCTCACCTCCCCAGACCCGGCAGGGTTGCCTGGACAACGGCTCAGGCCTTCCGGAGGTTGCCACGGAGCCGGGAGCCCAGGGCTGCCCCAGCCCACGCTCGGCTGCTCGTCCTCCGTGCTCCTGCCCTCTCGGGAGCGGTGTCCGGGGGAGCGAATCGCACCACGGGGCCCTGCCCCACCGCCGGTGGGATCCGTCTTCCTCTGGAGACCCCAGTGTGTGCGGCGGAGCTGAGGACTGATCCTCAAGCTGCTTCCTGACCCTGCTTGTGCGTCTCAGGAAACTGTGACACTCACCCAGCCCAGGGGTCCCTGCTCCAGGGGCCACAGCAACAGGGAGAGGAGGAGAGGGCACTCCTGAGGGTACACGGCCCACTTGCGGGGGGCACAGCCTGTGTGGCAGGAGGGACGGAGCCTGGCTGTCCCACCACAGTGACTCCAACCTCTTATAAGCCTCAAGACACTCTCGGGGCTCGGGCGGCGAGACCCTGGCAACAGAGCCGGGCAGAGGACGGGCCTTCAGGACCCCCAGCTGGTTCCAGAGGCACAGGCAGTGCAGCCCCCACGCTGGTGACAGCAGCCAAACGCTCCTGTCTTTCTCCACAGGCTGGGGGTGTGCGGCAGGGAGAGGAGGGTCCTGACTGTTCTCACCTGGACCCAGGCCCCGGCCCTCCCGCCTGCAGGTTGCCACACCCCTCGGCCCAAGGTTGACATGGCCACACAGCTTTGATAAAGACTTTTAAGAGAAACAAGTATTTTAAAAAGTAGCAGTGCTCTGAGACTCGGGGTGTAGGATCGGGGACACAGCGTGGTTCCGGGAGGCCCCTTGTGCACAGACGGTGGCCCGGGGCCACAGTGCTTGCTCTCAGGGGAGGCAGGGCCAGGGGACGTGGCCTGTGTCCAGCCCGGGGCTCCCGGCGGCAGGGACAATGGCGAGGCTGCTCACCACTTCAGGAAGACCATCCCGGCCAGGACGGCATAGCCCAGCACCAGGAAGAGGACCTTGAGCAGACGGTCACTCTTCTCCTCCAGCTCCTTGGCCAGGATCTCCAGGAAGGTGATGAAGAGGAAGGTGCCGCCTGCCAGGCCCTGCAGCAGCACGGAGGCCACGCTGCCCGGCACGCCCTGGGCGCTCTCGATGCCCAGGCCCAGGCCGATGCCCAGGGGGATCATGGCGCTCACGGTGACTGCCAGCTTGGCTGCGTCCCGCAGGGGCATGGCACTCCGGGCCATGCTGATGCCCAGGGCCACGGCCACCAGCGTCTCGTGGACAGCCACACCCACGAACAAGCTCACCACTTTCTCCCCTTCCTCCTGCAGGCCCAGGGCCAGGCCCTCGAAGACCGAGTGGGCCGACAGCGCGAAGGCCAGGCTGAGCAGGCGCACAGGGCTGGCGCGCGAGAGGCCCTGCACGCTCAGGCTGGGGCCATGGCCGTGGGGCTCCACATACAGCGCGTGGCCCCGCGCGCCCCCCATGAAGGGGCTCTCGTACTCCGAGTCGCTGCCCACGTCCGAGCCGGCATTGAAGGTCTCCAGGTCGATGAAGGACGGCTTCTCCTTGCGGAAGGTCAGGATCAGCTGCTCCAGGAAGACGGTCATGAAGAAGCCCAGCAGGAGGATGGTCTCGGCCAGCGGGTAGTCGGTGCTGATGTGGCCGAGGCTCAGGACCTTCTGGAGCTGCAGCCAGGGACACCCGAGAGAGAGAGAGAGACCCACACTCAGGGGTGGAGGCGACAGGACCGGCCACATGTCACCGTTCAAAACAAAGTCCAGAAATCCCCGATTCACACAGAGGTTAAAACAAGTGGGACAGGAAGGGCTTGCCTGAGATAGATTAACAACAAACAAACGAGCTGGGGGCGGTGGCTCACGGCCGTGATCCCAGCACTCTGGGAGGCCAAGGCGGGCGGATCGCTGGAGCCCAGGAGTTCGAGACCGGCCTGGTCAACATGGGGAAACCCATCTCTGCTAAAAATACAAAAATTAGCCGGGTGTGGTGGCGGGCGCCTGTAATCCCAGCTACTCAGAAGGCTGAGGCAGGAGAATTGCTTGAACCCAGGAGGTGGAGGCTGCAGTGAGCCGAGATCGCGCCACTGCACTCCAGCCAGGCTGACAGAGCGAGACCCCAGCTCAAAATAAATGATAAAGAGCTGCACTGGCCTTGCGTGTTCTGCTGCGAGGCCTCCTCTGTGCTTCCCTGACTGACACGCCCAGGCCCGACTCTCCTCCCGGTCAGGGCTCTCCTAGCGAGGGGAGACTTTGGTGGGAAAAAACTAGACGCAGGTCAGACAGGAGCCGCAGGCCGTCTGCAAGAGGTACACGCTCCTATGGGAGGGACAGCCGCTCATGGGGCGGACACACAGGCATTAGGCTACGCGCCGGGATGAAGTGTCCCGTGAAAGGCAGGCTGTAAACAACCACAACAGCTCCCTGGAGCCCCGTCAGGACAGGGCCAGGGTTCATAGCCACCCTCCAGAGAGACCTCGGGACCAAAGCAGGGGAAAATCACAACATGCCCGACACTCACAACACCTGCTTCCCTGTTTCCTCCCAGCAGAGACTTCATTACAACGTGCGCGCACACACATGCACAAACGCACACACACAGACGCACATGCGCACGCACACACATGCAGAAACGCACACAGAGACGCACATGCGCACGCACACACACACATGCACAAACGCACGCACACACACACGCACAAACGCACACGCACACAGACGCACATGCGCACGCACACACGCGCATGCACCCATGCACACACATGCACAAACGCGCGCACACACACACAGACGCACATGCACACGCACACACACGCACGCACCCATGCACACGCACACACACACAGGCGCACACGCAGGTGCACATACAAGCACACACACACGTACACAGTGGTTCTCAACCAGGGCGATTCTGCCCGTGTGCACACCTGGCAATGTCCGGAAACATTTTTTATTTTCACAACTTGGGTAGGGGGAAGGTGTTGACATTTAGGGCTGGATTGTTCTCTGGGATGGGGCCATCCTGGGCGCTGCAGGGTGCTGCTGAGCAGTGTCTCTGGCCTCCACCCACTCCAGGCCAGAAGCATCCCCAGTCCCGACAACCACAATGTCCCCAGACATGACCCAGTGTTTCCTCGGGGCAGATCACGCTGGGTGAGCCTCTGCCTGGGTTTCCACAGAGAAGCCACTTAACTCCCTCACTGACCACCGGCTGGTGCGTGCCTCGCTTGGGGACAAGCTCACAGGAACTCTAGCTACTCCCAAGAGACAGACACTGATCAGGAGAGATGAGGCAGACGCACAGGAGCTGTGAACCAGGCACCATTTTGCAGGGGTGACTGAGAGCCTGGCCCTGCTGGGGGCTCAGGAGGAGGGACCTCATCCGCCTGGCCAGCCCGAGGGCAGGGGAATGGCAGGGGAAGATTTGGGTGCTGTGAGAAGGCCACTGTGATGAGGGGGAGGGAAAAGCGAGCTCCCCGCAGTCGCCCAGGCCTGCAGTCAGAGGGTGACGGGGGTGACGCCATGACTCTGGGGGAAAAGGGGGGCTGGCAGTGGCCTCTGGGACGCAGGAGACATCACAGACAACCAAGATCTCCATCCTCGCAGTGCTGATGTCAGTCTCCACACGCTGCGTAACAAATGAACGCAGACTCGGCCACGCAGAACAGCAGGAATGCGGTGTCTCGGCTCTGAATGGCAGAAATCCAGGTGTGGGCTAGCTGGACTCTATGCTCCAGGTCTCGCAGGGCTGGAACCAGGGTGTCGTCAGGACTGAGATCTCACTGACGCCCAGGGTCGTCTTCCAAGCTCACTGGAGGCTGGGAGAGTCAACCTCCTCGCGGCTGTGGACTGAGGCCCCTGTGTCCTCGCTGGCTGTTGGTGGGGACGGCTTTTGGCACTGAGAGGCTGCCCTTGGATCCTCACTTCATGCCCCTCTCCTGGCACACCCTGGCTTTTTGCTTCTCCAAGACCAGCAGGAGGGGAGCGGCTCACCTGATTAGGCCAGGCCCACCCCCTCCCTTTGGATGAACCGTGTTAACTGATATGGGTCGGTCATCACAGCTGCAAAAAAATCCCCTCGGCTGGGATTCTGACATAATGGCAGAGTGACACCCACGGCAGTCCCAGCCCCACCCATACTCGAGGGGAGGAAACAGCATGGGGTGTGTGGAGCAGGGGCTGGAAGCTCGGGGGCCACCCTGGAACTCCACCCTGCCACACTAACAGGCTCAGAGGATTTAATCCCAGACAACAGCCCCTCTCCTCCTTTCTGGACACCAGGCACGAGGAAAAGCAGGGCCGGGCGGGGTGGTTAGCTTAGGGCTTCTGTGCTTTCATTGGAAGGACAGGGGGTCGTCACATCTCCACCAAGCAAGTAACCAACACAAACTCAACCGTCACATCCGGCCCAGAGAAAGGAAGCCCCTCACCCAGGGTCACCCAGCAAGCATGGCCAGGGCTGGTCACAGTGTGGCCCGACAGGGGACCCATACTCTGGGCTGCTGATATGGGGGAGCTCAAGGAACAGGTTACCAGAGGACGATGCTGTCAGGAGTTGGGGTGGACAGACTCCAAGATGGCCCCAGAAGCCCCTGCCTCCTGACAGACATACCCTGTGAGGTCCTGGCCACTTGAGTGTGGGAGGGACTTGAACTTGCTTCTAACCGGAAGGACACTGGGGCAGAGGGGAAGGGATATGCTGCCATCTCTGTATGACATAGGACTGTGCCCTCTGTCTTACACAGAGGCATGGCCATCTTCTCCATTTGCTGATGAAGGAACTGGCCATGCCGAGGGGGCCCACATGGCCAGGCTCTGAGGGCTGCCCCCAGCCAACAGACACTGACAAACAGACATCTTCGGTCTGACAACCAATGAGGAACTGAACCTGGCTTACAACCACGTGAGTTTAGAGGCTGACCCATCCCCGGTTGAACGTTGAGATGAGACCATAGCCCAGGAGACATTTTGACTGCTGCCTTGTGAGATCCTGAAGCAGTGCCCAGATCCCTGACTCACAGAAACTGTGAGATGATAAACGTGGGTAGTCTTCAGATGCTAAGTTTGCTATAATTTGTTACGCAGCAGTAGCTGACTGATACAGGAACCGAAGAGAGGCCATGCTTTCCAGCTTCAGGACAGAGTGTGTGCTACCTGGGTGGGTGGTCTGGTCTGATTATCAGGTGACAACCGACGAGTCCACCTGTTGGGAATCCCAGGTCTAGTCCAAGTCCCTTGTTTAGCTGGGAGAGCACAGAGACGGAAAGCAACCAGTTCACAATCACACAGCAAATTCACTTCCTACTTTCCGTCACCCTCACAGCATCAAGGCCTCCACTGAACTTGGTATCAGTGTTGAAAATGCATCAGAGTCCCTTGGCCATAAGGTGCCAAGGGCTGCTGCTAGCACCCAGGGAGCCCTTACCTTTTCCCTCACAGCAGGCAGCAGAGCGTTGAAGCACGTGGCCAGAAACACCCCTCCTCCAAAGGTGTTGCAGAGAGACAGGATCTTCTTGGAGCGATGCGCCTTCTCAAAATCTGTCTCGATGATCTTCACGGGGAGCAGGGAGCCAAGCAGCATGAAGAAGAACACGCCCACCATGCAAAGGATTTTGGCCACTAGCAATTTCACCATGGTGGCGGCTTGGGTTGCTCTGGTCACCGCAGGGCCAAACCCCACGATGTGCTACCGAGCCCAACCACGCAGTTGGAGGCTCATGTCTTAGTCCAGCAACTGTGAACAGCAGGGACACTGCATTAGCTTCTTTTTTTTTTTTTGAGACGGAGTCTCGCTCTGTCACCCAGGCTAGAGTGCAGTGGCGCGATCTTGGCTCACTGTAACCACCACCTTCCAGGTTCAAGCGATTCTCTCGCCTCAGCCTCCCAAGTAGCTGGGATTATAGGCGCTTGCCACCACACCCGGCTGATTTTTGTATTTTTAGTAGAGTCGGGGTTTCACCATGTTGGCCAGGCTGGTCTCAAACTCCTGACCTCAGGTGATCTGCCTGCCTCGGCCTTCCAAAGTGCTGGGATTACAGGTGTGAGCCACCGCGTCCAGCCTTTTTTTTTTTTTTTGAGACAGAGTCTCGCTCTGTCGCCCAGGCTGGAGTGCAGTAGCCGGATCTCAGCTCACTGCAAGCTCCGCCTCCCGGGTTTACGCCATTCTCCTGCCTCAGCCTCCCGAGTAGCTGGGACTACAGGCGCCCACCAACTCGCCCGGCTAGTTTTTTGTATTTTTTAGTACAGACGGGGTTTCACCGGGTTAGCCAGGATGGTCTCGATCTCCTGACCTCGTGATCCACCCGTCTCGGCCTCCCAAAGTGCTGGGATTACAGGCTTGAGCCACTGTGCCCAGCCAGCTTTTTTTTTAGACAGAGTCTCGCTCTGTTGCCAGGCTAGAGTGCAATGGCGCAATCTCTGCTCACTGCAACCTCCACCTCCTGGGTTCAAGCAATTCTCCTGCCTCAGCCTCCCTAGTAGCTGGGATTACAGACATGTGCCACCACTCCCAGCTAATTTTTTTTGTATTTTTAGTAGAGACGAGGTTTCATCGTGTTGGCCAGGCTAGTCTCGAACTCCTGACCTCGTGATCTGCCTGCCTTGGCCTCCCAAAGTGTTAGGATTATAGGCGCTAGCCACCACACCAGGCCAGTTCTTCAGTTTTGGAACTTGTACTGGTTTTCTTTGCTTCTCAATCTACAGACAACTGTGGGACCTTGTAATCATGTGAGTTAATACTTAATAAACTCCCCTTTATATATGTAACTATTCCATTAGTTGTGTCCCTCTAGAGAACTCTGACTAATACACTGTCTCAAAAAAAAAAAAAAAGTTCATCAAAACTAAAAAAAATCCAGGCGGGGTACGGTGGCTCACACCTGCAATCCCAGCACTTTGGGAGGCTGAGGCGGGTGGATCACCTGAGGTCAGGAGTTCAAGACCAGCCTGGCCAACGTGGTGAAACCCCATCTCTACTGAAAATACAAAAATTAGCCGGGTGTGGTGGCTGATACCTGTAATCCCAGCTACTTGGGAGGCTGAAGCAAGAGAATCGCTTGAACCCAGGAGGCGGAGGTTGCAGTGAGCCAAGATGGCACCACTGCACTCCAGCCTGGGTGACAAGAGCAAAACTCCTATCTCAAAAAAATAAATAAAAAAACTAAATAAACTCTAAAATTCCACTCCTCAGTCTCCCTGGCCACATTTAAAGTGCTCAGTAGTCACACAAGCCTACTTGACTTCTGTGGTTACCGTATTTGACAGCAAAGGGAACACTCTCGTCGCTGCAGAACGTTCTATTGGATGGTGGTGGTTCATGGCTTCCCCATGCCCCAAAATAAAGTCTAAACTCTGGACCCTGAGGCTGAGGCTCTGCAGGACAAGCTCCTGCCTCGCCTTGGCCCACACTGGTCCTTTCTGTGCCAAACTCGCTCGTGCCTCAGGACCTCTGCATGGGTTCTTCTCTCTCCACCTGGAACATGCTCTCTTTCTCCTGACCTTCCAGCGATGCCTCCTTCTTCTCTCTTGCTTCACTGCATCCAGGACCCCTCAAAAGGGCCTCCCTCAGTCAGGTGTGGTGGCTCATGCCTGTAATCCCAGCACTTTCGGAGGCTGAGGTGGGCAGATCACCTGAGGTCGAGAGTTCAGGACCAGCCTGTCCAACACAGTGAAACACTGTCTCTACTAAAAATACAAAAATTAGCTGTGTGTGGTGGTGGGTACCTGTAATCCCAGCTACTCGGGAGGCTTAGGCAGGAGAATCACTTGAACCCAGGAGGTGGAGGTTGCAGTGAGCCAAGATCACACCATTGCACTCCAGCCTGGGTGACAAAGTAAGACTCTCTCTCAAAAAAAAAAAAAATTAGTTGGGCATGCTGGTACGCGCCTGTAATCCCAGTCACTCGGGAGGCTGAGGCAGGAGAATCACTCAACCCAGGAGGCAGAGGTTACAGTGAGCCGAGATCGCGCCATTGCACTCCAGCCCGGGCTGCAGAGTGAGACTCCGTCTCAAAAAAAAAAAAAAAAGGGGGGGCCTCCCTCTCTGACCATGGCTGACTCCCGCCCTAAACCATATCCCTGTACCCGCCGGAAGGCCTGGTGCTGAACAGATACTAAAAACCCGCTGGCTGAACACAGGGAGGAGCGGAAGCCTGTGGGCACTGATAAGGGCCGCATTACCTGATGCAATGGCCCAAAATGGAGTCGGTTTCACCCTGGACCCCAAAATGTCACCATTCTTAGGAGGAATCTCAGCTCCTCCCCTGGTCCTTGAGTTTTCCCCAACTGGGATTTCTCCCCCACCATCAGCGCCAAGCGCCTCATGGCCCCGCTACCTCCCTGCATTCAGGTCTTCAGGTCACTGCTCAGACGTCTCCACTCACAGCCCTCCCCGCCCCCTTCCCTGGTGTTATTTTCTTTCATTTTGTGCTACAGAGGGAACTAGGAATTACATTATTTTAAGTCGATTAAAGTCGTCCCGCCCCCCCAGGCGGTGAGCTGGGCGGGACCAGGCTGTCTGTCTCGCTCTGGGCCAGCTGCACCCAGCGCAGAGCCACCCAGGCACACAGTAGGCGCCCAATAAAGACCTGTCCGGCATCTGGATGCCTCAGGCTGTACAGTGAAGGTGAGGGTGGCCTGCACGCTCTCAAACTGTAGACTGCTCGGGCCGGGATGCGGAGGGCGCGGGCTCATTCATTCAATCAGCACTTATTGAGCGCCTTCTGTGTGCCTCGCGCTGCCGGATACCGGAGTCGGGCCTCGGCTAACGTGCGGGTAGAATCCACCAGACCACCGGCCGCCCAGGGCCGCCCCGCCCCGCCGCCCCGGGTCCTCTCTCAGCCCGCACCTACCTCCCGGGGAAACCCTCGTTCCCCGACAGGCGCCGCTCCCCGCCCAACCGTCGCGCAGTCTCGACCCCACAGACGCGGCCTGGAGAGGCCCCGCTCTGCGCGGCTGGCCCACGCCCCGCCCACGCCCCTGCCCATTGGCCTCCCCGAGAGCCGCTGGCAGAACTTTCCATACTATTGGCTGCGGAACCTGCCACTCATATGCGACTCCACCTCTTCTACCTGCACAGGAAAGGGGTTTCCTCCCGCTGAGCGGCGGGCGCAGCCGCCAAGCGGCCCCGACGGGAAACTCGGATCGGCGAGGAACGGTTCCGGCAGGATTGGGTTTCCAGAGCTGTCCAGGGGCATCTGGTGCTGAATCCCGCTTGGAAGGAGCTTGGAGGTGTGGACGGGAAGTGATTTCCAACGCAGGCGGCTCCTCTCTCACTGTCCTCGCTGCTGATCCCCTTACGGACGGCTGAAGAAACAGCTTCATCCTTTCAACAAATCTCTGTTGATAGGCAGGAGGAATAAGTCCAAGAGATCGACCGTACATCACGGTGGCTGCAGCTGGTAACAATGCATTGCATACTGCAAAATTGCTAAGAAAGTAGATGTTACATGTTCAAACCATGAAAAAATAAGTATACGAGGTAATGCATAAGTTAAAAACCAAATCTTGGCAGGACGCAGTGGCTCACATTTGTAATCCCAGCACTTTAAGAGACCGAGGGAGGAGGATCGCTTGAGTCCAGGAGTTCAAGGCTAGCCTGGGTAGCATAGTGAGACCCTATCCCTAAAAAAAAAAAAAAAAAAAAAATTTTTTTTTTTTTAGACAGAGTCTCGCTCTTGTCACTCAGGCTGGAGTGCAGTGGCACGATCTTGGCTCACTGCAACTTCCGACTCCCGTGTTCAAGCAATTCTCCTGCCTCATCCTCCCGAGTAGATGCAATTATAGTCGCATGCCACCACTCCAGCTAATTTTTGTGTTTTTAGTAGAGACGGTGTTTCACCACGTTGGCCAAGCTGGTCTCGAACTCCTGACCTCAGGTGATCCTCTTGCTTTGCCTTCCCAAAGTGCTGGGATTACAGGCATGAGCCACTGCGCTTGGCCCAATGACTTGATTCTAACAAATAGAAAATGGCAAACGAATGGGATGTCATTCTGCGATTAGACTCTGAGAGACTGTGACTTCTATTTAGGTAGCAGAGCCTGTCTCTCACCTGCTCAGCCTACATGCCTTGACAAAGCAAGCTAAGATGCTGGAGAGATCCACAGGGCAAGGAAGTGAGAGTGTCCTCCAGCCAACGCTCAGCAAAGCAATGAGACCCTCAGCACAACAGCCCATAAGGAACCAAATGCTGCCTGCAGCCATGAGTATTATCATGGAAGAGGGTCCTGCCCCAAGTGAGCTTTCGGTTGACTGCTTCACTTCAATTGCAACCTTTGAAAGACCCTAAAACAGGGCTGTACACAGTGGCTCATGCCTATAATCCCAGCACTTTGGAAGGCCGAGGTGGGCAAGTCACTTAAAGTCAGGAGTTTGAGACCAGCCTGGCCAAGATGGCGAAACCCCATCTCTACTAAAAATACCAAAATTAGCTGGGCATGGTGGCGGGCACCTGTAGTCCCAGCCATTCAGGAGGTTGAGGCATCAGAATCATTTGGACCTAGGAGGCAGAGGTGACAGTGAGCTGAAATCATACCATTACATTCCAGCCTGGGCAACAGTGTGAGACCCTGTCTCAAAAGAAAGGAAGGAAGAAAGAGAGAGAGAGAGAAAGAAAGAAAAGAAAGAAAAGAAAGAAAGAAAGAAAGAAAGAAAGAAAGAAAGAAAGAAAGAAAGAAAGAAAGAGAGAAAGAGAGAAAGAGAGATTGAAAGAAGGAAAAAAGAAAGATAAAGACCCTGAAAACAGAAGACCCATATGAACTGCACCTGAATTCCTCATCCACAGAAACTGAGATAATAAATGCTGTTTCAAGCCACTTAGTTTTGTGTTTGTTTGCTTGTATTTTGAGAGAGGGTCCTGCCCCATCACCCAGGCTGGAGTGCAGTGGTGCAATCATAGCTCACTGTAGCCATGACCTCCTGGGCTCGAGCAGTCCTCCCACCTCAGCCTCCCGAGTACCTGGGAGCATGTGCCACCATGCCTAGCTAATTTTTTACCTAATGTCACACAAGCCAGTCTCAAACGCCTGGATTCAGGAAATCCTCCCACCTCAGCCTCCTAAAGTGCTGAGATTACAGGCATGAGCCACCATGCCTGGTGGCACTAAGTTTGGGGAAAAATTGTCATATGGCAATAGATAACTAATACGCCTACATACTAGAAAAACTATAGGTCATACTAAGTTCTGTGAAGAAAGAAAGAGAGAGACTTCTCTGCAGGAATTAGCCAAATCAAATATACTGAGAAGGCTGGGTGCGGTGGCTCACACCTGTAATCCCAGCACTTTGGGAGGCTGAGGTGGGCAGACCACTTGAGGTCAGGAGTTCAAGACCAGCCTGGCCAACATGGTGAAACTCCGTCTCTACCAAAAATATAAAAAATTAGCAGGGCATGGCCAGGTGCGGTGGCTCACGCCTGTAATCCCAGCATTTTGGGAGGCTGAGGCGGGCAGATCACGAGGTCAGGAGATCGAGACCATCCTGGCTAATACAGTGAAATCCCGTCTCCACTAAAAAATACAAAAAAATTAGCCAGGCATGCTGGCGGGCGCCTGTAGTCCCGGCTACTCGGGAAGCTGAAGCAGGAGAATTGCATGAACCCGGGAGGTGGAGCTTGCAGTGAGCCGAGATCACACCACTGCACTATAGCCTGGGTGACAGAGCGAGACTCTATCTCAAAAAAAAAAAAAAAAAGAAAACTAGCAGGGCATGGAGGTGGGCACCTGTAATCCCAGCTACTCGGGAGGCTGAGGTAGGAGAATTGCTTGAACTCGTGAGGTGGAGGTTGCAGTGAGCCAAGATCATGCCACTGCACTCCAGTCTGGGCAGCAGAGCAAGGCTCCATCTCAAAAAAAAAAAAAAAAAAAAAGTACTGAGAAGCAGGGAGAGGAGAGAGGATAGTTGACAAAAAGATGGAAAAGGGTTTGCTGCATTTGAGTAGTTGGAAAGCCAGCCTGGCTAAACGTCCATGAGCAGTGGGGAGATGGGAGATTAGGGACAATCCCGTAGACCGTGCTGTGGAATTGGATGTTACCGTAAGTGCAGTGTGATTCATTGAAGGATGTTAAGTAGGTGAGGGTTGTCATCTAATTTTATGTCTTAAGATTATTTCGACTCGTGTGTAAGAAAGCCTGAATTATAGAGAAGCAAGAATGGAAGCAGGGAGACTACTTCAGAGTCCTCTGGGCAAGAGTTGGGCTGGGTGCCTTGGCACACGCCTGTAATCCTAGCACATGGGGAAGCCAAGGAAGGAAGATCACTTGAGCCCAGGAGTTCGAGACCAGCCCGGGCAACATAGTGAGACCCTATCTCTATTTCTAAGACTTGATGGTAGTTTAGCTGAGGGCATTGACAGGAGAAAGGACAGTGAGTGAGTTTGAGAAATGTTTTGGAGGGTGAATTGACAGGACTTGGCACTGGTTTGTCCGTGTGGGTTGCAGGAGAAGGAGGTGTTGGGGATGACTCCTGATTTTCAGCTTTGTGCCATCGGATGGATCCTGGTGCTCGCTAAAATAGGAAAGACCGGAGGAGGCACAGAGATTGAAGGCGTCAAAAGACAGAGTTCAGTTTTGCAGAGGCTATAAATGAGGCATCTACAAGTTCTTAGCATTTAATGCCATTTTCTGCCTGCGTGGAGCTGACATCATCTTGTGGAACACGCAGTGTGTGGTAGCTATTTTTATGATCAGATGCAGAGTGATCTGACTCTGTTTCTGTTTTCCATAACTCATGACAAGAAAAAGATGGCTTGGAACACAAGCACACCAGGTAGACGCCACAGGACGACTACTTCCTAAGGGGAATTCATAGCATGCGATATTTATTCATAATTGTTTGGAGAATCAGGCTGCTCAGAGAAGGAGCTACGTACGCTTTGGGCTTTGATTCATTCAGCGTGTGTTTTTGAAAACCTCCTATGCACCAGAAGCTATGTAGGAGCAGGTGTCTTCAGAGTGCAATAGAAAAAAATACTAAACAATAAAATAAAATAAAATAAAAGCGGCACAGTGATGCATGCCTATCATCCCAGCACTCTGGGAGGCTGAGGTAGGAGGATCTCTTGAGCCCAGGAGTTGGGGACAAGCCTGAGCAAGATGATGAGACCCTATCTCTCTCCAAAAAAAAAAAAAAAAAAAAAATACTGACACATTTGACTGCATTGAGTATTTCAAAAATCTTCCATAGTAACAAAAACACCATAAATGGGTTTAATAGACAAGAAACAGGCTGGGAGAAAAATGTTGATATTATATGAGACAGAGCCCCTGATACAAAATAAACATCCTCAAATAAAAATGGGAAGGAAGATGAATGAGCAATTCACAGGAGAACCAATATAAGAGGTGAATAAATATAAGAAAAGAGTCTCAATCCAGGAAGATAATCACGAAAATACAAAATAAAACAAGACGCCGGGCACGGTAGCTCATGCCTTATAATCCCAGCACTTTGGGAAGCTCAGGCAGGAGGATCGTTTGAGCCCTGGAGTTCAAGACCAGCCTGAGCAACATAGTGAGACCCTGTCTCTACAAAAAAACAACAAACAAACAAACAAAAAAACTCCAAATTTTAATTTCCCAGGTGTGGTGACGCACACCTGTCACCCCAGCTACTGGGAGGAGGGAGGAGTGCTTCAGCCCAGGAGTTCAAGGCTACAGTGAACTATGATTCTGCCACTGACCTCCAGCCTGGGCAACAGAGCAAGACCCTGTCTCAAAAACCGAAACAAACAAACAAACAAAAAAACAACAACAAAAAGGGCCGGGCGCGGTGGCTCACGCCTGTAATTCCAGCACTGTGGGAGGCCAAGGCAGGTGGATCACCTGAGATCAGGAGTTTGAGACCAGGCTGGCCAACATAGTGAAACCCTGTCTCTACTAAAAATACAAAAATTAGCTGGATCTGTAATACCAGCTAGGTGGGAGAATCACTTGAACCCAGGGGGCGGAGGCTGCAGTGAGCTGAGATTTGTCCACTGCACTCCAGCCTGGGCGACAAGAGCAAAACTCCATCTCAAAAACAAAAACAAAACAAAAAAACAAACAACGGACAAAATTTGAATATAGACTGTATATTAAATAATCATGTTATGCCAATATTCGGTATTGTTTAATTTCCTGAATTTAACAATTATACTGTATTGATGTAATAGAATGTCCTTGTTCTCAGGAGATATACAATACATGATGTCTGGAACTTTCATTTGAATTGTTCGGCAAAAAATAATTATTATTATTATACACATATACACACACATAAGAAGAAAAAAAGAAAATTTGGCAAAATGTTAAGAATAAGTGAATCTAGGTGAAGAGCATAAGAAAATTCACTGCAAGCCAGGTGCGATGGCTCAGGCCTGTAATCCCAGCACTTTGGGAGGCTGAGGCTGGTGGATCACCTGAGGTCGGGAGTTCAAG
>NW_012105808.1:2374107-2375800 GCF_000951045.1 Mandrillus leucophaeus
AGCCAGGATGGTCTCGATCTCCTGACCTCGTGATCCGCCCGTCTCGGCCTCCCAAAGTGCTGGGATTACAGGCGTGAGCCACCGCGCCTGGCCGAAATGTCTTTCCAAGTGTTTTGCCCGTTAAGAGAATTGGGTCATCTCTCTTCTTCTCACTGATCGGTAGGAGTACTTGATATTTTTATAAAGTACATATTGCAAATGTCTTCACCCACTCAATGGGTCAATTTATCCCTCTATTTTAATGGCATCATTATTTTAATGCAGTCTAGTTGTTGATTAAAAACAAACAAACAAACAAACTTGGCCGGGTGCGGTGGCTCACACCTCTAATCCCAGCATTTTGGGAGGCTGAGGTGGGCAGATCACCTGAGGCTGGGAGTTCAAGACCAGCCTGACCAAGATGGAGAAACCCCGTCTCCACTAAAAATACAAAATTAGCCAGGCGTGGTGGTGGCACCTGTAATCCCAGCTACTCGGGAGGTCGAGGCAGGAGAATCGTGTGAACCCGGGAGGCAGAGGTTGCGGTGAGCCGAGATCTCGCCATTGCACTCCAGCCTGGGTAAAAAGAGTGAAACTCTGTCTCAAAGAAAAAGGAAAAAAAAAAAAAAACTTTATGGTTAGTGCTTTTTGCTTTCTCTCTAAGAAAATTTTGCCTACCCTAAAATAGACCCTATATTTTCTTCTGAAACACTTGTGGCTTTACCTTTTGCAGATTGTATTTGTATAACTCTCAAAAACAGGCACCACCCATCCATGGCATCAAACGCTAGGTCAGTGTCACCCTTTGGGTAGGCAGTGAGTAGCAGGAGTGTGGGGGAACTGCTTAGGTTTGGTTTCTTGGTGTAGGTGCCAATGATATGGGCGTGTTCCCCTCGTGAAAATAAACTAATCATGATGTTTGCTTCTTTTGAGATGGAGTCTCGCTCTTGTTGCCCAGGCTGGAGTGCAGTGGCATGATCTCGGCTCACTGCAACCTCCACTTCCCGGGTTCAAGCGATTCTCCTGCCTCAGTCTCCCGAGTAGCTGGGATTACAGATGCCCGCCACCACACCCGGCTAATGTTGGTATTTTTTAGTAGAAATGGGGTTTCACCATGTTGGCCAGGCTGGTCTCGAACTCCTGACCTCAGGTGATCCACCCTCCTCGGCCTCCCAAAGTGCTGGGATTACAGGTGTGAGCCACCACGCCCTGCCCATGAAGTTTGCTTATAATTTGAGCACTTTGGTGTAGGTATGTTTCACTTCCATTAAAAGTCTTTAAAATGCCTGTAGTCCCAGCTACTCAGGAGGCTGAAGTAAGGGGATCACTTGAGCCCAGAAGCTCAAGGCTGCCGTGAGCTACAATGGTGCCACTGCACTCCAGCCTGGGGAACCTATCTCTTAAAAAAAAATAAATAAAAGAAGAAGAAACAGAAGAAGAAGCCTGGCACAGTGGCACCCACCTGTAATCCCAACTTTGGGAGGCCAAGGTGGGAGGACTGCTTAAGGCCAAGAGTCTGAGACCAGCCTGGGCCACACCGCAAGATCCCATCTCTAAAAAAAAAAAAAAAAAAAAAAAAATTGGCCGGGCGCGGTGGTTCAAGCCTGTCATCCCAGCACTTTGGGAGGCCGAGACGGGCGGATCACGAGGTCAGGAGATCGAAACCATCCTGGCTAACACGGTGAAACCCCGTCTCTACTAAAAATACAAAAAC
>NW_012105808.1:2375949-2398058 GCF_000951045.1 Mandrillus leucophaeus
CCAGGCATGATGGCATATGCCTGTAGTCCCGGGTACTCGGGAGGCTGAGGCCGGAGGACAGCTTGAGCCCAGGGGGTAGAGGCTGGGATGAGCCGTGACTGCACCACCGCTCTCCAGCCTGGAAAGAAGACACACAGAAAGAGAGACTTTGTCTCAAAAATAAATAAAAATTGACTGAGCGTGGTGGCTAACACCTGTATTCCCAGCACTTTGGGAGGCCGAGACAGGTGGATTACCTGAGGCCAGGAGTTCAAGACCAGCCTGGCCAACATGGAGACACCCTGTCTCTACTATAAATACACACACACACAAATAGCCAGACGTGGTGGTGTGTGACTATAGTCCCAGCTACTCTGGAGGCTGAGACATGAGAATCACTTGCACCCAGGAGGCGGAGGTTGCAGTGAGCCGAGATCATGGCACTGCGCTCTAGCCTGGGGGACAGAGCAAGACTCCGTCTCAAAAAAAAAGAAAAAAAAAAAAAATTAAAGTTAAAAAATATAAATAAGTAAATAAAAATGTATACAGGTTGAAAAAGCACAATTAACAAAAGAGAGGGAGACAGAGGAACGGGGCTCCTCAGGTCTACCTGGGCTTGGCAAGAATTCAGGACCACTGTGAGCTGATGAGAATTTCTGGTTTCTGGTGGGCTTCGGCGTCCTCGCGTGCCCAGGCTACCGCGCGCCACGTCGTTGACTCTGCATCCCACAGCTATGCAGGGCCAGCCTGGCTCCCTAGTCCACTGCGTGCATCCTCTTGGCTCCATCAAAGCACCAGCACCCGGTAGGGCATCCCTGCTTCGGAGGACGTAGTCTCCGTGTCATTCTGAGAGGAGACCCGGTTCTAAGAGCAAATCTTTAGGAGCAGGGCGGTCCCTAGGCTCTGGCCCCGGGTAGCTGCAGGAGGAGCTACGCCTTGTCGATCGCAGCCCTGGCATCTGCGGACGCACGTGGGTGCCCGTGGCTGCCGCGCCCCCTGGCGGCTCCGTGCGGAATCGCCCCGGCTCCCCATTTCCGAGACCACAACCCGGGTGTTTGGTCTCCAACCCAATGTTAATTTTTTTTTATTATTTGTTTGTTTGTTTGTTTGTTTGTTTAGAGGCGGAGTCTCGCTCTGTTGCCCAGGCTGAAGGCCGGGTGTTTGGTCTCCAACCCAATGTTAATTTTTTAAATTATTTATTTATTTATTTATTTATTTAGAGGCGGAGTCTCGCTCTGTCGCCCAGGCTGAAGTGCAGTGGCACAACCTCAGCTCACTGCAACCTCCAACTCCCGGGTTCAAGCGATCCTCCTGTCTCAGCCTCCCGAGTAGCTGGGATTACAGGCGTGCACCACCACGCCCAGCTAATTTCGTATTTTTAGCAGAGATGGGGTTTCTCCATGTTGGTGAGACTGGTCTCGAACTCCTGGCCTCAGGTGATCCTCCCGCCTCGGGCCTCCCAAAGTGCTGGGATGACAGGCGTGAGCCACTGTGCCTGGCCTTTTTATTTTATTATTTTTTATTATTTTATTTGGGACAGTCTCGCTCTGTCGTCCAGGCTGAAGTGCAGTGGTGTGATCTCAGCTCACTGCAACCTCTGCCTCCCAGTTCAAGCGATTCTCCTGCCTCAGCCTCCCGAGGAGCTGGGATTACAGATGCCTGCCACCACGCTCAGCTAATTTTTGTATTTTTAGTAGAGATGGAGTTTCACCATGTTGGCCAGGTTCATATCGATACCATAGTAAGGCAGGAGGAAGGAAGGGAAGAAGTGAGGAAAGGGAGGGAGGGAGGAAGGAAAGGAGGGAGGGAGGACACATGTACCCCTGAATCTAAAATTTAAAAATAGGCCGTGTGCGGTAGCTCACCCCTGTAATCCCAGCAATTTGGGAGGCCGAGGCGGGTGGATCATTTGAGATGAGGAGTTCGAGACCAAATTGGCCAACATGGCAAAACCCCATCTCTACTAAAATCACAAAATAATCAGCCAGGCATGGTGGCGCACGCCTGTAATCCCAGCTACTGTTGAGGCTGAGGCAGGAGAATTGCTTGAACCCAGGAGGTTGAGGCTTGCAGTGAGCTGAGATCGCGCCACTGCACTCCAGCGTGGGTGACAGCGTGTGACCCTGTCTCAAAAAATAAATAAAATTTAAAACTAATAAATAAAATTAGCTGGGCATGGTGATCTATGGCTGTAGTCCCAGCTACTTGAAAAGCTGAGGTGGGAGGATCACTTGAGCCGAGGAGGTTGAGGCTACAGTGAGCTATGGTCATGCTGCTGCACTCCAGCCTAGGCAACAGAGCCAGATCCTGTCTCTAAAAAGAATAATTTGAAATAAGATATTTTTGAAAGATGGAGAACAGGATGGGGAAGGTCACTTCATTTGAGGTTTTCTTTTCTTTTTTTTTTTCCTTTTGAGACGGAGTCTCACTCTGTCGCCCAGGCTGGAGTGCAGTGGCGTGATCTCAGCTCACTGCAAGCTTCGCCTCCCAGGCTCACACTATTCTCCTGCCTCAGCCTCTGGAACAGCTGGGACTACAGGTGCCCGCCACCACACCCAGAGAATTTTTTGCATTTTTAGTGGAGACGGGGTTTCACTGTGTTAGCAAGGATGGTCTTGATCTCCTGACCTCGTGATCCGCTCGCCTTGGGCTCCCAAAGTGCTGGGATTACAGGCGTGAGCCACCGCGCCCGACTTATTTTAGGTTTTCATGTTACTCAGTTTGGGGTGAAATCTTTTCCTTCAAAGATACCGGGACATTCCAGAGCCAGTGACAAATTATTTTTCCTAATGGCAAAACAGTTTGGGACATGGATTTATTTGACACATTTATCTAGAGAGTATCATGTGGCAGGGCTTCTCCTCCTCTGTGCTATGGACATTTGGGGCTGAATTATTCTCTGGAGTGGGGGCATCTTGGGCACTGCAGGGTGCTGAGCAGTGTCCCTGGCCTCCACCCACTCCATGCCAGGCGCAACCCCCAGTCGTGACAACCACAGATGTCCCCAGACATCACCCTGTGTCCCGGGGAGGACAACTGCCCCCATTGAGAAGCACCAATTCTGCAAAAAAGAAAACCACTATTTGTTTCCTCCGCGTGGCTTCCTGGGACTTACTCTGGAGGGGTTTGCAACGTAGCCCCTGCAGGGTCAGGTTTTGTAGGAACCGCACCCCAAGCACGCAGAGAAGCAGAGGGCAGAGGCTTCCTAATTCCATGATTACACTTGGGAGGTTCAACCTACTCCTGGAGCCCCGAGTCACGACTTACACAAAACCCAAGTTTAATTACCATTTCTTTGCTCCGCGCATCTCTGACAGGAATATTCAGAAATACCCTATTTCTAACTTGTGTGGGATCGACAAGCCATTATCTATGACACGCTTCTCATCAAGTGGCACAGAGAAGCCGCTGGTTCTGGGATGACAGCTCCCCCTCGCCGCCCCTCCTCTTCCCACCCTGTGGTGATTCCAAAACAGAAACATTCCGGGGTCTCTCAAAGGCTTGGGCTGGGTTCGGGGTCAACCGGGAAGAGGCTGTACAGGCTGTCCCGGTGATGGACACGAGATGGGAGGAAATAAGCCGAGGTCGTCTACCAAGACTGAAGGGCGAGTCGGCTGCGGTTGGGCTACGTGCCGGCTACGTGCCTCCTGCAACAGTGTCTGCAGGTGTTTCCCGTAGTGGGCTTCTCCAAACAGGGGCATCGCCATCACCTGGACTGTTTGACTTACAATGCGGATCCAGCCAGGCGCAGTGGCTCACACCTGTCATCCCAGCACTCTGGGAGGCCGAGACGGGCAGATCACCTGAGGTCAGGAGTTCAAGACTGGCCTGGCCAATGTGGTGAAACCCCGTCTCTACCCAAAATACAAAAATTAGCTGGGCGTGGTGGCGGGTGCCTGTAGTCCCAGCTACTCGGGGAGGTTGAGGCAGGAGAATCGCTTGAACCTGGGAGGTGGAGATTGCAGTGAGCCAAGATCGCACCATTGCACTCCATTGCACTGCAGCCTAGGGAAACTCCATCTCAAAAGAAAATAAATAAATAGGATGCAGATCCAATGGGAGTGGAGGGGCTGGCTAAATACAAGAAGCAGGACACAGAGGGACCATTGGGTCTTAAATTTGGTGGGCGCTAGAGGGTTTGATGAACATACAACCGGGGCCCACACACGTATCTAATTTTTTTTTTTCTTTTGAGATAAGAGTCTCAGTCACTCTGTCGCCCAGGCTGGAGGGCAGGGGCGCCATCTTGACTCACTGCAACCTCCACCTCCAGGTTCAAGCGATTCTCCTGCCTCAGCCTCCCGAGTAGCTGGGACTACAGGTGTGCATCACCACGCCCGGCTAATTTTTGCATTTTTAGTAGAGACGGGGTTTCACCATGTTGGCCGTGCTAGTCTTGAACTCCTGACTTCAAGTGATCTGCCCGCCTCGGCCTTCCAAAGTGCTGGGATGACAGGTGTGAGCCGCCGAGCCCGGCCCTGACTTATTTTTAATTTTTTTTTTTTTTTGAGACGGAGTCTTGTTTTATCGCCCAGGCTGGAGTGCAGTGGCCGCGATCTCGGCTCACTGCAAGGTCCGCCTCCCAGGTTCATGCCATTCTCTTGCCTCCGTCTCCTGAGTAGCTGGGACTACAGGCGCCTGCAACCACACCCGGCTAGTTTTTGTATTTTTAGTAGAGATGAGGTTTCCCCATGTTAGCCAGGATGGTCTTGATCTCCTGACCTCGTGATCTGCCCACCTTGGCCTCCCAAAGAGTTGGGACTACAGGCATGAGCCACCACGCCTGGCCTATTTTTTATTTTTTGAGACAAAGTCTTGCTCTTTTGCCCAGGCTGGAGTACAGCGGTGTGATAATAACTCACAACAACCTCAAACTCCCAGGCTCCAGTGATCCTCCTGTCTCAGCCTCCTGAGGAGCAGGGACTACAAATGAGCACCACCATGTCTGGCTAAATTTTTTTTTTGGTACAGATGGAGGCTCACCATCGTATTTTTTGTTTTTGAGATGGAGTTTCACTCTTGTTGCCCAGGTTGAAGTGCAGTGGTATGATCTCGGCTCACTGCAACCTCTGCCTCCTGGGTTCAAGCGATTCTCCTGCCTCAGTCTCCCAAGTAGCTGGGATTACAGGCGCCCACCACCATGCAAGGCTAATTTTTGTATTTTTAGTAGAGACAGGGTTTCACTATGTTGGCCAGGCTAGTCTCGAACTCCTGACCTCAGGTGATCTGCCCGCCTCGGCCTCCCAAAGTGCTGGGATTACAGGCGTGAGCCACTGCGCCCAGCTGAGGGTCACCATCCTGCCCAGGCTGATCTTGAACTCCTGGGCTCAAGCCATCCCCCTTCCTCAGCTTCTCAAAGTGCTGGGATTGCAGGCGTGAGCCACTGCGCCTGGCCTGGAGTGGGGCCCAAGACTTAAGAGTTTCTACCGTGTCTCTAGGACACGCTGCTGCTGCTGAGCTGAGGACAGTCTAAAGAGCATCGCTCATCCACGGTTCCCCTTTCACTGCCCAGGCTCTGTGGACACTGGGGCTAGATCATTCTCTGGGGTGGGGCCGTCCTGGGCCCTGCAGGGGGCTGAGCAGCGTCCCTCGCCTCTACCCCACCATTGCAGCAACCACTTGTGTCCCCAGATGCTGTCCAGCTAAGTGTGCCCTGGGGCACGAGCCACCCGGGTGAGAAGCTCTGCTGGAGACCTGAAGTGCACACCTGTCTCCCACAGCCAGGCCTCTTCAGCACTAGACCCGGCAATCCCGGGGCAGCTGTTCTTTGCATTTTGTGACTTTTTGGTGTGTGATTTTTGGGAGCTGACAGAGGTCGCGGCTGACCCTGAAACTCCGCCCCTGCGGCTCTCGGTTCTTCCTCCGATTGCAGGGGTGGAGAAGAGGGGTGCTGGAGGCAGGGTCCTGAGCCAGAGGCCCCGCCAGGGCTCTGCCAGGTTCAGACGCTCACAGGTGGGGTGACCTCGGGCCTGACGGCCAGGCCTCGGTTTCTCTGTCTCTGGCATGGGGGTGCCGGTGCCCAACCTTGGCTTGTGGGAAACAGGAATTCACAGTCCACCAAAGTTTAGGTGACCTTCAGGGAGCTGTTCTTTCGTTTTTATGTTTTTGAGACGTAGTCTCGCTCTGTTCCCCAGGCTGGAGAGCAACGGTGTGATCTCAGCTCACCGCAACCTCCATCTCCCGGGTTCCAGCGATTCTCCTGCCTCGTCTCCTGAGGAGCTGGGACTACGGGCACCTGCCACCATGCCCGCCAATTTTTTTTGGTATTTTTAGTGGAGATGGGGGTTCATCATGTTGGCCAGGCTGGTCTTGAACTCCTCACCTCAAGTGATCCACCCGCCTCAGCCTCCCAAAGTCCTGGGATGACAGGCGTGAGCCGCCGCGCCCGGCCCGGGGAGCAGCTTCTGTGTTCTCGACAAAACCCTGTGCGGCAGCCTAGGGTTGGGGCCGAGACAGGCCCGGAAGCTCTCCGGGTTCCTTCCTGCCTGGGACCATCCTCTCAACTGGAGCCGTTGTGAAAGGGAGGTGCCTCTGGTTACAGAATACAGCATTTACGGAGTTACAACATGCTAGAAAAGCAACAGACGAGGCCAGGCGTGGTGGCTCACGCCTGTAATCCCTGTACTTTGGAAAGCCGAGGTGGGCAAATCACCTGAGGTTGGGAGTTCAAGACCAGCCTGACCAACATGGAGAAAACCCGTCTCTACTAAAAACACAAAAAGTTAGCTGGGCGTGGTGGTGCACGCCTGTAATCCCACCTACTCGTGAGGCTGGGGCAGGAGAATCACTTGAACCCGGGAGGTGGAAGCTGCGGTGAGCCAAGGTCGCACCACTGCACTCCAGCCTGGGCACCTAGGGCAAAACTCGGTCTCAAAAAAAAAAAAAAAAAAAAAAAAGAAAAGCAACAGACAATATGATCACCCTCTGCCGAGGACCGAGGCATCTCACCCGACTGTGGGGTGACCCTCTGCACCAGGACGCAGCTAGGGGCGGAGGCAGAGGGAAGGGAGACAGCAGAGGGTAGAGGCGGACTGTCCGGAACCTCCCACGACCCGTGACCCAGGAAGTGCGGCTCCAGGCGTCGCGGGGACTCACTCACAAGCAGCGCAGCTGATGTGCAAACTCCGTGTCGGGGGTTTTCTCGAGGTCTGGGGTTGGGGGGTATCGGTGGCGCCAAGGTCAACACGAAGACAGACAGAGGTCACAACGCCTATTTATTCCTCACACGTCACGCCCTGCACCCCGGGTGGGCTCGGCACACGCCTCACCGCCGTGAGGGGCTGCAGGGCCACGGCGGCCCCCGTTCCTACTGTTACCTACGACACACGGTACTGCGCTTACCTCACAGACGGCCAAGAGCCAGGGAGCCCCAGAATGCTCTGACTGACAACCCTGTGGCCGGGACCACGGCGCATGGGCTCGCCTGCCACCCCCAGGCCTCAGGAACCGAGACAGGCCCCCTGCTGTCCGGCTATCTGGCGGCTTTCCTGGTGGCTGTTTTAGGGCCAAGGTGGGTGGCACCTGAGGTGCCCCGTGGCCTCCACCCAGAATAGGGGGGATAAGCTTCCTGGGGGAGCCCTGGGTCCGTGAAACACCCAGGACAGGAGGACAGCAGGACAGGACAGACAGAAACGGCCCAGCTGCCTTCCCTGTGCCCGGGGCTAAGGCGGCCGGGACAGAAGGTCATGATGTCGCCCCTGGTTCTCAGTCGCGAGGACCAGAAAATGAGGGTGGGAGGAGGGGAAACGCATGTCTGTCAACACGCCCAACTGGAGAAGAGTCACAGAAACTGGTCCTATGCACCCAGGACGGCTCCTGGGCCACGGAGGCGGGGAGTGACCGCAGCCGTCTCTGAGGTGTCTGCCACTAAAGAGTTCCTCATGCAAACACACATGGCCCATGGCGCGCAGGCCGCGGCTGGCAGTGAGCTCCTCCGAGCAGGCACGGGGCCAGGGTGGCCGGGAGGTCGACTGGGAAAGCGGCTTCTCACGGATGGAAGAGTTCCTGCAGACACACCACAGGATGGGGGGCGGGGGCTGTAAAAGGCTTTGGAAGCCACACGGCTGAACGTGAAACCGGTCGCTTCTCCGAGAGCGGCCCGGGAGTCCCCCAGGATTCTAGAAAACACTCAGGTGACTGAGCTTTCTGGGGGCTGGAAGGTAGGTCGCTGCTGGTCTGTGCTCAGCTTGCTGGCTCTCATTTCAAGAAGGGTTTGGGGGCTGTCAGGGAGTTACAAAAAGGGAGTGGAGGAGGACAGAGATAAAAGGGGAAAATCCATCTTGACATGCAGGTCCGAGGTCTCTCTCTTCCCCTCTCTCGGGCAGTCCAACAGGAGGAAATGGCAGACAACCAGAGGCTTCCAGTCAGCCAGGGAAGGACGCGATCACACCGGGAGCGGCTGGAGGGGGACAGACGTGAAGGCAGTCAGAGCGCAGGTGGGGACCAAGGCTGCACTGCGCACTCCAGGCAGCGGGAGAGGCCCAGAGTGGATGGCGCTTACCACCAGCAGCCGGGGGCCACAGCGGCTATTTCAGTGAACGTCAGTGCCACAACCGCGCCATAAGCGTTCCAGACACTCAGGGCCACGTGTGGCTGGTGGCACAGAGAACACCGTCATGACCTAGAAGGGTCTACAGTGTGGTGGTACTTTGTGTATGAGGTTACATTGGTAAAAAATCCACCTCAACTATTAAAAAAAAAAAAAAAAAAGAGGAAAGACTGGAAGAAAAGGCGGCCAAAATATTCATGTTGGTTGCTCTGGGTGAAAAGATTCAGGCTGGGCTGAATGCAGGGCTCACACTTGTAATCTCAGCACTTTGGGAGGCTGAGGCGGGAGGATCGCTTGAGCCCAGGAGTTGAGGCCACTGGGCAACATAATGAGATCCTATCTCTAAAGAAAATACAAAAATCAGCGAGGCGCAGCGGTGTGCGCCTGGAGTTCCAGCTACTGGGGAGGCTGAGGTGGGACACTTGAGCCCACGAGGTTGAGGCTGCAGTGAGATGTGACTGTACCACTGCCCTCCAGCCGGGGTGACAGAGCAGGATGTTCTCAAAAAAAAAAAAAGATTAAGATCGTTCTTGCTGCTTTTTAACATTTTTGTCCTTTAAATTTGTCTACAGTAATTATGGTTTAAAAATGAAAGAGTGTGTATATGAGGAGGGGACGATGACAAAACGAAGAGGCCACGTCAGAGCAGAATGAAAACACCTCCTGGGGAGGCCCGGAGCCTCCCGCGCCCAGGGAGCCGGCGTCTGCTGGAGACGGACAGGACTGAACTCAGGGGCCCTGGGGAAGGAAACCAAGCCCGCCCAGACACCAGCCCCTTCCAAGGAGCCATGGCTCTCCCCTAATCCCCACCCAGACCCCAGACGCCAGCCCTTCTGGGAAGCCGTGGCTTCCCCCTAATCCACCCAGCCCCGACCCACAGATGGGAAACAGGAGTGGGGAGCAGGACTTGGTGGCCGCCTGGAAAGGGGCCCAATGCCCAGAGATGCCCCCGCCTGCCCCGGTGGTTCAGGGCGATCTTCTGAGCTGGATGCACCCAGGACTCGCTGTCCAGTGTCCAGACAGGCTCTGCAGCCCCCGGGCATCTACTCCTGCTGGCTGCCCTCACCGCTGGGCACTCACGCGGCGTCACTCCTGCTGGCCGCGCCCCCCAGCCCCCCGGCCCCGGGCACTCACGCGGCGTCACTCCTGCTGGCCGCCCCCCAGCCCCCCCGCCCCGGGCACTCACGCGGCGTCACTCCTACTGGCCGCCCCCTAGCCCCCCGGCCCCGGGCACTCACGCGGCGTCACTCCTGCTGGTCGTCGTTGCTGGCGCTGGGCGTCCGACTCCGGATCTGGCTCCTGAGCTGCTCTATCAACTCTGGGTTCTGCTGCTGCATCTGCTGGGCAAACTGCTGACCCCTGCGGGGACGGCGCACGGGGCTCCGTCGGGGCCAGGAACCTGCCTGCTGCGTCCGTCCATCCCCAGCTGACCCCTCAGGCCCTCCGCCCCAAAGACAGGTCTGACCCCTCACCAGAGGACGCCAGACCCTTCAAAGCAGGGGACGCAACACTTCTGCTCTCCTCCCTCCCTTCCACCCGCGCGCCCTGCCCGCCACCCATGTGCTGCTCGAAGCAGGTGTACTCACGCCTGGATGAGGCTGGCCAGGTCGTTCTGCGAGGGGCTGGTGCCGGGAGTGCCCAAGGGGTTGTTGCCACCCGAAATCATGCCAGACATGCTGTAGGAGAGAGCACGTGACTCACCGCCGGGACAGCCTGACCGCCATCCCCACCGCAGACCCTCGCAGTGGCCCGGGAGAGAATCCCTCTCAGCCCCTCACCGTCCCCCGCAGGAGAGGATTCTCTCTCACCACCTGGCGGGGCTCCTGGGCCCAAACCCAGCCTGTGAGTTCACCCGCTTTCCTGGAACACCCTTCCTTCTTTGGCCTAAAGACCATGGTTCTCAGCCAGGGGGTGATCCTGCCTCCAGAGGACCCCTGCAGTGGCAGCCCACATTTTCAACAGCCACGATCGGGTTACGCCAAGACAGCGGCGGCGGGGGGACTCCTGACATGCAGTGGGTGGAGGCTAGAGATGCTGTTAGTACCCTGCAGTGCCCAGGACGGCCCCGCTCCAGAAACTGGTCCAGCCCAAATGGCCACGGTGCTGTGGCCAGGAAACTATGCTTTTAGATTTGACCATGGGCCAGCCACAGTGGCTCACACCTGTCATCCCTCTACTTTGGGAGGCCGAGGTGGGTGGATCACCTGAGGTCAGGAGTTCAAGACCAGCCTGGCCAACATGGTGAAACCCCCATCTCTACTAAAAATGCAAAAATTAGCCAGGTGTGGTGGCAGGTGCCTGTAATTCCAGCTACTTGGGAAGCTGAGACAGGAGACCCACTTGATCCCAGGAGGCAGAGGTTGCAATGAGCCAAGATTGTGCCACTGCACTCAAACCTGGGTGACAGAGTGAGACTCCGTTTCAAAAAAAAAAAATGATTTCACCATGAAAACAGGCGAGCAGTTCCCCAATAAGCACAGAGTTCACTGGGGAGTTACCACGTGAGCCAGCAACTGCACTCAGAGGTTTATACACAAGAGAAATGAACAGGATTCACACAGATGCTTGCACACCCATGCTCAAGCAGCACCGTTCACAACAGACAAAAGGTAGAAACAGCCCAAATGTCCACGGATAGACGTGTGGATCAGCACAGCGTGGTCCATCCACACTGGAATATTACTCAGCCATGAAAAGGAGCGAGGCCCTGACCCAGGCCTCAGCGCAGATGCACCTGGAGGACGTCACGCTCAGTGAGAGACGTCAGACACAAAAGACCACGCAGTGTGTGACCCTGTTTCTATGAAATGTCCAGGACAGGCCCAGCCACAGAGACGGGAAGGGGATGCGTGGCTGTCAGGGGATGGGAGAGGGGTTGGGGAGTGACAGGTGATGGGGAAGGGGCTTCTTTCGGAGGCGATGAAGACGTGCTGGCGCTCAATGGTGGTGACAGCTGCCTGACAGTGTGAACGTACGTAACACCATGAAGTTGTGTACTTTAAAGTGGCCAGTTTTATGTCAGGTGCATTTTCCCACAATAGAAGGAAACGAAACCACAGAACGACGCGGAGGAGCCCGGTTGTCACTTACAGCTGCTGAATCTGGGGGTTGTTCATTAGGTTTGAAGCCTGAAGAACAGAACAAACTTGTCAGGAAGACAAAGCTCCAGGCACATCGCTGTCTTTCATCAGACACTTTCCCTCTTCACCAGCCTTGACCCCGGGCGCCAGCACGCCAGCGAACAGGAAGAGCCGGGCATTTGGTCTTTCGTACCCTTTTCCCTACATTCTCGTCCCCCCACCCACGAGCTGTGACCTCCACATTGTGACTTAAATCCTGTTTCGGGTTCCTGCTTTAGCAGCTTTCTCTCACTGGCTGCACGGTTTCACCGTGTGGATGCGTTTGGTTATTTTAGCTGCTGTGTCTACTTTAGCAGATTTGGTTTAGCAGATTTGGTTCCAGTTTTGCTCTATCAATCAATAGCACTGTGGCCAAGCACAGGGGCTCACGTCTGGAATCCCAGCACTTTGGGAGGCCAAGGCAGGCAGATCGCTTGAGGTCAGGAGTTCGAGACCAGCCTAACCAACATGGTGAAACCCCGTCTCTACTAAAAATACGAAATTAGCCGGGTGTGGTGGTGCGCACCTGTAATCCCATCTACTAGGGGGGCTGAGGCAGGAAAATTGCCTGAACCTGGGAGGCGGAGCTTGCAGGGAGGCGGAGCTCGCAGTGAGCCGAGATCGTACCACTGCATTCCAGCCTGGGTGACAGAGCAAGACTCTGTGTCAAAAAAGAAGTAAAAATAAATAAATAAATAAATAGCACTGTACTGGGCACTTTCTCACGTTAACTTTCCACTTGGGATTATTCCTTTGGACCTGTTGAAAACAGGTGGCTCAGAGGTGTGGCAAACGCGCTGTGTAAAGGGCCAGTGTGTAAATACTCTCAGCCTTTCCAGACTTGGGGTGCCTGACCCAACTACTCAGCCCTCCCACTGTATCGTAAAAGCCACCACTGACACTAGAAGCATGAATGGGCACGGCTGTGTGTCAGTAAAACTTTATTGGTTAGGCACAGTGGCTCACACCTGTAATCCCAGCACTTTGGGGAGCCGAGGCAGGCGGATCACAAGGTCAGGAGTTCGAGACCAGCCTGGCTAACATGGTGAAACCCATTTCTACTAAAAAATACCAAAATTAGCTGGGTGT
This sequence comes from Mandrillus leucophaeus, assembly GCF_000951045.1. Taxonomy (NCBI): domain Eukaryota; kingdom Metazoa; phylum Chordata; class Mammalia; order Primates; family Cercopithecidae; genus Mandrillus; species Mandrillus leucophaeus. The sequence goes on from NW_012105808.1 coordinate 2,388,685, forward strand.
GGTGGTGGGCACCTGTAATCCCAGCTACTCAGGAGGGTGGGGCAGGAGAATCGCTTGAACCTGGGAGACGCAACAGAGTGAGACTCCATCTCAAAAAAAAAAAACTTTATTAACAAAACCCAGCTGCGGGCCTTATTCTGCCAACCTCAGATGTCTAAAGGGAAAAGGAGTCTGTGCCATGGCCAGGCTGAGAGGCCCCGTGGAGGGCTGGGGCCCACTCACCCTCCATCCCATGATGAGGCAGCACGCGTTCCCCTGGCAGCCTGGCCAGAGGCCGAGGGTTACAGTAAGAGGTGCGGCCTCTGCTGGATGGCACGGCCCAGGCAGGGCCCCTGGCGCGGCTGGGGCATTTTTCTGACGGCCAGTGAGGCTGAGGGCTTTTCTCCCCCTAACAGCCTTAGGCAAGTCCCTGCACCCTGAGGCCGTGGGAGCCTGCAGAGTGGTCCCAGGGCACACAGACCTCCCAGGGAATGAACATGCGTGTGTGGGTGGGTGGCTCTCCAAGGATCCCAGTCAAGGAACCCCCTGCCAAAGCCTGTCCCTCTGGAAGAACGAGTGCCTGGGCATCGGGAGGTACACCTGTGCCCAGGGCGCCCGGCGCTCTGCTTCCCTTGCCTGAACCATGTCTGCTTCCCTTGCAGGCAGACACGGCTGTATTGTAATCAGTGTCTCTGCACTGCGAGGGGGAGCCCACGCCGGGGTGGGGCAGGGGTGCGATCTCCCCGGGCTATTCAGCCAGGAGAACCAGGACGCAGTTTTCGGTGCTCACTACTGGTGCGTCTTGCTTGGGACATTAACATCGGGGACACCTTTGATCGTCAAAGCTGAGGGTGGGGGTGCTCCTGACATGGGGTGGGTGAGGCCAGGGACGCTGCCAGCGCCCCGCGGTGCCTGGGATGGCCCCACACACAGGAACCATCTGGTCCCAGATGCCAGCAGTGCCGAGGCAAGGAAGCCCTGGCCAGCAGCAGTGACACAGAAGATGCAGGCCTGGGGCGTGGCACAGGTACCATGGACAGGGAGGAGGGGCGGGCCCTTACCATGCTCATGAAGCCGGGGTTGTTCAGCAGGCCGGCGATGTCGAAGCTGCCCACGCCTCCCGTCTGAGGATGAGAACAGCCCTGGTTAGTGCGGCCTGGACCAGAGGCCACGCTGAATAAGCTCCCTGGAACCCAGAAACAGCGGCGCCCACAGGCTCAGACATTCCATCAAACTGCGGCCAGCGGGTGCTTTGAGGCAGGCAGCACGAAGCACAGCCCAACCGCCCGGGGAGGAACATTCTATCCTGTGTTTATCCCCCGCACAGCCCGACGCCCGGGGACACAGTCTCTCATCCCGTGTTTATCTCCCGCACAACTCCACAGGCCACAAAAACACAGTCTATTATCCTGTGTTTATTTCCTGTACTCTGCCACTTTGACACCTTGGGGCCTTGCTGGCCTGGCAGAGCCGCCCCCTCCTGGAGTAGCCAATTCCCAGAGACAGCAAATGACTCACCCAGAAACACACCTTTGAAATACAAACCAACCCGGAACCCACACCCTCAGCACCTCCCCCATCACCCCAGGGCCACGATCCACCTGCCCCACTCACCCCCAGGCCAGGAATCAGGCAACCAGTGGCAGCCCTCAGGCCTGGTCTAATGAGATGGCTCCAACCCGCCCACCCTAAGCCTCCTCACCCGGCCCCGCCGCAAAACCCACATGGAGCGTCCTGTCTGTGCTCCTCCCTCTGCCTCCCCTCGCAGGCCTGCGGCCGCCTGCTGGTTCCAGGGGTCTGGGGCATGAACCTCCTCCTCACGACAGTCACTTCCACGCCTGTGCATCTCACCATCGACCGAAACAAACCCCGGACCTTCACGACACCCAGGTTAGGCCGAGAGCCGCTGGTGCGCCCGAGGCCCTGTCCCCGACCCGCACAGTCAGCTCCGCTCCGCGTTCTGGAGCCACTCGCCCCGCTGCACTCACGGGGCTGGGGGCCTCCCGCAGCTTCAGCTCCGCTATCTTGAGGTTGGACTTGTACGTCTCGTTGTCAGGGTCCAGCTCCAGGGCCTTCTTGTAGTAGGCCACGGCCTCCACGTGCTTGTTCAGGCTGGAGAGCGCCAGGCTGGAGGAGAGCACCAGGGATGGCCTGTTCCCGTCTGCCCAGCTCCAGGAGGCCCCACCCAAGCCCTCGTCCCCAGTGGTCCCAGCAATCCCCAAACCGCCTCGGGTGGCGGCACCCCCTGCCCACTGTCAGCTGGCTGGAGACAAACCCGGCTTTCTAGGGGCCCGGGGCGGGACCAAGGGAGACAGACATGAGAACACCGCTGCCGCACAAGAACTGGCGTCCCCATGGGGCCGCACACGAGGCCTCAAAGCCCAGAGCGGGCTGAGAGGAGGGAGCGGGCCGGCTCAGGGTCACAGGAAACGCGTGGATGTGGTCTTGGCCCCGCTTTCTGGCACAGGGCATCAAGGACCCTGGGAACTCAGTGACAGACGTGTCCCCTGTCGTCCACAAGCAGCCCCTGACCCCCACCTGAGTCTTCACTACTGAGGTGACTTGGGGCCCCTAGAGAGCCCAGAAGGAGGCAGGTCCTGGGGAGACTGGGCAGGTGAACAGGACCCTCCCCAGCCTTCGGGGAGACCCAGTCCCACGAACTTTGAGCAAGGGCGTTCACAGAAGCAGGCGAATGAACTGCTTCTCATGCTGGGAGGGTGGCACCAGCGGCACGGGGCACAGGCTCCTGCCCCGGGGACCCTCCTGGCCTCGCCCTCAGACCCCTCCTGTGTCCTTCATCATAAACCAGGTGCTTCCCTGAGCTCTGTGAGCCGCCCCAGCAAACAACGGAGCCCGAGTAGGGGCCACGGGAACCCCAGTGGACAGCCAGTCGGGAGAAGCAAGGGACCCGGGGATCTCCGAGTGGCACGTGATGCAGGGCGTCTGTGGGGCTGAGCCTGCGAACTGTAGGGGCTACGTTGGCTCCGAACGGCTAGTGTCAGAGCTGAACTGAACTGGGGGGGGAGAATCGGTTGTGGGTGGGGGAAAAAGCCACACAAGAGAGGAAGCAGGAGCAGGAGAGGAGCCCCGAGAGACTGGAAAGATGTGGCTGCGGACAGGCACTCACCCCATCCTGCCGTAGGCCTTGCTGTAGGCGGGGTCGATGCAGATGGCCCGCTCACAGTCCTGCACCGCGCCTGCATAGTTGCCGAGTTTGCTGTAGGCTGCGGCTCTAGGGAAGAAAGGCAGGGCAGGTCCCTCACTGGCGGCTCTGAGCCCAGTAGGCAGCCCTGGAGGGGAGCTGAGAGCTGCGTTCCTGTTCAGCTTCCTGGAGGAACGGCCTCAGGTTCCCCTCTCTGTAAAATAGGGCTGACGGCGAAGGCTGACAGGTGTAGCCACTGAGATGCTCTTAGACAGATGCGCGCTCAAAGCACCAACAGCCACTTGGGACTGCGACTCTGAATTTTATTTGCAAAACCTGTTCCAATCCATGGCTGCACAAGAGCAATGAGTGTGGGAACTTACACCCAAGTTTCGTTGACAAATTATTGACATATCAGTAAAAAAAGAACTCAGACCAATGTCAAAGCTCAAAGCTCTTGGCTTACAGCATCTGAATTGTCTTCACCATTTTCGTGTTTAGTGTTTCTCTTTACGACTTTTTCAAAGTACAGAGAAGCGTAAGTGGAGAATAAACTACCCCGTGACAAGCGGCCAGGGACCCTGCACTCCCTCTGCAACTGTTCTGCAAGCCTAAAGCAGATCCCAGACCACACGTTCGAAAAAACCTCAACCCTCCACATACTGGATTATTTTCTTGGCTTGACATCCACGTGGAACGCCGTGACACCTGATTTTGTATGTATGTATGTATGTACGTACGTATGTATGTACATATGTATGTGTGTATGTACGTACGTATGTACGTATGTATGTATGTATGTACGTATGTATTTATTTTTGAAACAGGGTTTTGCTCTGCTGCCCAGGCTGGAGTGCAGTGACACGATCTCAGCTCACTGCAAGCTCCGCTTCCCGGGTTCAAGTGATTCTCCTGCCTCAGTCTCCCAGTTAGCTGGGATTACAGGCGTGCGCCACCACGTCCAGCTAATTTTTTTTTTTTCGGGTTTTTTTGGAGACAGAGTCTCCAGGCTGGAGTGCAGTGGCGCGATCTTGGCTCACTGCAACCTCTGCCTCCTAGGTTCAAGTCATTCTCATACCTCAGCCTCTCAAGTAGCTGGGATTACAGGTGTACACCACCACGCCCGGCTAATTTTGTATTTTTAGTAAAGACATGGTTTCACCATGTTGGACAGGCTGGTCTCAAACTCTCGATCTCAAGTAATCCACCCGCCTTGGCCTCCCAAAGTGCTGGGATTGCAGGCGTGAGCCACCGTGCCCGGCCCCCAGACTAGTTTTTACGTTTTCTGTGGAGACAGGGGTCTTGATATGTTGCCCAGGCTGGTCCCCAACTCCCAGCCTCAAGTGATCTTCCCCCCGTGGCCTCCCAGAGGGCTGGGCGAGCCACCTGATTTTAACGTCAGCGTCGACTCTCCCTGACCCCCTCGCTGGCCGCCTGATGCTTGCTCCTGGTCTGGGACCGCCGGTGAACGCATCCCTTATCTAGAGCGCAGAGGCCTCTCCCATCTCAGGTCCCTGCCAAGCATCCCGGAGGACGCCCCGCACACGGCCGCCCCTGCCCTGGGCAGGCCCCGAGCTGGTACCTGTTGCAGAAATAGACAGCGTTGGCTGGGTTGAGCTCGATGGCTTTTCCGTAGAAATGCACGGCAGCTTCGAAGTTTTCCACTTTCATCTGCTCATTTCCTACAGGGAGAGGGGGAAACACTGGCCCGGACGTCCAAACAGACCCACGGGGGCTCTCGGCCTCACACTGGGTTCTTCGGGGCACCTAGGGCTCAACACAGCCGTGGGCAGGAGGCGTCTGCATCTGTGGGGGGTTCACTAATCACAAACGGTCATCTCTACACCCACTAAGGGGGATGGAGGTGGGGGCGGCAGGGCCCGGCCTGGCGATGGTGGCTCTCGCTGCCTGGATGGTGACCCCTGGGAACAGAACTGTTAATACAGCCCATCGGCCCAGGGATCGAAACTGTCCCTTTCGCCATTTCTTTTGGAAAGAGCCCAAGCGGAGGCCTGGATTTTAGAAAACTCCTGATACCTTCTAATTTCATAGCAATGTGGCTTCTATCTAAGGCATGGGATCCAGCTGGCAGGACAGTAAAAAGCCCGGCTGCTATCCTAGAACCAACTGAGAGCTCTGAAGACAGAAACCTGCTCCCACCTCCGAGATCCCAATTCAGGAGGGTGTTGGGGGAAGACCGGTACCAGCGTGTTTCCTTAAACAGTTTTACTGAGATATAATTTACAGGCCGTAAAGCTTATGCTTTAAAAATATAAGGCCGGGCGGGGTGGCTCCTGCCTATACTCCCAGCACTTTGGGAGGCCGAGGCAGGTGGATTGCGAGATCAGGAGATCCAGACCATCCTGGCCAACACGGTGAAATCCGTCTCTACTAAAAATAGAAAAATTAGCCAGGCGTGGTGGCGCGTGTCTGTAGTCCCAGCTACTCGGGAGGCTGAGGCAGGAGAATCACTTGAACTAGAGAGTCAGAGGTTGCGGTGAGCCAAGATTGCACCACTGCACTCCAGCCTGGGCAACAGAGAGACACTCGGTCTCAAAAAGAAAGAAAGAAATGGGATCACATGCTGTGTGTCCTTTTGTGTCTGGCGTCTCTCCCTGAGCGTGATGTCCTCATGGTGCATCTGTGCTGGGGCCTGGGTCAGAGCCTCACCTATCCACATTCCACTGTGTGGACGGGCCACACTGCACTGACCATTTTTTGTGGACAAGCATTTAAGCTGTTTTTGCTTCTTTTTATTTTTTTTTAATATTTCTTTTTTTTTTTCTGAGACGGAGTTTCACTCTTGTCACCTAGGCTGGAGTGCAATGGCGCCATCTGGACTCACAGCAACCTCCGCCTCCCAGGTTCAAGCGACTCTCCTGCCTCGGCCTCCTAAGTAGTTGGGATTACAGGTGCCCGCCAATGCGCCTGGCTAATTTTTTTGCATTTTTAGTAGAGACGGGGTTTCACCATGTTGGCCAGGCTAGTCTTGAACTCCTGACCTCGTGATCCACCCGCCTCGGCCTCCCAAAGTGCTGGGATGACAGGCATGAGCCACCGTGCCTGGCCTATTCTTGCTTTTTGACTCTTGTGAATACAGCTGCTGTGAACATTTGTGTCTGGGTTTTTGGTGGACATGTGTCCAACTCTCTTGGGCACATATTTAGTATCTGGGGTGGAACCGCCGGGCCTCATGGAAGCTGTGTAACTTTCGGGGGCCACCAGCCAGTCTTCCGCAGGGGCCGCTCCCCTGACATCCCCACCGGCCGTGCCGTGCCTGAAGGTCAAGTTTCTTTGCACCTGTGCCCTCGCCATTCCCCCTTCTGTCCCCGTCCCCACAAGCCAGCGTGCTGGTCATCAGGGCACTTCCTTCAGCTCCCTGGGCTCCAGGGACCAGCCGGCCTCTGTGAGGGTCCCACAGCCCCAGAGTCCAGGTGGGGCAAGGCATCTGTGGGGGGCGGAGGGTCCTCTCTTACCTTCGGTTTTGAGGCGCTCTGCCTCTGCCGAGTCCTCCTCAGAAGGTGGGGTTCGTGCAGGGCTCCTCAGGTCCTGCGGCACCTCCTGGGCCCGAAGGCAAAGGTGGTTCGCTGTCCTCTCCTCCCAAGCCGGCACCCTCCAGCCTCAGCTTCCCTCAGGACCCCAGAGAGGGCCGCCAAGCCCCGAGGGACTCAGGGGCTCTGCAGGGGGCTCCTGGCCCCCATCATGTGGCCCTGGGCAAGTGACCGCAGCACTGTGCATCTCAGGACCCGCCAAAAGGGGAAGGAGGGCCGAGTGCTCCTGCAGCCACGTCCCCCGCCCAGGAGAGGATGTGGGCAGAGTGCCTGGGGGACGATGCAAGCTGGGCTCCCGGGGTCCCCAGCGCTGCCTGCTGCTGCTGTTCTTATGTTGGGGGCGGTGGCTGGGGAACCCTCGAGGCTCACCTTGCCCGTGGCAGCCGCTTCAAATATCTCTGGCAGAGTCTGAGGGAGCGCGAGATCGCTGTCTTCCACCGTCACCCCAAATGCAGTCTCCAGGCACTGGATGGCGACTGGAAGTGGGGACAGAGGTGGTCCCACTTGTTGCACACAGCCCTGAGCTTACGTTTTCGGGTCTAGAGGGTGGGGGTGGTGCTCACGATTCCCCAAGTGTGTTCGTTACCAAGGACCCTGGAACACGGGGGCCACCGCCTGTGCTCTGGGCTGGGACAGCGGACCCACCTCCCTCCCAAAAAGAAAAGCCGGACAGAGACACCCTGTGCGCCTGACAGCAGGGGAGGCCGTGGGCAGAGTGGGGCCCAGGTGGTGACCTCAGGCCTCTGTGGGGTCCCAATGCTGGGGCTGCCCGGCTGCGGCGTGGTGGGGGCTCCGCCCCAGCAGCAGGGCCACGTTGGGGGTGAGGTGCCCCGGATGCCGCTGCACCTCCACGGGCGCCTAGCCTGAGTCAGGCGCTTGAAGCCAGCCCCCAGTAAAGTCCTATGTGACTGGGTTTGTACGAGGGCAGGACCATTGATAGCAGGACAGGAAACAGCCACAGGGCCCGTCTCTCCGCTGGCCCACCCAACAGACTCAGCACCCAGGGGGCCCTCCCACCAAGCCAGACAACACTAGCCCTGGCCTCTTCCTCGTGTGGACCCGGGGTCCTAACCCAGGTCAGAAGTGGGGGTCGGCCACTTCCTGCCCAGCACTGTGTCCCCGATCCCAGGCACATCCCTACAGCTGCCAGTGGGCGTCCATGCTACGGAGGCCTGGCAGGCCCGGGGACACAGGTGAGCAAGGCACAGGTGGGGAAGGAGGACCTAGAGCAGAACCTGCCAGCCACACGAGGGTGCCTCCCCGAGCCCTCCTTTCCCTCCGAGCCTCGGATCCAGGTGTCGCAGAAGTGTGAGCAAGGCCATACAGGAGACCACGGCGCCTGAGGCCTGGACAGGCCATGCAGGACGCCAACGGGTCTGCGACTCGGGGGTGGGGCCAGCACTAGGAGAGCTGTTTTCTCGTGACCGATGGCGACACACTGGGTGCTGAGAACATTCTGGAACCACACCTTGGTGGAAGACGGGGAGATGGAAAAAGGCCACCGGAAGACAGCTCAGCCTGAAGGCAGTAAATGGTGGTGGCACGATGCAGTGGCAGGCGGGAGGGCTCAGCTCGGCCCTGGCTCCCGTGGGTGGGGGCTGTGTGGCCCTGGGCAGGCCCCGGCCCTCTCTGGGCTCAGCTTCCTCCCCCAAGAAGCCAGGTGGGGGGCCAGGCGTCTACACACCAGGCATCTACACCAGGTGACTGTGCCGGCCACTGCCCAGGAAGGGAGGGGGAGGTGGCGGGCACCCACCTACCTTCCAAGCTCTCCTGCGCGTCGGACGAGAGGCCCCCGTGCCGGAGCTGATCGTGCAGGAACTGGATGATGGCGTAGGCCAGGCGCTTCTTGTTGTCCATCTTGAGCCCAGAAGAGGTAATACCTGGGGGTGCAGGAGAAACCCCCATCAGGACCCCTCACACTCCCCACTCCGGGCGCCCCAGGCCTGCCCCTAACTCACTGGGCCTCACTTTAAGGGTGCTGGCTGATCTGAGCTCCAGGGCGGCCAAGGTAGAAAGGCCTTCACACGCCCATTTCACAGATGGTGACCGGAGGCCCGGAGTTCACCAATCTGGCCATGCGCACGGCCAGAAAGTGTGAGGCCAGCGGGCAAGCAGGGGCTGCCCTAGAGAACCCGCCTGCTCCCAGGGCCTCCTGAGCACTCCGAGGGTGGTACCGAGGCCCCACGGACGTCCCCTCCGCCGCTGCTTCTGGCATGAGGTGGGTGGGGCCGGGGATGCCGCCCAGCACCCTGCAGTGCTCAGGACAGCTCCAGTCCAGAGAACGATCCAGCCCCAATGTCCACGGTGCTGAGAGGGAGAGACCCTGTCCTGAGCCAGAGCCACTGCCCCTTTCCTCAATTTACCTCTTTTGTGGCATGTCAGCAAGCATTTCTTAGGCACCCAACGGGGCCACGGGGGCCTGCCCTGGCATCACTGCTTCACAGGACTTGCAGGACTCCCCCCAGGGACTTCTTGGGGACCCGTCTCATTCCTCCTCGGAGGCCTGCCCACCTCGTTCCACCTCAGAACCCCGTCTGGTTCCCCAGGAGACCCATCTCGTTCCTCCTCAGACACTGGTCTCGTTTCCCCTCCAACATCCGCCTGGTCCCCCCTCGGACACCCGCCTGGTCCCCCCCTGACACCCGCCTGGTCTCCCCCCGACACCCTCCTGGTCCCCCCCGACACCTGCCTGGTCCCCCCTC
>NW_012105808.1:2398637-2405195 GCF_000951045.1 Mandrillus leucophaeus
CTGGTTCCCCCCTCGGACACCCTCCTGGTCCCCCCGACACCCGCCTGGTCCCCCCAGACACCCTGTCTTGTTCCTCACTCCCAGGACCTGACAGCTGCTTCTGCTCATGTCTGTGGTCCCTGCAGTTTCCTGCCAAAGCTCTAAAGGGTGCCAGATGGTGACATCGGGGGAGGCTGTTCTGGAATCTGGAGCTGCAGTCCACGGACAGGTCTTTTTTTAGTACAAGACCTTTCACGCAGGTTTCCTGGGTGCCTGGGCCAACTTGGAGGGGCCTCGGCCGCAGTGACCTTCACGGCGCTGAGCAGGAAGTGCCGCCACGAGCTGCGTGAGCTTCCCCGGGGCAGGCTGGCCGGCTGCCTTGTGCCACCACCTCGGGCAGGCTCGGCCTCACCATGCCTCCATTTACCCCGCAGGCCGGCCACGGTGACTCTAAACGTTTGGATGCAACAAGCTGTGCAGAGAAGCAGCCACCACCGCCGGAGCAGCCAACCTCTGGGCTGAACAGTGTTCCCCTAGTCACGTCCTCCTGGGACCGAGCACGGGACCTTGTTTGTGTCTTTGCAGATGGAAGCAAGTGGAGATGAGGTCGCTGTGGTGGCCCTAATGCAGGGACTGGACACGGCCGCACGGAGACGGCTACGTGCAGATAGAGGCAGAGGCTGAGGCGACGTGGTTACGTGAAGAAAGGCGGGGCTCGCCAGCCCCCAGCAGCTGGAAGAGGCAGGACGGAGCCTCCCTCGGGGCCTTCAGAGGGAACGTGGCCCGGCCCGCACCTTCATCTCAGACTTCTGGCCTCCAGAGCTGCGAGGGAAATCAATCTTGGTTGTTATAAGCCAGCCGGGTTGTGAGAGAGAGGCCAGGCGGTTTGGGTCCCGGATCGTGGCCTGCAAAGCCTGTGAGCTCGGACGGATTGTTCAGCCTGAGCCTCCGCCTCCATGTCTGTAAAATGGGGAGCCCCACTGTGGCTGCTGTCAGGGGTCAGGGCAAAAAATAACCCGGAAGCTGTCAGCCCAGCGCTTGGCACCCTGTGACGTCTGTTGTTAATAACATGATTCGGCCGGGCGCGGTGGCTCATGCCTGTGATCCCAACACTTTGGGAGGCCGAGGCGGGTGGATCACGAGGTCAGGAGATCGAGACCATCCTGGCTCACACGGTGAAACCCCACCTCTACTAAAAATACAAAAATTAGCTGGGCGTGGTGGCACGTGCCTGTAATCCCAGCTACTTGGGAGGCTGAGGCAGGAGAATCACTTGAATCAGGGAGTTGGAGGTTGCAGTGAGCCGAGATCGCGCCACTGCACTGCAGCCTGGCAACAGAGTGAGACTCCGTCTAAAAAAAAAAAAAAAAAAAAAATCACAATTCCTCGCGGTGAGTCTCGCGGCATAGACCTCGGTTGGCTGTTTTTGGTGGTGTGACCTACGGGAAGCGACTTAACTCTGCTGAGCCTCAGTTTCCTCCTCTGTCCCCATGGATGGCGACAGCACCTCCCCATCACGGGCGCGTGTGGGGATCAGGGGTGCGTGTGGGGAGGGCGTGGGGAGGGGTACAAGACCAGGCGTGCACAATGCTGAGTGAACACCCCCACACAGGCAGGCACGTGGACGGGTGCCCGTGCACCCACTGTGTCCAGATCAACACAGGCTGAGGCTATTCCAGAAATGTTGCCCGGCTGCAGTTTCACTGGGAGCTTCACTGGGAGCATTTGGAGAACCTGCTCTGAGGCCGGAAGCAGGCATGGAGAGGGGCTGCTGTGGTGCTGGTGCGTGGAGGGGCAGCCCTCGGGGAGGCCCTGGGCGTGGGATGGGACCCCCATCCTCTGCACTCCCGCTGCGGGAGGGGACCCCCATCCTCTGTTCTTGTGATGAGGTTCCCTTAGCCGGGCCTCCCTCCTCCACCTGCTCCTTCCAGGCTGGGCTGGGCGGCCGCCTTCCCTGGAATCCACTCCTTGTGAGGGTCTCTGGTGTCTCCAAGCAGCTGGGTCTTCCCTGTCTGTGTCCCTCGCTGGCCAACACACAGGGTGGCGGGGCTGTGTGCCACCGGCCTTCCTCCTGGGGCCTGGCCCAGCCTGTGCGTAGTGGACTGTATTTTTAGCTGTGCTCTGTGTGCCAAGACGCATGAGGCAAGGGAGAGGCAGGCCTGAGGCCTCCGGAGCAGGGGAACCGCCGTGAGGAGAAGCACAGGTTTGAGATCAGACACCGGGATTCAGGTTGGGTCAGACAGGGCCTGGCCGAGAGGCCACCAGCCTCGGGATGGACAAGGAAGCGCCGGGCCTGAAGGAATCTTGCACGGTGACGGCTGCCTCTGGATAATTTCTTATTCTTCTCTGCTCTCTGAAAAGTGACTAAAGCCACAAACGCCTACAAGGAAACGCTGACCCAGCACCCAGGAGGCCGCAGCTCCTCCTTCTGAGCCGGCACAGCATGAGAACAGCACAGCCAGGGTCTGCCGCCAAGTCCCACTCCCCAGCCGGGCCTCAGGGACCCTCTGCGCACAGCTGCGCTGACAAGCGGCTCCAGGGGCTGAATACTGTCATGCGCTGCACCGTGTCCCCCAGATCCATACACTGAAGTCCGAACTGCCAGAACTTCGGAATGTGATCTCACCTGGAAATATGATCTTGGCAGACAGAATTCGGTAAGATGACTTCATACCAGAGTACGGCACGTCCCTAGAGCAGTAACTAATGTCCTTATAAAAAGGGGACGTTTGGATGCAGACACACACACAGGGGGAACACTGTGTGGATGTGAAGGCAGAGACGGGGTGACGCGGCCACATGACAGGGACTCCGAGGGCAGAGACGGGGTGACGCGGCCACATGGCAGGGACACCGAGGGCAGAGACGGGGTGACGCGGCCACATGGCAGGGACTCCGAGGGCAGAGACGGGGTGACGCGGCCACATGGCAGGGACTCCGAGGGCAGAGACGGGGTGACGCGGCCACATGGCAGGGACTCCGAGGGCAGAGACGGGGTGACGCGGCCACACGACAGGGACTCCGAGGGCAGAGATGGGGTGACGTGGCCACACGGCAGGGACTCCGAGGGCAGAGATGGGGTGACGCGGCCACACGGCAGGGACACCAGATCGCCCTCACACCCTCACAAGGAACGAGCCCCGTCGGCACCCTGATCATGGACTTCTGGCCTCCAGGACCGAGAGACGATGAACTCTGTTGCAGCTGCCTGGTCTACGGCACTCTGTCACGGCGGCCCCAGCAAACTGACACTATCGCCTGGGGAGCAGGCGTCTCAGAACGCACCTCTGTCCTCAGGACAACTCCAGCAAGTGGGTCAGCCCTGTCTCCAGATGAACCGAGGCGGGTTGGGTAGGGGGGCGTGGTCTTGTGCCCAGGGTCCTGTCGTCACTCGGAAGGGAACAGTGAAGGGTGGTAGCCCTTCACACAGCCGGAGGGAGCAGCTGCACGTTGCTCACTGTGCTGGAGTCCCAGAAGCCAGCTGCCCAAGGGGCAGCTTCTTTTGTAAGAAAACGACGCTTCCTATCACTTCTGTGCAAACGTCCATTTTAATTTAAATTTAAGTGCACAGATGTCTGACGGCCCAAGACACATAGATTAACATGCGTGCAACATACACAGAGGCCTTCATCCCCGTGTAGACAGGATCAGAGGCACGGCACCAAAAGCTTTAAAAACCACGCAGATGACCTGTCTGAGCACTTCACAGACCTAGAACGTCAACTGTGTAAAATATCTGCTCATGAACATTGGCAAAGAGGGGAGGGGTGCCGCCAGAGAATTTGATTTTTCTTTAACAGATGAGATCTCACCACGTTGCCCAGGCTAATCTCAAACTCCTGGCCTCAAGCAATCCTCCTGCCTTGGTCTCCCAAAGTGCTGGGATCCCAGGTATGAGCCACCACACCCGGCCTCCTCCAGGAGGCAAATGCTGAGGAAACCCGTGGATTCTACTGACCCACTGGATTTTGCAGAAGCTGTGTGTGTGCGCATGTGTGTGCGTGCATCTCTCTGTAGATTCTGTCTCTCTCCCTGATCGGTGGTTCTCAATGGATCATGCATGCATCTCTCTCCAGATTCTGTTTCTCTCCCTGATCGGTGGTTCTCGATGGATCATGCATGCATCTCTCTCTAGATTCTGTCTCTCTCCCTGATCGGTGGTTCTCGATGGATCATGCATGCATCTCTCTCTAGATTCTGTCTCTCTCCCTGATCGGTGGTTCTCGATGGATCGTGCGTGCATCTTTCTCTCGACTCCGTTTCTCTCCCATATCAGCGGTTCTCGATGGATGTGCTGAGACACTTGGTGGTGTCTCACATGGAGTGGGTGGAGGCCAGGGATGCTGCTCAGTGCCCTGGAGTGCCCAGGACGACTCTGCCCCAGAGGATGATCCAGCCCCAACATTCACAGCTCCCAGTGGGAGAGACGCTGGACTAGAAGAGGAGGACGTGAAGAGCCTGTGGGTGCACCCTCTCATGACCTCGGTGCAGTGACCTATGTGGCAGGACTGGGGATGGAGGTGTTGCTCGAGGCCACTGGAGCCACAGGCACGGCAGGATCCATGCCCAGCAGGCACCTGACCTGCCCCCACACTCAAGATCAGAGGTGTTCAGTGTCTTGGTTCCCCTAAAATACCTCTACATGAGTTGAACAGCCACTACCCCTAGACGACGAGGTGTGGGCCGCCTGACCGCATAACCCACCACGCGCCAGAGACAAGCAAGGCATCGGCCTGCCAGGCTTTAAACAGTGGCTGACGTCAGACTCGGACGACACCGGCGATGTGGACTTCCACGCCTCTGCACATGCGCAGTCCCAGGTGTACCCACAGTTTTGTTTCCCTTTCAGGGAAAGCAACATCCATCAGCAATCATTTAAAAAAAAAAAAAAAAAAAAAAAAAAGCAGAGAGCAAAAGAAGCCAGACACAAAGCACACACAGGGTGTGACTCCCTGACTCCATTTCTATAAAATGTCCAGAGACAGGAAGGAGATGCATGGGTGCCAGGGCTTGGGGAGGGGAAGGCGAGTGACAGCTGGTGGGGACGGAGCCTCCTTGCTTCCTTTTGGGGCGATGAGACAGCTCCGGAACCAGAGAGTAGTGATGGCTGCGCAACCCCGCGAAGGCACCAAAAGCCACTGAATTTCGTGGTGTGGTCATCCCAGCTCGATGTTCTAAAGGAGGCGAAATCTACAAGAGCTATGTTTTGTGTTGGGGAGTTGCGGTCTTCCGGAAAGCTCCTGGGGGACGGTAATGAGTTTTCCACCCCCATCTCAGGACACAAGGGAGAGCCGGAAACTCTGAGGTCCGAGATCAGGACGGTCTAGAGCCTGGCGGGCAGCCAGTCCCGGAATCCAAAGATCTCATGTGCGACACATCAGGGCCCACGGAGGTCAACCACCACCAGTAAGTGAAACCACAAAAGCTGACGTCATCCGCCCTGGCCAACAGGGTTCAGAGAGCAAACCAGTCAGGTCTCCTGACCCCCGAACCCAAGGAAAACAGACACGTGCCACCCAAAAGGTTAAGATTTTTGGTTTATGGAATTTTTTTTGTTTTTTTTTTTAACCGCATGTTTTGACAGCAGCATTACAACAGCCAAAAGCAAACAGTCCAAGTGTCCACGGACAGGTGAGTGGATCAACACGATGTGGTCTCTCCACACGACGGAATACTCCGGCAGCCACAAAAAGGAAATCCGGACCAGCCTACAAGGGCGGACCTTGAAGATGTCACGCTCAGTGAAATAAGCCAGACAGAGAGGGACAAATCCCGTGCGACTCCCCTCCTAGGTGGTCCCTAGAGTCACTGGACTCACAGAGACCAAAAGTAGAATTGGGAGTGCCAGGGGCTGGGGAGGGCATGGGGAGTGAATGCTTCATGGGGACAGTTTCAGCCTGGGGAGATGAGAAACTTCTGGAGGTGATGGTGGCGATGGCTGCATAGCCGTGTAGATGTGCTTAAAGCCACTGAACTGTGCATTTATAACTGATTAAGATGGTAATTCTTGGCCAGGCACGGTGGCTCACGCCTGTAATTCCAGCACTTTTGGAGGCTGAGGCAGGTGGATCGCCTGAGGTCAGGAGTTCGAGACCAACGTGGTGAAACCCCGTCTCTACTAAAAATACAAACAAAATTAGCCAATCATGGTGGCACACGCCTGTAGTCCCAGCTACTCAGGAGGCTGAGGCGGGAGAATTGCTTGAACCCGGGAGGTGGAGGCTGCAGTGACACTGCACTCCATCCTGGGTGACAGAGCAAAATTCCGTCTCAAAAAAAAAGAAAGACTGGTTGGGCACGGTGGCTCACACTTGTAATCCCAGCACTTTGGGAGGCCAAGGCGAGCGGATCACCTGAGGTCAGGAGTTCGAGACCAGCCTGGCCAACGTGGTGAAACCCAGTCTCCAAAAAATAGCCAGTCGTAGTGGCACATGCCTGTAATTCCAGCTACTTGGGAGGGTGAGATAAGAGAATTGCTTGAACCTGGGAGGCGGAGGTTGTGGTGAGACGAGATCACGCCATTGCACTCCAGCCTGGGCAAAAAGAGCGAAGCTCCAACTCAAAAAAAAAAAAAAAAAA
>NW_012105808.1:2405245-2427733 GCF_000951045.1 Mandrillus leucophaeus
AAAAAAAAAAAAAAAAGGCCGGGCACAGCAGCTCACACCTGAGATCCCAGCAGCACTTTGGGAGGCCAAAGTGGGAGGATCACTTGAGCACAGGAATTCAAGAGCAGCCTGGGCAACACAGGGAGACCCCAGCTCTGCAAAACATTAAAAAATTAGCTGGGTGTGGTAGTGCACATCTGTGGCCCTAGCTGCTTGAGGGGCTGAGGCAGGAGGATCGCTTGAGCCCAGGAGGTCCGTGCCGCAGTGAGCACCCCTGCACTCCAGCCTGGGAAAGACAGCAAGACCCTGCCTGAGAAAAATAACAGTTTCTTTTCAAAGTCTGGGGTCTTTGAGACGAGGGTCCCACCCAGCCAGTTGTCTTCAGCTGAGAATGGTGCCGACACCTTTTCAGAGGTTTCATTGGAAAGGATTCTGTAACAGGCGGCCTCAGGTCAGGATCCCCACGCAAACACACCTCACTTGGTGACTTCAGATTCGGAAGAGGCAACAGCAACCAGGAGAAACAAGACCTGAGGCGGGCGTGGTGGCTCAGGCCTATAATCCCAGCACTTTGGGAGGCTGAGACGGTCAGGAGTTCGTGACCAGACTGGCTTCTACTAAAAATACAAAAATTAGCCGGGCGTGGGGCGTGGTGGCGGGCGCCTGTAATCCCAGCTACTTGGGAGGCTGAGGCAGGAGAGTCATTAGAACCTGGGGGGTGGAGATTGTAGTGAGCTGAGATCGCACCACTGCACTCCAGCCTGGGAGACACAGCGAGACGTCGTCTCAAAAAAAAAAAAAAAAAAAAAAAAAACCCACACCTGGCTGAGTCCCCCCTTAAACCTAGAAGGCGGGGGTCACAGCCCCCTCTTATAGAGGGGTGACAGGCCCAGACAGGTGGCACACACAAGATCATACCAGTGACAGCTGGAACGCGGCTTAGCATTCCAGGCACGCAGGGCCTAGCACGATCCACGCTGGGGGCGGGTGTGTGGAGGGGGATGTGCGCTCCTTCTAAACCAAGAAATCTCATCTTTGGTGTACCGGTTTCCTTCTCTCTTAGACTGAGGTGTGAGGACTGGACGGGGTGGCGGGTGGCTAGGGATCCACTGAGGGTTCAGAGAGTGGAAGAGTGATCCTCACTGTGTCACACTCCTCCCTCCCGGTCCCGCCAGCGCCTCTGTACCCTAGGGCCTTTGCACATGCTGTTTTCTCTCCTGCAACACCCTCCACGGCCCAGAGAACCTCTTGGCCTCGTGGTCTCCACCCTGCCCCCTCCCCGTTAGCCTGGGGCACAGCTGAGCAGAAGTGCCCCAGCTTAGACTCCCTGGGCTGGGGGATGCCACTGATCCCCAAGAGACTCTGTGTCCCGTGATTATTTGCTCTACCAAGGTCCCAGGAGGCTGCACCCATTGAAATTCACAAACTGTGGAGGGTTGCTTGAGCCCAGGAGTTTGAGAGCAACTTGGGCAACAAAGTGAGACCCTGTCTCTAACAAAACAAAACACAACAAAAGATAAATCTACACGCTACACGGAGAGGGAGCGAGGCGGCGAATCCGAGGACCTGGGGACCCCGATTCCCACCCTCTGCCCCGCTGGAAGTTTATTCTGGTGTCTGTGTGAACAGGGAGCAGGCTCAATTTTTTCCCAAATAATTAACGCAGGCGTCTCCCCCGTGGCACCGTGGGCATCTTGGGTGGATGATTCTGTCCTGCGCACGGCAGGCGGCTGAGCGGCAGCCCTGGCTCCCCCCATGCACGCCTGAAACACTCTCCGGCTGAGACGACCACACACGTCCCCAGACGCTGCCAAACCGCCCCCAGCTGTAAATCATGGCGGCCACTAAGTGGGAAGAAGGAAGGCTGGAAGTCAGCACGGGTCAGCTTTCTCTGGCCAGATGACTTGGCTGTGAACTTTCTGAAAACCTTCTGTTTGCAGGGTATTCTCGGTTTCAGAACCGCGGTCCGTGGTGGAGGACAGCTCACCTAAGGTAAGCACGGCCCCGCCCCGCACGTGACACAGGCCGGGGCTGCTGGGACCTGTGGCTTCTCTGCCATCCCCAAGGTGGGGGACATCATCAAACGGTTCTCAAATCTGCTTCAGCAGCCAGGCTTTCCCGTCAGAAAGTTTTCTGCTCTTCGGAGGGAGGTCCAGCAGGCATGAGGACGCATTTTCCTCAACTGCCATTTGGCACTCGCTGTCTCTGGGACAACCACAACTTGGAGGGTTTGGCTGCAGGACAGCATTCTCAGAGAAGGCCTGCTGTGTCTCCCAACAGCGACGGCTTTATGGGTGCGCAGGAGCCACGGCCGAGGCCTGGTCTCAAGGCAGAGGCCGCACAAGTGAGGGTGGGAGGAGTGCTGGCCCGTGGGGGTGGCGCCAGCTCCCGTGGAGGGGGCTTCAGTGTCCCTTTCGGCTCTGAGCCGAGGACTCCACATCCCACCTTTTCATTTTATCATGAAAATGAAACCAAAATCAAACCACGGCCCCCTCGGTCAGGGGCGGGGGCTCACGCCTGTAATCCCAGCACTTTGGGAGGCCGAGGCGAGAGACTCGCTCGAGTCCAGGTGTTCGAGACCAGTTTGGGCTATTATACAGTGTATAGTGAGACCCTACAAAAGACTCCACAAAAGAAAAAAAAAAAAAAATTAGCCTGACGTGGCGGCACACATCAGTAGTCCCAGCTACTTCAGAGGCTGAGGCGAGAGGATCATTTTGAGCCCAGGAGTTGGAGGCTGCAGTGAGCTGTGACTGGGCTCTGTACTCCAGCCCGGGTGACAAAGTGAGACCCTGTCTCTAAAACCAGACAAAAAACTCACAACCACCTCTCTTCCTTATTTCCCTGCCCAGAATGGATCATTCAATGGAAAGAAACAGAACATCCTCGTAAACTGAGGCCATCTTACCTCCTTACACCCCAGTAGGAAGCGCCCGCTCTTGCCCACCGCCTTCTGTGAACACTCTGCCCGCCTCCATCCCAAATCCACGTTGCTTCTCACCAACGGCAGGGCAGGAAAGCCAGGTGCCCTGCTCCTCACTCCCTCTCAGGACACCCGAGTTCTAGCTCAGTCCCCTGCCCACTCCCCACATCGAAGTCCACTTTCTTCTAAAATGCCACCAGGAGGTCACTGTACACATAAAAGCCCTCAAGTGCTCCTGGAACCCCAGGAGTGTGCATAGGAGGCCCCCCCACCAGCTGGGGGTGGTCTGTGGGGCCTACACCAAACCCTGTACGTGCCACTCAAACTCAAGTGCTCACCTCTCCTGCCCAACTCTAGGACAGAATCTAGTATTCCTGCAAACTCCATCTCTGGCCCAGCATCTCTTACAAGGCTTTCTACCTCTTGACAGACCCAGCTTCCCTTTGAACGCCAGCATCTGGCAGCGTCTAAACCCTATGGACTCAGGAAAGCCTTCGATGGTTGAAAAATTCACAGACACGTGGTCAAGTTCCATGGGGAGGCCATTTCTCTCTGGGTCTCTGTTTCCACCTCAGTAAAACAGAAAACGGGCCAGGTGCAGTGAGGCACGCCTGTAACCACAGAACTCTGGAGGCCAAGGTGGAGGATCGCTTGAACCCAGGAGTTTGAGACCAGCCTGGGCAACACGGTGAAACCCTATCTCTAAAACAACAAAATACTAAAATTAGCCGGGTGTGGTAGTGCACACCTGTAGTCCCAGCTACTCAGGAGGCTGAGGTGGGGGGGCCTCAGCCCGGGACGTCGAGGCTGCAGTGAGCGGAGATTGCGCCACTACACTCCAGCCTGGGCGACAGAGCAAGACCCTATCTCAAACCACCCCTTTTATGCCTTCGGCCTGTACCGAGCACTTCCTACCAGGGCCACTGTTGGGTTTTGGCAAAAAAACAACCATAGAATTGAGTAAGACTGCCGCTCTCAAGGATCCGTCCAATCTGGGGCAGAGCTCACCCCCATTTGGAATCATTCACCCTTCTAGGAAGATTTAATTATAAACCTCAGCTCAAATCCTTGGCGCGCTTACAGCTTTCCAGGCACCCAGCTAAGTGCTGTACATGCGATAGCTTATTTTAGGGGTCAGCAGAGGTTTTTCTGAAAAGGGCCAGACTGTCTTCAGCTCGGCAGGCGCTAAGGTCCCTACGGCAACTGTTCAACTGTGTCTTCTTAGCTCAAAACCAACCACAGGTAACATGCAAACCAAGGAGTGTGGCTGTGTTCCCACAAACCTTCATTCCCAAAAACAGGCCAGAGGTGGATTTGGCCTTCTGGTCAGTTAGCTGATACCTTGCCCGGTTGAATCCTCACACACCTGAGGTGGTTACTTTTATAATCCCCATTCCACAGAAGAAAAACTGAGGCTTGGAAAGATGGGGACCACCCAAGACCACCCAGCTAGGAGGATGCAAATGAGGTGTTCTGAACCCAGGCAGCCTCACTTGAGAAGCTAAACTCCAAAGTAGCCACTTCTCGCCGCACAAAATTGGGTGCACACACAAAACTTTGTATACCATTTCCCGGGCCCACACACTCCCAGCTGCCCATGCTGGTGAAGAATCATTGATCTAGGGTAGGTTTTTTTTGTTTTTTGGTTTTTTTTTGACAGGGTCTCGCTGTGTCACCCAGGCTGGAGTGCAGTGGCGTGATCTTGGGTCTCTGCAACCTCTGCCTCCTGGGTTCAAGGGATTCTTCTGCCTCAGCCTCCTGAGTAGCTGGGATTACAGGTGCACGCCACCATGCCCAGCTAAGTTTTGTATTTTCAAGAGAGACGGGGTTTCACCACATTGGTCAGGCTGGTCTCGAACTCCTGACCTCAGGTGATCCACCCGTATGGTAGGGTGTGGTTTTTAAAGCGTTATTGACATTCAAAGTTGGAACGTTTTCTGGGGTGGGGCCGTCCTGGGCACTGCAGGGTGTTGAGCAGCAACCCTGGCCTCCACCGACTCCAAACCAGGGGGTCTCCTGAATCGTGAAAAGCACAAATGTCACCAAGAATCTGTGGGGCACAGAATTGTTCCTGGTTGAGAACCACTGGTCAAGGGAGGGAAAAGGCAGAGAGAACGAATAATCAGAGACAGAAACAAAAGTAAATGCGACAATGATCCAACCTCTGAGAGGCACACTGCACTGCAATTTTCTGCCACCTAATAACAAAAACAGCTGTTCTCAAGCCAGCTCTCTCTTATCAAGTTCCAGGCACCTGATCAAATAATTGAATGTGGGCTTATCCTCATAATGACCCTCCGAGACATCTGCTTTTACAACTCGTTTACGAAAAAGAAGGTTTGCTCAGAGAGGGAAAGCGACTCATCCAGGTTTACACAGCGGGTGGGTGGTGGTGGTGGGCTGGTTCTGAATCCCAGATTTCCCCCACCTCTAGCACGATATGCAGAAGAAGACTCTAAACATGAAATAAGACGAACGGCTGCTAATTCTTTGGAGTTCTCAGATTCCGCTGGACCCTGCGGCGGCTCTGATTCTCCCAGGCAGGGACTTCTGACAACGCCCGTTTTACAGAGGGGAAAACTGAGGCTCCGAGACGCCAAGAGGCTGGGCAAGGTCACCCAGGTAGGGACTGGCGGCGCTGGGACCAGAGCCCCGACTTGAGTCCCCACAAACGGGGGTCCCCGAGTCACAGGGACGACTTTTCCAGGCAGTTAGTAAGAGCGGAACGGCAGCGAACACCCAGCGAGCGCTCACTACATGCGGGGCGCCTTCCCCTCCAGCCGTCCTCGCCACCAGTCCGCGGACCAGCATTTCCAGGACCTGGGGCCCGGGGAAGGGAGATCAGGGCTCGAAGGGCCTGCCCGATGCCGCCCGGCCTCAGTTTCCCCTCCGCTCCGCCTACTCACAGGACCCCGCGGGTCGCGCTGACCCTGGCCTCACGATCCCCAACCTCTTACGGGCTCTGGGGCCCCGTGAGCCCCGAGTCGCAGACCCCACACCCGCCAGGCTCAGCACAGTGCCCCTCACTCACCTCTCAGGCGACCGATCCCCGACCCACCGACGGTTGCGCTTGCGCACCGCGGAGCCGCCCGGCCCCGGCCCCCGGGCGCGACGCCTGCGCAGAAGAAGGGCGCCCCGGGTTGCTTCCCTTCTGCACAGGCGCGTTAATGATCGAGGTGGGCGTGGAAGGAAGTGACGCAACGTAGAGGCGGGAACCAGCTGGTCGTTAGGGCAACTGACCTCTACGACCTAATGGAGGCCGGAAGTCGGGGCTGGTTTGCCCTCTAGGGCGGGAACGAAGCGGTGCACGGTGGAACAGTGGCTGACTCCAGCCGGTCGCCGAGCTGACCACGTGGTGCTGGGCCGGCCACGTGGTGCAGCCGCGTTTGGCCACCTGGACTCCAGAGCGTCATAGCCCCGCAATGAATGGGAGTCAGTGTTGTCCGCTCGCTATCTTTGTTCATTTATTCACCCACCCATCTACTCACCCACAAATGCATTCTTTCATGCAGTCAGTTTATGAGACGCTTGTGAGAATAGAAACATTAGTAGGCAGCAGGTGCCTAATATTCCACATTTATTGCAAACCAGTCATAAAAACCAGCAAAGTGTCTACTGTCATTATTTTGCATTGGGGTAGACGAACTATAAACTAATAAACTAGTACATAAATAGATAAACAAGAAATTTCACAGCTAACACTACAAAAAAAATGAAGGTGGTGTGATTGCCACCAGGAGCTAAGTTGTATGGTATGGGTAGGAAAGATCATCCTTTAGATTTGGATTTCAAGGATAGGAAAAAGTCCAAACGGACCCCAGGCACAGGGAACAGCGAAAATGAAGGCCAATGTAAAAGCTTGGTGTGCTCAAGACATATGGAAAAAAAAAAAATAGAGATGAGAGATGAGAAATTTCCAAGGACGACAGAAAACTGATCACCATCTGAGTTATAGTTGCCAGAAATGTTCTCCCAATTCATTGTTGTCCTACTCGAAATACATGCACGATTAATGGCGTGGATTATTTTAATTTCTTTTGCAGAAATAAAGAAGGTGAGACCGGGCGCGGTGGCTGACACCAGTAATCCCAGCACTTTGGGAGGCCAAGGGGCAGATCACTTGAGGTCAGAAGTTCGAGACCAGCCTGGCCAACATGCTGAAACCCTGTCTCTACTAAAAATACAAAAACTAGCCGGGCGTGGTGCGGGCATCTGTAGTCCCAGCTACTCGGGAGGTTGAGGCAGGAGAATCGCTTGAACCCGAGAGTCAGAGGTTGCAGTGAGCCGAGATCGCGCCATGGTACTCCAGCCTGGGCGACAGAGTGAGACTCCGTCCAGTCCCTCCAAAACAAAACGAAACAAAAACAAAAAACAAAAAAGGAAAGAAAGGAGGTCGGTTGCTTCGTTTTTGCCAGTTTAATTGTAGTACATTGTTTTTTCTGGGTGCCATAACAGTTCAAGACAGACGGTTCAAGATGTTTTTTGTTTCAACCCACAACACTGGATGTAGGTCAGGTTACTGCACTGTTCCAAAACACCTGTTATTTGACATGAATCAGTTTACTTGCTTATGTTTCTGACAAAAAAAAAAAACCTTGGCCGGGCGCGGTGGCTCACACCTGTAATCCCAGCACTTTGGGCGGCCGAGGCGGGCGGATCACGAGGTCAAGAGATTAAGACCATCCTGGCCAACATGGTGAAACCCTGTCTCTACTAAAAATACGAAAATTAGCCGAGCGTGGCGGCTCGCGCCTGTAGTCCCAGCTACTCGAGAGGCTGAGGCAGGAGAATTGCTTGAACCCGGGAGGCGGAGGTTGCAGTGAGCCGAGATTGCTGCCACTGCACTCCAGCCTGGGCGACAGAGCGAGATTCCGTCTCAAAAACAACCAAACACCAAAACTTCTGGTTAATGTAATTGATTCGTCTGATTCAGATGCTGGAAAGTGGGCCTGGGATACAGTTAGCGATCGATAATAACACTGGCCCAACACACAGCTATAAGAAGGGAGATAAGCACACAATAACACCGTAGCCTGAAGCCCAGGCGAAGTTTCCGCGGAAAGAACCGCTCAGACAGAGGCTGAGAGGCGTCGGCGGCGTGCGGTTTCCAAGGAAACCGTCCTTTCTAGCCACCCCAGCGGCTCTGGAGGGGTACCGCAAGAGGCTCCGCCCACGCAACCCCGAGACCAATGACGGCTGGGAGAGTTGAGCGCATGCGCAGAGAGCTCCAGCGTGTCGGCCCGCCTCCTTTAGGTGTGGGCGGGGCTTGGGCACGCGTGCGTCCTGCCCACCCTGTGCACGCGCCGCCCCAGCATGCCCCGGGTGCGCAGGCGGCGGGTCCCTTGGTCTTCAGGCGGCCGTGGCAGCGGTGGCGGCGGTTGGGCCGAGAGAGGCGGCCTCAGTGGCCGAGGTGGCTGGACGCGTAGCAGGTGGAAGGAGGGAGGGAGCCGCAGGCGGAGACCCACCCGCCATGAAGCCCCCCGCAGGTACCGACTACCCCGCTCGCCGGACCCAGGCTCCCCTGCACCCTCGCTCCTCCCGGGGTCGCGACTTGGGCCTAAGGCTGGAGCGGAGTGGTCCCCGAGCCACCCTCGGCCGGGCTGGAGGGGCAGCGGGGGAGGTGGGCGACCCCGCTCTTTCGTTTGCCGAATGAAGGAACCAGCTTTTCCAGCGCTTCATTCATTCTGCAAAGTTGATGGCGCTTCCCTTCCGGATGGGTCGGGCCCCGTGGCGAACCCTCGGGAGGCCGTGATTTGAGGACTCCAGTCCCCGTTTTCCCGGAATTCTAGAGCCAGAGATAGACATTCAACAAGTAAATAAGCAAGAGAGGATCGAAGATAGGGAGGGATCGGTGCTCTGGAGTAAATAAACACGAACAGGGCAGTCCCAGGGAGCAAATAAACACGAACAGGGCAGTCCCAGGGAGCAAATAAACACGAACAGGGCAGTCCCAGGGAGCAAATAAACACGAACGGGGCATTCCCAGGGAGAGGGTGGTCCTGGGGGGCTTTTCCGAAGAGGTGAGCCTTGACTTGCTTGATTGGGAGAAGCAGGTGTCCTGCCAGGACCGGGGAAGGAGGCGTCCCGGGAGGAGGGAACGTGTTTGGAAAGCAGAAAGTCAGTTTGGCTGGAACGTAAAGAGGGGACCTGTTTATTGTGTTATTTATTTACTTTGGGGCCCAGGCTGGAGTGCAGTGGTGCGATCACGACTCCCTGCAGCCTGGAACTCCTGGGCTCAAGCAATCCTCCCGCCTCAGCCTCCTGAGTGGCTGGGACTACAGACCTGCACCACCACGCTTGGCTGATTTTTGTAGAGACGAGGTTTCGCTGTGTTGCCCAGGCTGGTCTTGAAGTCCTGGGTTCAAGCAATCTACCTGCCTCGGCCTCCCAGAGTACTGGGATTGCAGACATGAGCCACTGTAGCCAGCCAAGACCCTTTTAATTTAAAGGCAAAGGGGTGATGCTAAGTGTTTTTTCTTTATTTGTTTATTTATTTTTTGAGACAGTCTCTCTCTGTCTCCCAGGCCAGGGTGTAGTGGTGCGATCTCTGCCCACAGAGGCTCTCTGCAACCTCTGCCTCCCGGGTTCAAGCGATTCTCCTGCTTCAGCCTCCCAAGTAGTTGGGATTTCAGGCGCGCACCACCACACTCCGCTAATTTTTGTATTATTGGTAGAGATGGGGTTTCACCATCTTAACCAGACTGGTCTTGAACTTCTGACCTCAAGTGATCCGTCTGCTTCGGCCTCCCAAAGTGCTGGGATTGCAGGTGTGAGCCACCGTACCCGATTTTAGAGTCACTCTGGTTGTTGTTGAGGCAAATCCTTGCCCGCAACCTTGACTTTTCTCTTGCCCAGCCACATTCCCCCAGCTCTTTGTCCAGCCCATTGCAATGAGGGTGATAATTGTAATAATGATAATCGGGGATATTCAGGCCTTGGGAAGGAAGGAATGTCGTCTGCCTTGTTTGCTACTGGATCCTTGGCACAATCAGTAGATATTTACAGGATGAACTGACGTCCACAAGTTTTTCAAATCCTAACTCCTCCAGGAGAATTTTCTGACAATTCCAGTTCCCGTTGATCTCCGTCCTTTCAGAGCCCCTGAAGCTCTTCTTTACCCCACGGTTTAATGTAGATCCACAGTCCCTTTTTTGCAGTTCTAAAATCCTAAATACTCTGTAAACTGAAAGGTTTGCCGTAAGTTTACAGCAAAGTCATTTGGCCAGAAAGTGACCGCAACTGACCGACCGACTGAGAGCCTTTCTTTTTCCCACTTAGCGAATATCACTGATTCTCAGCTGGGGTGATTGTGCTTCCTCAGGGGACACTGGGCCATGTCTGGGGACATTTGTGGTTGTCACAGTTGGGGGGCGCTCCTGGTATGGAGTGGATGGAGGCCGGGGATGCTCAGCACCCTGCAGCGCCCAGGACAGCTCCACCGCAGAGAACGATCCGGCCCGGATGGCCACAGTGCAGGCAGGGAGAGGCCCTGGTGCGTATTCCTGCTGCTCGCTGCAGAAAGAGTCATTGGATTTCGGAGCGCTGCCCCGGCCTCCCTAGCGATTTGGAATCCATGGTCCTTGGACTCTTACTTTCCTACAATGGGGGGAATTCTGAGTGGTGAAACGTCCCCGGCCCCAAGAGTTTTTGGACAGCACAACATGGTCTGTAATAACAGCTACCTCTTGAAAACTTTCTGGTGGTATTCAGGATACAAGATGTTTCGCCTTCATTCCTCACTGAATTCTTAGACGGTTCTTGTTCTCTGCCCCCTGAATTGTTCCCGTTTTGCAGGTGGGAAGCCTGGGAGTTAACGTTTCTTGCCAGAATCCCAGAGTGAGCAAGTGGCAGAGGTGGGGTCCGCACCCGGACCCTCTGACTTCAGCTCCTGCATTCTGAGCTCGCTTGTTGTACCTGCCCCAGCCTTTGTTAAAATGCACATCCGATTGTTAGTGCCACCGTCCCGTCCCCTTCCTGTCCCTTTCCAGGGCTCCACTTTGCACTCAGGATCGAAGTTCAAAGCCT
Organism: Mandrillus leucophaeus; assembly: GCF_000951045.1. Taxonomy (NCBI): domain Eukaryota; kingdom Metazoa; phylum Chordata; class Mammalia; order Primates; family Cercopithecidae; genus Mandrillus; species Mandrillus leucophaeus. The sequence goes on from NW_012105808.1 coordinate 2,416,173, forward strand.
TCATTGTCATCTACACCAGGAGTTGGCAAACTCTGGCCTGCCTATTTTTTCGAGACGGAGTTTCACTCTTGTTGCCCAGGCTGGGGTGCAGTGGCACGATCTCAGCTCACTGCAGCCTCCGCCTCCCAGGTTCGAGCGGTTCTCCTGCCTCAGTCTCCCGAGCAGCTGGGATTACAGGTGCCGCCACCACGCCCGGCTAATTTTTATGTGTTTAGTAGAGACGGGGTTTCTCCATGCTGGTCACACTGGTCTTGAACGCCTAACCTCAGGTGATCCACCCACCTTGGCCTCCCAAAGTGTTGGGATTACAGACACGACCCACCGTGCCTGGCCAAGATGGACTCTTGCTCTGTCACCTGGACTAGAGTGCAGTGGTGCAATCTCGGCTCACTGCAACCTCTGGCTCCTGGGTTCAAGCGATTCTCCTGTCTCAGCCTCCAGAGTAGCTGGGATTACAGGCCTGCACCACCACACCCAGCTAATTTTTGTATTTTTAGTAGAGACGAGGTTTTGCCATGTTGTCCAGGCTGGTCTCGAACTCCTGACCTCAAGTGATCTGCCTGCCGCAGCCTCCCAAAGTGCTGGGATTACAAGCGTGAGCCACCACACCTGGCCAGGCCTGCCTATTTTTGTACACCCCTGGAACTGAAGATGGTTTTTGGATGAGACAGAAAACATACGTGGGCTACAAAGCTGAAAATCCCTGGCCCTCTGCAGGACTGTTTGCTGGCCCCGGGTCCTCTGCAGGACTGTTCGCTGGCCCCCGGGCCCTCTGCAGGACTGTTTGCTGGCCCCCGGGTCCTCTGCAGAACTGTTTGCTGGCCCCCGGGTCCTCTGCAGGACTGTTTGCTGGCCCCCCGGGTCCTCTGCAGGACTGTTTGCTGGCCCCCCGGGTCCTCTGCAGGACTGTTTGCTGGCCTCCGGGTCCTCTGCAGGACTGTTCGCTGGCCCCCGGGCCCTCTGCAGGACTGTTCGCTGGCCCCCGGGTCCTCTGCAGGACTGTTTACTGGCCCCCCGGGTCCTCTGCAGGACTGTTTGCTGGCCCCCGGGTCCTCTGCAGGACTGTTTGCTGGTCCCCGGGTTCTGCACCGTTAGGGGTTTCCAGGTGGTTTTGCTGCCTTCTCTGTGCCGAGCCGCACTGACTTTCTTCACGTAGTCGCCCTTCCCGCAGCTGCCCTCGCTGCCCGGAGCCCCCGCCTGCCATTCTTGTTATCGGGCTCCATTTGCCCGTTTCTCAGAGAGGCCCTGGAGTGAGTGGCCAGGCCACATATGACTCGCCCGTAGCACCTGTGGGTCTGGCGCGGCCACACGCCAGCCTGACTTTCTTGATGAGTCCATGGATGGGGGCCTGCGTGTTCCCCTCGCTGGGTGTGGGGTGTGGAAGAAGCAGGTGGAAGAAGGGACTCTTCCCGTAACCCCCCATACCTCACCTTTCCCCTCTGGCATGGCAGGGATTGAGCAGTGCGTGGGTGGTCCTGGACCTCGCCTTTTGTGAACACCCAGGGGTTTGTACAGGCTGATCTGTGCATGGTGTCTCTACTCTAGGACGGGGGTTTTGTGGTTTTTTTTTTGAGATGAGAGTCTCGCTCTGTCACCCAGGCTGCAGTGCAGTGGTAGTATCTCGGCTCACTGCAACCTCTGCCTCCCGGGTTCAAGCAGTTCTGCCTCAGCCTCCTGAGTAGCTGGGATTGCAGGCGCGCGCCACCACGCCCGGCTAATTTTTGTATTTTTGGTAGAGATGGGGTTTCACCATACTGGTCAGGCTGGTCTCAACCTCCTGACCTTGTGATCTGCCCATCTTGGCCTCCCAAAGTGCTGGGATTACAGGCGTGAGCCACCACGCCCAGTCGGGCAGGGGGATTTTTTTTTTTTTTTTTTTTTGAGATGGAGTCTCTCTCTTTCACCCAGGCTGGAGTGCAGTGGCGCCATCTCGGCTCACTGCACACTCTGCCTCCCAGGTGCACGCCATTCTCCTGCCTCAGCCTCCTGAGTAGCTGGGACTACAGGCTCCCGCCACCACACCCAGCTAATTTTTTGTGTTTTTAGTAGAGACAGGGTTTCACCGTGTTAGCCAGGATGATCTCGATCTCCTGACCTTATGATCCACCCGCCTCGGCCTCCCAAAGTGCTGGGATTACATGCACAAGCCACCGCGCCCAGCCGGGGATTTTTAACAGCAGCATTATCTCTATTCCGGGCTGGATTGTTCTCTGCTGGGGCCGTCCTGGTCACTGCGGGGTACTAAGCAGGATCCCTGGCCTCCAGCCACTCCACACCAGGAGCATCTGCAGCCGTGACAGCCACAGGTGTGCTAGATGTCACCCAGGGTCCCCTGGAGGGGATTGATGGCAGAATTGCCTCCTGCTCTAGAGACTGATCAGTCTGTTCTTCCCTACTAGAGCCCTGGACCTCACTCTTCTGGATGAGAAGCGGGTGATCCCTCCTTTCCCTCTACCCTCCTCATTTTGACCCTAACTGAACCAAAAGCAGACCTGCCTGGCACTGGGTTTTGTTTCTGCGCAGCCTGTGCAGGAGACGTGGTGGACGCGGCGTCTCCGTGCTCTGTGGCGAACGACCTGCGATGGGACCTGAGCGCCCAGCAGATAGAGGAGCGCACCAGGGAGCTCATTGAGCAGACCAAGCGCGTTTACGACCAGGTGGGCGCCCAGGAGTTTGAGGACGTGTCCTATGAGAGCACGCTCAAGGCGCTGGCTGACGTGGAGGTCACCTACACAGGTAAGTCCCAGGCAGGGTCTGGGTGTGGGCCACAGGTGCCGAGGGAGGTGGCACCGCAGGCAGGAGCAGCCCAGTCCGTGGAGCAGGTTCAGAACCCGGCGTGAAGTGTCACCAGCATCCTGCCCCTGAGCACAGGGCAGCGCCACCTACTCCCAGGCTGTTGTGGTGGCTAAACCGGACGGCTGGACGGAGGCATCTGGCAGGTGCTGGTCACTGGAGGTGTCGGAGAGAGGCAGTTCTGCCTGTGCTCTGCTCCGTTTCACAGCCTCGTCCGTTCAAAGGACCCCTTGGTTGTGTGATCTGAGAGCCGGAGATGTCTAAACAGCACACCTCTCCAGCCTCTCCCAGAGCCAGCAGCCTTGAAACCTGACCCTGTCTGACCTCTTTCCCTGGCCCGGGAAGGCGGGTATTTGTTTTCTTTCTGAATGACTGAACTTGGCCCCTTTGGCTTCTGCCTCCCTGCCCTGCGGCGGGAGTGACCTCATGACCTTGGGCATCCTCCTCGCCCTCAGCCCGATCCTCCTCCTCTCCTTGGGGTCCCTGTGCTCACGGAGAGGAGTGAGGTACCTGGTGACATGGGTTAGGGACCCTGCTTCCCGAGCTCTGCCTAAGGCTGACAGTGTACCTGCCTGACCAAGAGACCCAGAGAGTCTCGGCAGGGAGCTCTGAGTGAGGCAACTCCCCGCCCTTCCATCTAGCAGAAGGCCTTTTTGCTGGGACCCATCGAGAATCCTTGAGTTCAGCCCAGGACTTCTCTTGTGTTCCCAAGGCATCCCCTGAAAGGGTTGGCCTCCGTGGCCCGTGCCGTGCGGCCTCCAGAGGGTTTGCTGTCTGAGCTGGGGGCTGGAGAGAGGGCTGAAACTCCACAATCACCCCGAGCCTGCAGAGTCTACAGCCCCTGCTTGAAATCCTAACCCTCTTCCCACTCCCTGTGGCTTCTGACAAGTGGCTTAGAACCCAGCGGGACCTTGGTTTCCCCTCCTCAGCCACATGGTGGCCCCTGGTCTCTCCCGCAGGAGTCTCCTGAGGCTCAGGTGATACCAGTTCCCTCTTAGGGCGCCCAGCGGTGCCGGGCATCATTTCCCCCTCCCGTGCCCCGCTTTCCCCTCCTGCAGCCTTTCTTCTCCTCCTTCACATGGTGGCGAGAAGCAGCGTTAAAGGAAACTGAAATCGGCCCTGCTGCTCCCCTCGGAGCCTTTCCGCTGTCCTCAGGGTGACGCCCAGCATCCTCGGTGTGGTCTTCAGCACCCTGCACTGTCTGTGCCTGGACACGCAGTCTCCTCGTGCCTGGCACCCTCCCCCAGCCAGGGCCTCCCCAGCCAGCCCCTCCTGCCCCTCGCGCCCCTCGCCCTGTGCTCTGCTGAATGCCCGGCTTCTCTCTGATCGCAGATTAAGTCCACTTAGCCCGGGAGCCCTTCCTGCTCCTCCTGTCCCCGTGCCAGCCGCTTGGATTAGTCCCTGCACGGCACTGACACTCATCCCGGCAGTTGCTTGTCTAATCGGTCGCCCATAAATCCCGAGGGGACAGAGCCTATTTTTTTCTCTCTTCAGCCCCAGCATCAGGCCTGGCCGAGAGCCCCCACTACGAGCTTGTGTGTTGATTTTTTGAGACGGGGTCTTGCTCTGTCACCCGGGCTGCTATAGTGCAGTGGTGTGATCATGGCTCACTGCAGCGCCCATCTCCCAGGCTCAAGCCATCTTCCCACCTCAGCCTCCCAAGTAGCTTGGATGATAGGTGAGCTCCACCACGCCTGGCTGATTTTTTTTTTTTTAATTTTTAATAGAGATGAGGTCTTGCTATGTTGCCCAGGCTGGTCTAGAACTCCTGAGCTCAAGCTTCCTGCCTGCCTCGGCCTCCAAAAGTGCGGGGATTACAGGCATGAGCCACTGTGCCCAGCCCATCCCCCTCCAAACGCACGGAGCCTCCTCCAAACACACTGAGGCCTGGGGACGTTTCTGTTGGCCCAGAATCGAGGTAGTGACCGGACTGCAATTTGAATTTAGGTCTTTCTTCTGCAAAGTATATGCTTTTTAAAAAAATTTTATTATTATTAGTTTTGTTTTATTGTTTTAGAATGAGTCTCGCTCTGTCACCCAGGTTGGAGTGCATGGCGCTGTCATGGCTCACTGCAGCCTTAACCTCCCAGGCTGAAGTGGTCCTCCTGCCTCAGCCTTCTGAGTAGCTGGGAGCACAGGTGTGTGCCACCGTGCCTGGCTGATTTGTTTTTTTAAACTGCTCCATTGAGATATGGTTTGCATCACATACAGTTCACCCATTTAAACCACAAACTTCAGGCCGGCAGCGGCTCACATCTGTCATCCCAACACTTTGGGAGGCCGAGGTGGGTGGATCACTTGAGGTCAGGAGTTTGAGACCAACCTGACCAACATGGAGAAACCCCGTCTCTACTAAAAATACAAAATTAGCCGGGCGTGGTGGCTCATGCCTATAATTTCAACTACTTGGGAGGCTGAGGCAGGAAAATCACTTGAACCCGGGAGGTGGAGGTTGCGGTGAGTCGGGATCATGCCATTGCATTGCAGCCTGGGCAACAGCTGTGCAACTCTGTCTCAGAAAAACAAACCAAACAAAACCACACCCTTCAGTGGTTTTTAATAAATTTGCAGTGTTGCCCAGCTGTCACCATTCTTTCATTTTAGAGCATTTTCATAACCCCAGAGAGAAACTTTATACCCTTCAGTGGTCACGCTCCATCTCCTCTGCCCCCAGCCCCAGCACCCATGCGTCCCCTCCTGTCTCTGTGGACGGGCCTGTGGGTAGCCATCCTCTGTGGATGGATATTTCATAGAACTGGCATCACACAGCCGGGCGCGGTGACTCACGCCTGTAATCTCCTCACTTTGGGAGGCAGAGGTGGGTGCATCGTGAGGTCAGTAGTTCAAGACCAGCCTGGCCAACATAGTGAAACCCCGTCTCTACTAAAAATAAAAAAATTAGCCGGGCATGTGCCTGTAATCCCAGGTGCTCTGGAGACTGAGGCAGGAGAATCACTTGAACCCAGGAGCTGAAGGTTGCCGTGAGCCGAGATCATGCCACTGCACTCCAGCTTGGGCAACAGAGTGATACTTCGTCTCAAAAAAAAAAAAAAAAAAATGACATCACACACTGTGTGGCCTTTTGTGTCTGGCTTCTTTCTCTGCATGTGACGTCCTTGGGTTGCATCCACACCGCAGCCTGTTCCAGAGCCTCGTTCCTTTTCATGGCTGAGTCATGTTCCATTTGGCAGAGGCCACATCTTGTCAGTCCGTTCACTCGTGGATGGGCCTTTTGGCAATTGCGAATCGCGCTGCTGTGAGTGCACGCGTGCAGATTCCGGTGTGGATGTGTGTTCGTGTCTCCCGGCTGGATGACTGCAGTGGAGTCTTGGGGGTTGTGGGATGACTCCATTTTAAAGCTTTTTTTTTTCTTTTTTGAGATGGAGCCTCACTCTGTCACCCAGGCTGGAGTGCAGTGGTACCATTTCAACTCCCTGCAACCTCCGCCTCCCAGGTTCAAGCAATTCTTCTGCCTCAGCCTCCCAAGTAGCTGAAATTACAGGCGCGCGCCACCACGCCCGGCTAATTTTTGTATTTTTGGTAGAGATGGGGTTTCACCTTGTTGGCCAGGCTGGTCTCGAACTCCTGACCTCAAGTGATCTGCCTGCCTCGGCCTCCCAAAGGGTGGGATTATAGGCTTGGCCACTGCACCCGGCCTAAAGCCTATGCTTTTCTAGCCACTGGCATTTCCTCTGCTCAACCTAAAGTGCAGATGTGCTCAGGAAAGTGTGAGTCGTTCATGCATTTAAATGTGCCCATCGCCAGCTGCAGCTCTCTCTGGAAGGGAACTCCGCCAGCCTTTCTGTTTCCTCACACCCAGCTCTGTCTGTTGGGGTCCTTCTTGCCTTGGAGGGCTTTGAGTTGAATCCATGTTTTTCTTTGGTCTGTAAGATCAGGCCAAAGAAAGGACACAGGCGACAGCACCTCCTTTCTCCATTCCAGGGCCCAGCCTGGAGGGGCGGTTGCATGTGCCTGTAGTCCCAGCTACTTGGGAGGCTGAGGCAGGAGAGAGCTCATGGGGGGATCCAGCAGACGGGCCTGGGAGAGGGGTCCGGCAGCACCTGCCAGTTGCACCAGGGCCCATTCTCACAGCTGTCTCCCTGGTCTCCCTGTTTTAGTTCAGAGGAATATCCTTGACTTCCCCCAGCATGTTTCTCCCTCCAAGGACATCCGAACGGCCAGCACGGAGGCCGACAAGAAGCTCTCTGAGTTCGACGTGGAGATGAGCATGAGGGAGGACGTGTACCAGAGGATTGTGTGGCTCCAGGTGAGGGGGAGTGCTCCCCGCAGGGAGTGTGAACAGCCTCCCGAGTAGCTGGGATTACAGGCACGCGCCACCACGCCCGGCTAATTTCTGTATTTTTAGTAGAGACGGGGTTTCACCATGTTGGTCAGGCTGGTCTCGAACTCCTGACCTCAAGTGATCCGCCCACCTTGGCCTCCCACAGTGCTGGGAAGACAGGTGTGAGCCACTGTGCCCGGCCCATTTTTTTTATTTTTAGTAGAGATGGGGTTTCATCATGTTGGTCAGGCTGGTCTCCAACTCCTGACCTCAGGTGACCCGCCCACCTCAGCCTCCCACAGTGCTGGGATCACAGCATGTGCACTTGCTTTTCCTTTCCTGGCCATCCTAGGTGTGACCCAGATACCCCATCCCCACGTGGCGTGAGCTGACAGGGCCTGGTGGCGTGGCTGCGTGGGCTTCTGCTCCCCTGATGCTCCTCCCAGCATGCAGTGGGGCTTTGCTGTTGGTGTCACATGATCAGAAGAGACCCAGAGACCCTCCTGCTGCTGCTCATCCTCTTAGGCGAGGACCCCCGGTCCTGCTGCTGCTCATCCTCTTAGGCGAGGACCCCCGGTCCTGCTGCTGCTTATCCTCTTAGGCGAGGACCCCCAGGAAGGGGGTGCTGATGTGTCCCCCAGTGTCAGGAACGTGCAGCCCTGGTGCTTTGGTAAATACAGATCAGGGTGGCCCATGATAGCAGTGGATTATTATTATTTTTATTTATTTATTTAATTTTTTTTTTTGAGAAGAGTCTCCCTCTGTCGCCCAGGCTGGAGTGCAGTGGCGCGATCTCGGCTCACTGCAAGCTCCGCCTCCCGGGTTCCCGCCATTCTCCTGCCTCAGCCTCCCTAGTACCTGGGACTACAGGCGCCGCCACCACGCCCGGCTAATTTTTTTTTTTTTTTTGTATTCTTAGTAGAGATGGGGTTTCACCATGTTAGCCAGGATGGTCTCAATCTCCTGACCTTGTGATCTGCCCACCTTGGCCACCCACAGTGCTGGGATTACAGGCGTGAGCCACCATGCTGAGCCTTTTTTTTTTTTTTTTTTTTTTTTTAAAAATACAGACAGGGTCTCACAATGTTGCCTACACTTGTCTCAAACTCCTGGGCCGAAGCAATCCTCCCACCTCCACCTCCCAGAGTTTCTGTTGAAACAACGAGAGGTTCCCATGCCGGTGCAGGAAATAATCGAGTGCCCTTGTCAACTTTGCCCATGTCCCCCAGTGGTGACGTTTTGCAAGACTATGGTGTCATCTACACCCTGATACGGACCTGGGGGCAATCAGCAATCTTGTTCCCATTCGGCCACCGCCCTGGTGAAGGAGCTCTGGGCTGATGTTAGTGCAGGGCTCGTCCAAACAAAGCAAATGTTCGCTTGGGTTTTGTGTAGTCGCAGGTCGTCATTTCTCTGAGATAAATGCCCAGCAGTGCAGTTGCCAAGTCACATGGGGGCCAGATGATCAGATTTTTAAGGAACTGCCAAACTGTTCTTTGGAGCAGCTGCACTGGCCCACGTCCTACATGCTTTGACGTTTTTATTCCAGGAGAAAGTTCAGAAGGACTCACTGAGGCCCGAGGCTGCACGGTACCTGGAGCGGCTAATCAAGCTGGGCCGGAGAAATGGGCTTCACCTCCCCAGGGAAACTCAGGACGTGAGTGCTGGGTGTAGGGAGTGCTGGGTGTGGGCAATGTTCGATCCCAGGGAGTGCTGGGCACAGGGAGTACTCAGTCCCAGGGAGTGCTGGGTGCAGGAAGTACATGGCAGGGGGAGTGCTGGGTGCGGGGAGTGCTGGGTTCAGGGAGTGCTGGGTCCCAGGGCATGCTGGGTCCTGGGGAGTGCTGGGTTCAGGGAGTGCTTGGGCACAGGGAGTGCTGGGTGCTGGGAGTGCTGAGTGTGAGGAGTGCTCGGTCCCGGGGAGTACTGGGCATGGGGAGTACTGAGCTCAGGGAGTGCTCAGGCAGGGGGAGTGCTGGGTCCCGGGGAGTACTGGGTGTGGGGAGTACCGGGTGTAGGGAGTGCTCCATCCTGGGGAGTACTGGGCACAGGGAATGCTGCGTCCCAGGGAGTGCTGGGTGTGGGGAGTGCTCCCTCAGCCCTTGGTGGGAGTGTTCCCAGGACCTTGCGTCTTCCTGCAGCGCCCGCCCCGGTCTCTCCTTCCTCTCACGTCTTGCCTTTGTCTCCAGAAAATCAAAAGCATCAAGAAGAAACTGAGCCTCCTGTGCATCGACTTCAACAAGAACCTGAACGAGGACACGACCTTCCTGCCCTTCACGCTCGAGGAGCTAGGTAGGGGCTGGGCTGTGGGGAATGGGTTGCCATCGGTCCTGGGACTCACTGCAGGCCTGCCAGGCCCTCGGGGGCTGCCGCTTCCTCCTGTGGGCTTCTGTGCTGAAGGGCGGCGGGAGGCCGAGGTACATGGACCTGACCGCCCTGGGCCGAGGGCTTTCCTCACTGGGAGCACTCCAGGGCCGTTTACAGCCAAAAGCTCTGACCCCTCCTTGGGGAGGGCCGTGGTCTGTCCCACCAAGATGCCGCCCTGATAGAAAATGTCCCTGGCAGTGGCGGGAGCCCAGGCCGGACTGGGCGGCCAAGGGTGCCAGACTCAGCCGTGGCCCTGAGGTAACCACAGTTTTCCCTTGAGACCCCACTTCCTGCCTGCCTTTATTTTTATTTTATTTTATTTATTGATTTATTTATTTATTTTGAGATGGAGTCTTGCTCTACTGTCCAGGCTGGAGTGCAGTGGTGCGATCTCCACTCACTGCAACCTCCACCCCCTGGGTTCAAGTGAGTCTCCTGTCTCAGCCTCCTGAGTAGCTGGGACTGCAGACTTATGCTATGACTCCTGGCCAATTTTTTTATTTTTAGTAGAGATGGTTTCGCTGTGTTGGTCAGGCTGGTCTCAAACTCCTGGGCTCAGGGTATCTGCCTGCCTCAGCCTCCCAAAGTTTTGGGATTACAGGCATGAGCCATCGCACCTAGCCGGGCCGGAACATTCTGATGGGTGCTACAGAATATAACCTCCACTTCTAGATTTTGAATGTGGTTGCCACTGAGGTGACAGGTGGGGACAAGGCCCTCATGGCCCAAGGCCTCCACGGGTGGCTTGATGTGCGGTCAGCTGGGTGCATGTTTCCTGAGGGAGCACTCGCACATCAGGCATCGCCAAGCTTGGCTGCCAGCCCCTCGCTTGGCCCTTCTGTGTCTCGGGCAGCACATCCTACCCCCTCAACTCCGGGCACTCAGGAGCGACAGCGGGCTACGATCTGCCGTAAAGCACGTTCCCAGCCCCGGGAGCCCAGCCTACCACTCAGTGGTGCACTGATGACCCACATCATTTCCGTGGCCACCCACACCGTCCCTGCAGCCACCCGCGCCGTCCCCGTGGCCACCCACACTGTCCCCGCCACCTGCGCTGTCCCTGTGGGGCTGCCCCTCCCACCTGCCCATGTTAGCAAGCAGAAGGGCTCGGTGTCCGATGTGCTGGAAGCCAGTGCCATGGCACCAAGGTTTTGAGGAAACAAAAGCTTTTCAGTTGCAAGTGACTCCCAAGGAGACCGGGCGTCAAGCTCAAATCTGCCTCCTGCGCCGGCTTTCAGGCGTACTTTCATTCAAGAAGGTGTAGAGGTGGGTTCTGGGATGAGCAGGTGATTGGTGGAAGGAAAAGGGAAGGTCTGGAAGGTCCTCGGGCACGCACAGTTATCTGTCCATGCCAGCTCAGGGTCCCGGTGCGAATCCTGGGGACGTTGGTGTGAAGCGCGGTGGAAGTTCAGTTGGCGTCCGTGAGCTGGTTCTACACAGACTCTGCTGGCTCATGTGGGTTCCAGCCGGTTTCCGCCAGTTTTGTTCTTGTCAGTGTTTTCTCTGCCTGTTGGTTTTCCTGTTTGCCATCCTGCAAACTCAAGAGTGTTTGTCGATTTTGGTGTCTAACTCTTGGGAGCGCTGTTTCATTTGTCCGGCCTGCAGGGCCTCCCGTGCAGGTGGCTTGAGTCCCATGTGGCCGGGTGACACCATCACGCGGGCGGCTAGCACATTGGGTGAGGTCCTCCAGGGCTCTCCGCTGCCCCGGGACCTGTTTCCCGGGGTGTCGTGGGCAGTCACTTGTCAGGAGACACTGCCTTAGTCCCTTTTCTTCTGCTTACAACAGAAGACCTAAAGCCATGTAGTTTATAAGAAAAGGAATTAACTTGTCACGGCTCTGGAGACTGAGAAGTCCCAGGTCGAGGGGCTGTATCTGACGAGGGCCTTCTTCCTGGTGGGGACTCTGGAGCCCTGAGGCGGCCAGGGTGTCACCTGGCAAGGGGAGGGGGCTGAGCGAGCCGGTTCCACCCAGGTCCCTCCTCCTCACAAAGCCCCAGTCCCACTGCCACATTAACCCGTCCATACCTTCATCCATTCCTGAAGGTGGAGCCCACATGACCTGGCTGCCTGTTGAAGGCCCCAGTACCCAATCCTGCCATCTCCCGACACCGCCATCTCC
>NW_012105808.1:2429353-2444723 GCF_000951045.1 Mandrillus leucophaeus
CTCTAGACACCCCATCTGCCGACACCCCACCTCCTGACACCCCACCTCTAGACACCCCATCTCCTGACACCCCCACCTCCCGACACCCCCACCTCCCGATACTCCCATCTCCTGTTACCACCATCTCTGGCATTAAGTTCCTCGTGCATTCTGGAGCGGTCACACCCAACCAGAGCAGAGACCTGTGAGTGTCCGTCACTCACACGTTGTCATGCACCCGTTGCCATGTCCACGGATGACTTCTGCCGCCCTCAGTCTCTGGGAATCAGTCGTCCTGCCGTGACTCCGAACCTTCCTCCTTGCCTGTCTTCTTACTGATTTGTTTCTGTCCATGTGCATGAGGCTTCTGTCTTATTCCCGGGTTATCATTCATTATCATTTATCCCAGTGCTCAAATCGTCCCACATGGACCCTCGGGAGCCCCTTTGGACAGTCCCCATGTCCCTGTAATGCACCTACTGGCCTCTGAGCCCACTCTCACTGTGGGGCGCACAGGCTCGGCCTCTGAGCCCGCTCTCACTGGTGGACATTTGGTGTTGCAGGCTCGTCCCGTGCTCTCCCTGCCCAGCCCTCAGATGCGCCATTTCTTGGAGGAGTCCTGGTGCCTTTGAGTGGATGGTGATTTAGGCACCAGGTCTGTTCACCGCTGCCAGGGAACGGCGTGCCTGGACACGCACGCTCTTCTCTTCTGTGTCTGTGTATCAAATCCACAAGTGCAGTGGGGCATGCCGGTGCACACCTGAGGTCCCAGCCGCTCGGGAGGCTGAGGCGGGGTGATTGCTTGAGTCTGGGAGCTCAGAGCCACAGTGAACGTGAACTGTGCATTCGTGAGCTATCCATTGCGGCCTGGGTGACAGAGCAAGACCCTGTTTCTAAAAAAATAAACTTTCATGAGTCCATTTTCCAGCTTCTTTTCCAGTCCAGCGCTGCTGGGCCCCCCGGCCGTCTCCCTTGCTGTCCTTTACCTCCCGTCTCCGACCGCCAGTGTTGGGTGACTACACTGTCGAGATGGGGAGCTGCTCTTTGAAGGCCCATGATCCTTGGAAAGGACGTCGTGAGGTCCTGGGAGGCGTCCCCCTCATGCTGCAGTCACTCGGCAAACAATCGCCAGACCCGCGCTAGTGCTGGGGCACAAACGGGAAGGAGGGGGCCCTGCAGACCACGGGACTCTCAGCTCCCTCGTCACCACCCACACCCACGGGCTGGCCTCCCAAAACGTCCCCCATCTGCCTCTGGCCCCCCATCCCGATCATTCTTTCCACCCTGACCACCCTGGGGTTGGGGTGAGCCAGGCTTTGCATTGAAGCTGCGAGCCTGAGGCACAGTGGCCTGGTGGCCCTGGCATCTCCCGAGCCGTGAGGTGGGAACCCCGGGGCGTTTCAGTCTGGGATGCCGCCGGCCCCGCCTCTCTTGGGACTGTCGAGCAGGGGGCCAGGTGGGAGGGTGTGGCTGCCGAGCAGCGGGGTGAGCTGTGTCCTGCCAGGGGTTTTGTGGGTGGAGAAAGGAAAGCAGGGCTCCAGTGAGAAGATCTGAGAGCGGGAAGTGGGTCTCTCTGGAGGGGCACACTTGAAAGTGGCCGAGCCGTGGGGCTGCGTGCTGCGATCTCAGCTCTGAGCGGGAGGCTCTGCCTGGGGGTCGTCCTTCAGGAAAAGCAAAGCAGGACCCCCCCTTCCACCCGGGGCTTCCCTCTCCGCCCAGGGCCCGGCGTGCTTGGCGCTCCTGCTGTTTTCGTTTTTGATGGGAGGCACTGCCTCTAACGCTGGTTTCCTTGTGCAGTGGCCGGGCCACCCTTCCCGCCACCCTCCTCCCTTCACACATGGGGGTGGTGGCGGCGCCCTGGAAGCCCACGCTATCCAGGGGTTGAGCTGGATTTAGCTTTACCTTCTCTGGGGCAGGGGATACTGCTGTGAGGGTGCTGGGGGGTTTCCTGGTGGGGTTAGAGGGAGGAAGTGAGAATCGTGACAGGTGGTGGCCGAGCTGTGGGGGAGCCAGGGGGTTTCTTGATGGGGTTAGATGGGGGACGTGAGAATTGCAGCAGATGGTGGCCAGGCTGTGGCTGCTTGCTGAGGGCCCCCTTGTAGCTTTCCAGGCAGAGGGGAAGCCCACTCTTCCCGCACACACACTGTGCGGGCTGTGGGCGCCTCAGCCCTGTCAAAGCCACCCTGGTTCTGTCCCCATAGGAGGGCTCCCCGAGGACTTTCTGAACTCCCTGGAGAAGACGGAGGACGGCAAATTGAAGGTCACCCTCAAGTACCCCCATTACTTCCCCCTCCTGAAGAAATGCCACGTGCCCGAGACCAGGAGGAAAGTGGAGGAGGCCTTCAACTGCCGCTGCAAGGAGGTGAGAAGCCGCAGCCGGGGGCCCCGGGACAGCGGGTCTGGAGCTTGTGGGGCGCATCTGCCGCACGCCTGTGAGGTGCCTCCAGGCTTCACACTTGGATGGCCTCCGGACCTCCCCGGCCAGGCCCAGTGGCGAGCAGAGGCCTCCCTGTGGGGCTCCGCTGCCCCCTGGAGGTGTCTGTGCTGGGCTCCGCCCAGACCCTGGGGCCACAGCTCAGGGCCCAGTTCATCCTTCCCAAGCTGAGCCTCCTGCTGCTGCTCTGAGCATCTGGCCACGGCACGTCTCGTCCTTCCCTTATCTGGAGCCGCCCCTCAGGTGTGTCAGCCCAGATCATTCCTTTTGTCTTAAATGATGGTGCCCGGACCTGAGCCTGGGTCCACAGGTGGGTTGTGACCAGGCCTTCTCGCTGTGACCGGTGTCAGACGGCCATTCCCACAGGGATGTGTGTAACTGTCCCTGACGCCATGGCGTGGTCAGTCAGGTGGCCTCTGCACATCTCCCGTTCGCTGTCTGGAACAGGCAGGAGCTCTAGTGGGCCTCCGTGGTCCCCTGACGACACCGTGTTGGTGCCCGTGTGGCTGGCGAAAGGGGGATACGCACCGATCTCTGCAAAGGGATGGGCAGGCACCGATCACTGCAGGGGGGTGGGGGATGGGCGGGCGCCCATCACTGCGGGGGATGGGCAGGCACCAATGGGGGGATGGGTGGGCACCGATCACTGCAGAGGGGGGCTCTTCGCTGTTCGGGGACCGGGAGCTCGGCTGGCTCAGATGGGATGTGGCTGCCCTCTACAGGCTGGCTGTGAATTCACGTTGCTGTAAGCCTGAGTAGGCAGACCTGTGGGCTGGGCACACCTCGACTTTCCCAGTGCACCTTGGAAGGTCAACTGGCCAATCCCATCCTGGTCCCCAGGCTTGGGTCCTAGTGGCAGAGTGAGGGCCAGGCCAAGAGGGAGCACACGGGCGGGCTGCGTTCCAAGTCCCAGGGGATGTGCCGCCTCAGAGAGCTTGCTGCTGGTGGTTGGCCTGGCCCCCATTTGACTGGCTGCTCTGCACGCACCTGCCTGGTTACAGGTGGGTTTCCTGTGGACCCAGCACATGTGCTGGTGGGCCCATCTGTCCTGAACAGGCCTCTGTTTCTCCTTGCAAACACGTCGCATGGGTTTTATGCGTCGTCCCCCCGCCCCCACCGGCTTGGTTGGCAGTGCCAGTCCTCAGAAGTGAGGCCGTGTGCATGTCGTGTGCCGGTGGCGATGGGCAGAGCCCCTGAGACTGGGAACCAGGGCCTGGACATGGGGGGGTCCCCACATGCAGCAGTGATGCCCTGGAGGCTCCTCAGACAGCCCTTCGTCCCCACACCACGTTCCGTGTGAGGCCCTAGAGTCATTTGCACCCCTTCTGGTTCCAAAAAGGACTCGAAGGATTATAATGACACTTGTGGCGTGACCAGAAGAGTTGTGTAGTAACACAGGCAGAGGGGGCAGGGGCTAGAGATCAGGGGGAGCTGGATATGAGCCCCTGGCCCCCGGACAGGGCGTGCTGGCCCTGGAGGTGGAGGGAGTGGCGCCCCCGGGCGACAGTGTGGTGGTGTCGGTTGCAGGAGAACTGCGCCATTCTCAAGGAGCTGGTGACGCTGCGGGCCCAGAAGTCCCGCCTGCTGGGTTTCTGCACGCACGCCGACTATGTCCTGGAGATGAACATGGCCAAGACCAGCCAGACCGTGGCCACCTTCCTAGGTAGCCCTTCCTTCCTCCTCCACCAGGCTCCCTTGGGGGAAGGTTCTCAGGGTCACCCCAGGGGACAGTCGGGGCTACCCCTAGATCCCTGTCCTTTCCCTCCATGAAGAGGGACTTCTGACGCCTGCCCTGGCTCCCTCACTCCCCTGGAGGGACCCTCACAGAACAGGGAAGTGCCCAGGCCCTGGAGTCAGTTCCATGTCTGCACGCGGCTCCGCCGCCCCTCACCCTGATTGCGAGGATGCTGGGCTCCTTGCTAGGAGCTGCGGGCCCTCCCTTCTGAACGGGGAGGCTGACGAAGTCGCGGCCACGGGCGGGCAAGCCCAGGGCCATGAAGGAGCCCGCGGGGTGAGAGGCCCACCTTTCTGCCCTCCCCACAGATGAGCTGGCGCAGAAGCTGAAGCCCCTGGGGGAGCAGGAGCGGGCGGTGATTCTGGAGCTGAAGCACGCGGAGTGTGAGCGCCGGGGCCTGACCTTCGACGGCCGCATCCATGCCTGGGACATGCGCTACTACATGAACCAGGTGGAGGAGACGCGCTACCGCGTGGACCAGAACCTGCTCAAGGAGTACTTCCCCGTGCAGGTGGTCACGCAGGGGCTGCTGGGCATCTACCAGGAGCTCCTGGGGCTGGCCTTCCACCACGAGGAGGGCGCCAGCGCCTGGCACGAGGACGTGCGGCTCTACACCGCCAGGGACGCGGCCTCGGGGGAGGTGGTCGGCAAGTTCTACCTGGACCTGTACCCGCGGTGGGTGAGGGCAGTGGGGGCGGGGGGTGCACCCAGGCCCTGGGTCTCCTCAGAGCCCGGCGTTCCTGTCTGAGACGGGAAGGAAGTCGTTGCCTGCTCCACGGGGCCTCGGGGATGAACCCTGAGACATAGCAGCCGTGGGCACACCACAGGGGCCGAAAATGCGGCTGTCCCTGTTTCCACTCACTCGGCCACCCAGACAGGGCGCAGCTCTGCCCAGGCCGGAGTCTTTTAGGGGAGGAATGGCAACCGGGGCCTGGCCGTGGTTTTCGTGCTGCCCCGTGCCAAGTCGCCTCTGCTGAGAGGGAGGTTCAGAACCTCAGAGGTGCCCGGCGTTCTCAGTTATCAGTCAGGTGGGCTGAGGGATGCGGAGTCAGGGACCTTGTGGTGTCTCTAGTCCCCATGGGACCTGACACCGCCTCCCTCCCCAGGGAAGGAAAGTACGGGCACGCGGCCTGCTTCGGCCTGCAGCCCGGCTGCCTGCGGCAGGACGGGAGCCGCCAGATCGCCATCGCGGCCATGGTGGCCAACTTCACCAAGCCCACAGCCGACACGCCCTCGCTGCTGCAGCACGACGAGGTGGAGACCTACTTCCATGAGTTTGGCCACGTGATGCACCAGCTCTGCTCCCAGGTGGGCGCGAGGCCTGGGCAGGGGCAGGGGCTGCCTGTGGTCAGCAGGGTCCAAGCCCGAGGCTTCGGCTTCCGGCTCTCTCTGCGCCCGCCCGGTGGCTCCTTCATCCAGTGCCACCCAAAGATGGTGACTCCTTCTCATGCCCGTGTCCTGGGGCTGCCCCAGCAAAACACCACAGACCAGGGCTTACACAAAGGGCGTGTATTTCTTCGTGGTCCTGGAGACTGGAGTCGGAGGTGACGGTGTCAGCAGGGTTGGCTCCCTCCAGGTCCCTCCCTGGCCTGCAGACGCCACCGCCTCCCTGCATCCTCATGCGGGCGTCCTGTGTGGGTCCTCATCTCCTTACAGGGACCCCAGTCACGCTGGATCGGGGCCCGCCCAGCAACCTCACTTGACGTTAGACATCCTGTCTCTAAGTCGTCACATTCTGGCAGGGCGTGGTGGCCCACGCCTGTAATCCCGGCACTTAGGGAGGCCGAGGCGGGCAGATCACCTGAGGTCAGGAGCTCACGACCAGCCTGGCCAACATGGTGCCAACTTGTTGCAAGCATCTTTCCTGGCACACAGTCAGCTGTCGCTCCTCAGAAAGGCTCTGTCCTGTGAAGTCGCTGAGAACCCTGAGAAGTGCATGCAGAGCCATCCCTCTGACCAGGGCTGGGTTCCCGGGAGCCTCTGGTCACGTGTTTGCCAACTGATCGTTCCAGAACCTTACCGTGTGTGTTTTGGGTTCAGGACGCCTAACTGCTGTGCAGCGCTGACGGGTTCACGTTGAACACATGGCCGGCAGCTCTGTCCCCCACACCTGGGCGCAGCTTGCACACACAGGGTGTCCCCAGGAGGCGCATCATGGCCTCCTGGTGCTGAGGGACACAAGACAGTGCTCTGCACGACGCTTGGGACCTTTTAAACCCAAAATGCAAACACCGTGCCCCCACTAGACTGAGAAAAGGATGCTTGCTCACAAAATAAGCTGAAGCGAGAAGACAGAGCGCGGCCCTGTCTGAGGACCGTCTGAGGGGCTTCTGAGGAATGCCACAGTGCTGGCCTCGGGCGTTTCCGTGGGTCTTGGTAGGCGAGTTTGAAAACACGGAGTCCAGGAATGAGGATCAACCTTGTGTCCGCCTTTCCTGGCTTCCCCGCCACAGTGTTTGCACAGCACTCGTAGCCAGCACACGCGTGTGCATATCCACACAGGTGCCTGCACAGGTGCCCACGCACGTGCTTGCAAGCCCGCTTTGCGTGCTGCTTTCTGCGTGTGCCTGGCGCCTGGCACAGCGAGTTCCTTGGTGCAGTCTGTCGGGACGAGGAGCGTGGCTGTGTGCTCCTTGGAACGGAAAAGCCTCGGTGTTGCAGAGGGGACCTTGAGGATCACCCAGCGGTTCCCTGGCCCTCGGCTGCCAGCCACGCTTCCAGCAGGACTTGGTCAAGGGCTGTGCCTTTAGGGAAGGTTCCACACACTCACAAGCAGGGAGATGCAGCACGCCTCACAGCGTTCTGACCTGGACCTGGCCAAACCCCAGTCCCAGCCCCTCTGGGGTGGAGAGCTTTCAGGGAGCAGCGGCTCTGTGGACGGGGGGAGGTGTGGGTGGCCTCCAGGAATGGGGCGTGTGGCCGGCATCTTCAGGTGTGTCCTGCTGGCACCGGCAGCCAGCAGCAGCCCAGGGGCCTCGGGGTCCCGGTCGTTTTCCAGGTTCAGGGTGGGAGGGCCGGGCCCAGCACGTCACCTGCACACCTGCCCCGTTTGCACTGTGGCAGCTGACACAGGCCAGGCTGGCAGGAAGGGGTCGGGCAGGGCCTGGGTATTCTGAGGCTCTGCCCCACCCCCGCAGGCGGAGTTCGCCATGTTCAGCGGGACCCACGTGGAACGGGACTTCGTGGAGGCGCCGTCGCAGATGCTGGAGAACTGGGTGTGGGAGAAGGAGCCGCTGCTGCGGATGTCTCGGCACTACCGCACGGGCAGCGCGGTGCCCCAGGAGCTCCTGGAGAAGCTCATTGAGTCCCGGCAGGCCAACACAGGTGCACCCGCCCGTCTGGGGAAGGGCGCTAACCTCGGCGGTGGCGGCGCACAGCTGGGGCCTGGCATGTGCCCGGGGAGGCGGTCAGAGCTCTGGGCAGAGTGGGCTGCGGCAGGTGCAGAGGCCAGCTCCTTCCTCCCCCTCCACCCAGGCCTCTTCAACCTGCGTCAGATCGTCCTCGCCAAGGTGGACCAGGCCCTGCACACGCAGACGGACGCAGACCCTGCCGAGGAGTACGCGCGACTCTGCCAGGAGATCCTCGGGGTCCCGGCCACGCCAGGTAGCCACCTTGAGCCGGGCACACCCTGGAATTTGGGGCCTCGGCTGCTTCCCTGGGAAGGTGAAGGGAGTTGGTCCCCATGCTGCACTTAAGTGCAGGAGTCCCTGCTGGGGAGCCGCGGAGCACGTCCCAGGCTCCTCGGGGGACAGACCCAGCCGAGAGGCAGCTGCAGGCCCAGGGTGGAGGGCGGTGTGCGGCCCCAGCCCCCAGGAGGGGTGTGTGCCCTGGAGCCTTTGCTTCGAATGAAGCTGGCGTTTTCTTGATGCAAATGTATGACACATGCTTTGTAAAAAGCCCGGAGAAGTACAGGAAGGCCTAGGAGTGTCCGATCCTGATGATGATAAGTGGGCCCTGTTTCCATCACACCTGTTGTCCTGTGTGCATGTGTGTTCATACACGCTTGCAAGGATCCAGAACTTGGAAATACAGCATGATTTTAACATGGGTGGTATTTTGCTGGCTTAATGCTCCAAAGACTTTAAAACATCTTTCCACAAGCGTTTTCGGCAGCGTTGCCTGTGCTGTTGCATGGGCGTGCCTTGCTTTATTGATGCAATCTCATGATGGGGACGTTTGCTTTGTGGCAGCTGACAGCCCCATTAAATGAGCTCCTGTCCTTCCAGGAGAGGGGCAGAGACCTGTGGCCCTCGCTTTGTGGCTGGCTCTGGTTCTAGAAGTATCCGGCGGGTTCCAGCCCTCTGATCCTCCAGCTTCTCCCCATTCCGGGCGGGGGTCTCAGGAGTCTGGCTGGACGTCTTCTCCTGGGGGAGGAGCACGGGGTGGGGGCTACAGCGTGAACCCCGCCATGTGTGTGTCCCAGGAACCAACATGCCTGCAACCTTCGGCCACTTGGCGGGTGGCTACGATGCCCAGTACTACGGGTACCTGTGGAGCGAGGTGTATTCCATGGACATGTTCCACACGCGCTTCAAGCAGGAGGGCGTCCTCAACAGCAAGGTACGTGGGGACTAGGGACAGGGAGGGCGTCCTGAACAGCAAAGTACGTGGGGACCGGGGAGCGGGAAGGGCGCCCTGAACGGCAGGGTGAGGGGGAGGCGGGGAGGGGGAGGGCGTCCTGAACGGCGGGGTGAAGGGGAGGCGGGGACGGGGAGGGTGTCCTGAACGGTGGGGTGAGGAGGACCGGGAAGCGGGGAGGGCGTCCTGAGTGGCAGGGTGGGCCTGGGCCCGGGGTGCCGGATGAGCCATACCAGCCCAGGCACCCTCTGGTCTTGGTGCGGTGCTGCCCACAGCTCCCCACTGGGCCCTGCAGGAAGCTCCACACTGTCCCCTCAGGCCTGGGGCTGTGAGTGCTGGGAGCTCCGTGTCTTCCCACACGAGTCCTTCCGGGATCTGCGTGATCGGCCTCAGAGCCATGGACTGAGACAGACCCTTCTCTGGGGAAGGCTGGCTTGGCGTTTGCCATTTATTTGCTTCTCCAACCTCCAGTGTCCTCACTATGAAGTGAGGCCTTTACACCGTGTGAGCCTGTGCCTCCCGCTGACTTGGTGCGACCCAGGCTCAGGGCAGCCGCCGGAGTCCCTCACAAGGAACAGGTGGCTACCAGCTTTGAGGGCCGGCCCTGCCCAGTCTACATTGCACTGGGCAGCCTGCAGGTACCTCGGGGCCACCAAACCCAGGCGCTCAGCTGCTCCCTTTACAGAGGTGCAGAGGCCAGGACCTGGGGGAGCAATGGTCCGACAAGCCCCCTGTCTTCATAGACCAGCAGGGACCTACCCCCTTCATGAGGCAGCCTCCAGCAGCTCCCCCTGCTGCTGAGGTGGGGGGTCCCGCCTCTGAGGACCGGCCAGAGGCTGGGAGCTGGGACCGTGGCTGCCTGGCTCTGCAGCCTGCCGTCCACGCAGGCGCCTGCGGGGCTCTGGGGCGTTGGGGTCTCTTTGGTGGCCGTCTCCGGCCGCCTTGCGGTCTCCTCTTTGCCTCACCTGCCCGTAGTCCCACCGTCACAGGGATAGGCTCGAACCCAGGCCTTTAGGGTGGCCCAGAGCGCAAGCAGCTCCCACCTTGTCTAGCCAGAGGCTCAGCCACTTCTGTTCATGGGCTCAGCCTGGGATTTCAGTGGGGGCTGATAGGGGGAGCCACCTCTGGAGTTTAGGGAGTACGCACGCCTGTTCTGAGATTCTGATGAAAGGCACCTGCGCTCCCCCACCTGTGCTGATGCAGGCGGCCTGCAGGCCTCCCTGGGAGCCTGGAAGGGGTTGCTCCGAGGCCCCCTGGGCGAGGGTATGCAGACTCCCGGGGTCCTTTGCCTTCCTCCCTGGGTTTCCACCTGGCCACAGTGCCCTGTCTCCTTGGCAGGTCGGCATGGATTACAGAAGCTGCATTCTGAGACCCGGCGGCTCCGAGGATGCCAGCGCCATGCTGAAGCGCTTCCTGGGCCGCGACCCCAAGCAGGACGCCTTCCTCCTGAGCAAGGGGCTGCAGGTCGGGGACTGCGAGCCGCAGGTCTGCTGAGGCCCGGCACTGCGACTGCCCAGACTGGCCCGCACTCCCGCCGCCCTGGTGCCTTAGCCCCTGGCCCAGGATGGGGCAGGCTCTGGCATAGCGCCCAGGACTGGCAGGGTGGCTGAGCGGCTGTCTCTTGTCTCTTGTCATTGTCTGTCCCCACCCGGTGGCCCACCCGGCTAGAGACGGCGTCCCCAAGACATCTGGAGGGCTCTCGTGGCTGCCAGGGCCTCGTCTTTGTTGCACTAACACGCCCCTCCCTGGGAAACGTCCCTGGTCAGGAGATGGCTCTTCTTTGAAATGAAGTCATTAAAAGGAAACAGAAAAGGAGAGAGGCTGCCTGGCCTGGTCGCTGGCTCCTGTGCTTTTTTGTCCAAGGACGGCTGGATGCCTGGTCAGGGTCCGGCCCTCGGGCTGTTGCCACACCAGGCCCTGGAGTGGGGCTCAGGTCCTTGTTGGGGGCGGGGAATGAGGGCCCGGTGACTGGGCCAGTTCCCAGCCAGGCCAGCCTGGGGGCTCTGAGACACTTCTGCTTTGTCATTCTGGAACTTTCTCTCCCCTCCCTGCTCAGCTCTGGCCATCAGGGACCAGGCTCCGCTGGTCAGACAGTCTGGAAAGCCAGGGCAGCCGCTGTGCGCACAGGCAGCCGGGGCGGGGCTGGGGTCAGCAGCTGCCCACCCTCTCACCCACAGGGGAAGGCTGGGCTCACTCTGGCTTCATAGGCAGAGTCTCTGGGGGTTCCTGTTGGACACGAGCGAACCGGGTGCACCAGGGCAGCTGCTGGAAGCTCAGCCACGGCCCTCGTCTCTCATGCCTCTGGGGACTGCCCGTCCCTGCCCTCCCTGGCAGCCCCACTCCCCTGCTGTGGGCAAAGTCTTGATCGGGGGTGCAGGGTCGAGGGGTCGCTTCCTGGACCCTCCCACGGTGCTCAGAGATGCCTCAGGGATAGCTGTCGGCTGTGTCCCCACCTCCGGAGCAGGACAGGCGGATGCTCCCTACCTCGTCAGTCCCAGCGCTCTGATGTTTTCTCCCGTGACTGCGTTTCTCGGGAGCTCCCCTCGTGCCCTGGGAGCATTCCTCCCCAGTCTTAGTCCTCCACAAAGGCGGCTGGTCAGCAGGACCTGTGAGCCTGTTTCCCGAGGCCTACGGGTGGCCAGACATCTGTCTCGTCCTCACCTCCATTTGGACGGGACTCCGAGGGCTGTGCTATCTGCTCCCCCTCCTGTCCCATTCCCACCCAACCCCGGACCCATGTGGCTGTGGCTGCTGCCGTGGGGCCTGATTTGCACCTTACACACACCTGGCTCCACTCCGTGCGCCTGCTTCTGTGTCTTTCCTTCTCCGGGGGCTGAGGGCTGAGTCTTGTCTTCGCAGAGCTGGACGGCACAGCCTGTGGCCAGCAGGTTATGCCAGCGAGGTGGGAATTGGTAAGTGGGAACACCACAATGGTCGCGTTTCAGATACAGCTCAGAACGGGTCCCGTAGCTTGCATCTGAAGCCGCAACTACTCAGGAGGCTAAGGCGGAAGGATTGCTTGAGCCCGGGAGGTTGAGGCCGGCCTGGGCAATGTAGCAAGACCCCATCTCTACAAAAAATAAGTTCGTTGGGTGTGGGGCCAGTGCCTGTGGTCTCAGTTTTTTGGGAGGCTGAGGCAGGAAGATTGCTGGAGCCTAGGAGGTCGAGGCTGCAGTGAGCCATGATCCCACCACTGCACTGCAGCCTGGGCCTCAAAGCAAGACCGTCTCTAAAAGTAACAGTAGTAATAAAATACCTGGGGTTCAGAAAAGAGAAGCTGGAAGGCAAAGCCGACCACACCGGGCAGAGGTGGAGACGGCGAGTTTGGGGGCTCCCTAATATTCCCCTGCACCGAGCCCTCAGGTGGCCTCCACCTGGTCCCCAGCCAAGACCCAGTTGTGCAGGAGCACCCCAGCTGGGCCCTGGGCCGTCACAGCCTTGCCACACACAGCCTGGCCTGTCACAGCAGAGCCTTGGGCTGCTGGGCCGTGGGCAAATGGCCCGGACCGTCCACACCCCGCTCCCCTGGAAGTCACCGACCGACCATGCTTAGACGTCAGTTGCGGGATGCCCCAAGCAGCCGCCCGCGGTGCTTCGCAAGCTGGGCCGCCTCCCCTAGCGTGTCCCCTGCTCTGTGGACACCCAGGGACGTGGAGGCGGCAGCCAGAGTCTCAGTCCGGGCCCCATTGCCCAGGGAGATGGCTGTCCTCAGAGCCTTCCCAAAATGCCCACACCGGGGGCACCCGATTTCCCCAAACAGTCCAGGACAGAGCAGGGGCTTTGATCACAGGGGTCCAGCCCCACACCAGGAGCAGGGAGGGGCCGCAGAGCTGCTGTGTCTCCCGGCTCCTCTGCCCCACGCTCCCCACTCGGGGCTCCAGCAGTGGGCTCAGAGGACAGTGTGGCATTAGCATCCCCTGCCCGTCCGGGTTGTCACTGTCCTTGGCCCCTCGCGGCTTCCCAATGGATAAAAAAGGGGAAAATAAAGAATTGTTTAAAAAAAAAATATATATATATATATATATATAGGAACCTGTGTGTTTTGGGATCTTTGCAACATTTCTCTGTAAACTCATTCTTTGGGTTTTTGACAACACCTGAACGCAAAAGGGGTCTCCTCCCCGGTCACCCATCCAGCCCCCGTGGGCCGTCCCCAGGTGTCCCTGGCTCCTCGTCCCCACAGTCCTGTCCCTGCCTGTGCTGCCTCCAACACACACGCCCCAGGCTTTGTGCCCGTGGCTCCCTTTTGGTCCTTCACGAAGTATTTCTCCAACCAAGAAGCTGCTGGGATCCCTGTGGTTGGTGGCCCCGAGCAGCCCCACTCCTCTCTAGGAAGATACCAGTGCAGCCGCTGTAAGCAGGCTCCGTGCTGCGGGGTAGGCAGGCGCCGTCGTCCCCATCCTCCTCCCCACGGGACTTGTGTTACTGTCCCCATGTCCCAAATGGGGTGTCTCAGGAGCAGAGCCAGCGTCCTCCCTCCTCTCTCCAATCAGCAACACTGGCTGAAGGCCACAGCCTCGAAAGGGACAGCCCACGTGGGGCCTCACTCTCCAGGGCTGTCCCTACTTCAAGGGACAAAATGGTTTGTGAAACTCAGTTCGATTCTGAGATTGATGGCCAGCTTGCGGAGGGCAGGAGGTCTGGGTTCAAGTCTCAAGGTAGACGGGGCCCAGGGGTGAGTTCCAGCGTGGGCTGGGGGCCAGGGAGCTGCCCGCGTGGCTCCCTGGGGAGCTGAGCTCCCCATGGCCATGCACTGAGCTTTTGGGCTTTTCCAGGCTGCACCAGGCCAGTGTGATGCCCTCCTCTTCAGACCCCAGACTACCCTTGGGTATTCTCTCTTGCCCCATCCTCAGCCCAGGAGGTCAGGGAGACGGAGCTCTGTCCGGGAGGCCATCCTGTGCTCCTGGCCACCTCTCATCGATGGTTTATGGATGGGCTAGTGACCTATTTTGGAGCAGCTACACCAGTGCAGCCCTCCAGTCTCACTTGGTTTGAACTATTAGATAATTTTATTTTTCCCTGAAATTGGGAGGAGGGAATGCTGTCGGCACATGGAGGTGCTTGGAGTGGGGCCTGCCAACCCGAGGGCGCTAGGGCTGTGACGAAGGCTACCCCACTACGTCGTCCAAGCACCTCCATCCCAGTTTACGTTGGGGTCCGGTCTTGCCCCTGAACTTGGCAGTTATGTGAGCCAATAAATTCCTAGTTAGTCTTTATTTTTTCATTGGCTGGGCACAGTGGCTCACACCTGTAGTCCCAGCACTTTGGGAGGCCGAGGCAGGCAGATCACTTGAGGCCAGGAGTTCAAGACCAGCCTGGCCAAAATGATGAAACCCCCTCTCTACTAAAAGTACAAAAATATAGTCAGACGTGGTGGTCCATGCCTTAGTCGGTGTGAGAACTGACTAACACAATTACTGAGACTATATTATGAACCTTCATAGTGTTAGAAATAAAGTTTCAGTGCCACAAAAGAAACAGCCCTCGAACATTAATTTTCTCAGCACGGCAATTTTACTTCTATAGAAGCGTGCGTCTTGCAGATGGAGCAATGGTGAGAGCACATCTGAACAAGGGAGGGGAAGGGGTTCTTATCCCTGACACAGGTACCCCTACTGCTGTGTCATTCTCCTATTGGCTAGGGTTGGACCACACAGTCTAAGCTAATTCCGACTGGCTGTTTTAAAGAGAGCAGGGGTATGAGCCGGAGTGGAGGGGGGAGTAGTTTGGTGGGAAGGACGGCTAGAGAACAGGTGATTCAGGATGACTAAGAACAGCGCAGGTGACCAAGGATAACTAAGGTCAGAGCAGGTGACAAGGGTGACTAAGGTCAGAGCAGGTGATACAGGCTAGGAGGGAGTTGTTTACTGAAACTAGGGGCAAGGAGACGAAAAGAACAAGGAAATTAAAGTTTAAAATGCAGAAAAAAGAACAGGGGAGCTGAACATACGGAAACATTGGTTCTTTGGAGAGGAGCTCAGAACTGATTGTACTTAACAATTTACGGGCTAAAACCCTTGAAGAGGAATTTATTATACCCTACAACAGTATATTAATTATAGTAGTTTTACTATTTTAATTTCTGATAACAATTAGTAGAATATTAAATAAATATTTAAACAATAATTTAATTTGGCTGGGCGCAGTGGCTCACACCTGTAATCCCAGAACTTTGGGAGGCCGAGGCGGGCAGATCACTGGAAGTCAGGAGTTCAAGACCAGCCTGGCCAACATGGTGAAACCGCGTCGCTACCAAAAATATAAAAAATCAGCCGGGTGTGGTTGCGCACGCCTGTAATCCCAGCTACTTGGGAGGCTGAGGCAGGAGAATCGATTGAACCCGGGAGGTAGAGGTTGCAGTGACCTGAGATCACTCCATTGCACTCCAGCCCGGACGACAAGAGCGAAATTCAGTCTCAAAAACAAACAATTACTTAAGCAATCATTTTAATATGTAATGCATTATACGTTTATATAACTTGCTTAATAAATAATAATAGTTATTAATATCCAATGGCAAGCCGCCGGGAAACGACGGAGCTGGGATTTGAGGATTGGGTCCGCGAACCCCAGAACGCCCGGGGACTCCAGCCAGCCCCACAGGCTGGATCCGACAGCGGCAGGGGCATCGCGGTCCTGCGGAG
>NW_012105808.1:2445198-2447218 GCF_000951045.1 Mandrillus leucophaeus
GACCCTGTCGCGTTAGGGTCCCCACGGGAGGGTCGGGGGCCGGCAGCTCGCCCAGGGCCCCAGCGCCCAGGATGGCACGGTCTGTCCTTGCCCTGTGAAGACACCCCTGGATGAGAGACGCATAAGCACCTGGGGCCCAGCCTGCAAGGAGAGGGAGAAGACGCATTGACTCTACGCTAAAGGCAGAGAGCGGCTGCCACGCTCGCACTTCAGTAAGGCTACGTCTGAGGGTCTCAGCGAGGGGCGGTCCTGCCCTCCAGGTGACACCGGGCGATGTCTGGGGACGTCTGTGGTCGTCACAACTGGGGGGAGTTCCAGGCATGGAGTAGGTGGAGGCCAGGGATGCAGCTCAGCACCCTGCCCCAGCCCAGAGAATGACCCAGGCCCCAGTGTCCACAGTGCCCTGCGGGAGAGACCTCACTTATGTGTTAGCATCGCGGTCGTGGTGATAAGATAGCAAGGGTCCTTTTTTTTTTTTTTTTTTTTGAGACGGAAGCTGGAGTGCAATGGCACGATCTCGGTCCACTGCAACCTCCGCCTCCCGGTTCAAGCGATTCTCCTGCCTCAGCCACCCGAGTAGCTGGGATTACAGGCATGCGCCACCATGCCCAGCTCATTTTTTCATTTTTAGTAGAGACGGGGTTTCACCATGTTGGCCAGGCTGGTCTCGAACTCCCAACGTCAGGTGATCCCGCCTCTGCCTCCCAAAGTTCTGGGATTACAGGCGTGAGCCACAGTGCCTGGCTTCAAGGGTCCATTCTGTGTATACCCACCACCCCTGTTGAGGAATGAGGAGACAGCTGACCTTTCTGCTGGTCTAGCAACCCCAACCTCCCTGAACTCTCCCTTACCCAAACACGTTGGTTTCTTTTTCTTCTTTATCTTTTTCTTGAGACGGAGTCTCACCCTATTGCCCAGGCTGGAGTACAGTTGCATGATCTCGGCTCACTGCACCCTCTGCCTCCCAGTTCAAGTGATTCTCCTGCCTCAGCCTCCCAAGTAGCTGGAATTACAGGCACCCTCCACCACGCCCGGCTAATTTTTATATTTTTAGTAGAGACAGAGTTTCTCCATGTTGGCCAGCCTGGTGTCGAACTCCTGACCTCAGGTGATCCACCCACCTCAGCCTCCCAAAAGTGTTGGGATTACAGGCGTGAGCTACCGTGCCGGGCTGCGTGGATTTCATTTTTGTCTGCAAGGCAGCCTCAAGAAGCCTTTCTTTTGGAGCAAGGATGAGTTTTGGGAGTTGGACATTGGAAGGGATGTTCCTGACCCAGGCGCATAGGTGTGGGTCAGTGAGGGCGTTGACAGGGTCATTAACATCTACCATGAGAGAGGAGGGTCCTGTGAGCCACTTGAGGGTGGAAGAGGGAAGACACAGGAGCTGAGGCGTGGGAGGTCCTGTCCCCATTGCCATGAGCTGTAATGTAAAGTCCCAAGAGTGGGCTGGGTGCGGCGGCTCACACCTGTAATCCCAACAATTTGGAGGTCAAGGCGGGCAGATTACAGCCCAGGAGTTAGAGACCAACCTGGCCAACATGGTGAAACCCCATCTCTACTAAAAATACAAAAATTAGCCAGGCGTGGTGGCGGGTGCCTGTAATCCCAGCTACTCGGGAGGCTGAGGCACGAGAATCGTTGGTACCCGGGAGGCGAAAGTTGCAGTGAGCCAATATCGCGCCATTGCACTCCAGCCTGGGTGACGAGCGAAATTCTGTCTCAAAAAAATAAAAATAAAGTCCCAAGAGCCAAGGGAGCCTTGCGCCATGTTGGGGGCAGAGGGAAGCCTGGCAGGTTGTAAATTCCCAATGGCACCTGCAAGGAATCCCCCACGTGAAGCCCCTCAAAGCAAGGAGACTGTGTCTGTGTTTGCCTTTGGTTTTTTTGTTTGTTTGTTTTTTGAGATGGAGTCTCGCTCTGTCGCCCAGGCTGGAGTGCAGTGGCGTGATCTCGGCTCACTGCAAGCTTTGCCTCCCGGGTTCACGCCATTCTCCTGCTTCAGCCTCCTGAGTAGCTGGGA
>NW_012105808.1:2448288-2450005 GCF_000951045.1 Mandrillus leucophaeus
TTCACCATGTTGGCCAGGCTGGTCTTGAACTCCTGGGCTCAAGTGATCCTCCTGCCTCAGCCTCCCAAAGTGCTGGGATTACAGGTATGAGCCACCACAATTGAGCTTTTCCCTAGCGCCTTCAGAGGGAGCGCAGCCCTGCCCACACCTTGATCTCAGACTTCCGGCTTCCAGAACTAGTAAAGGATATATTCCTGTTATTCCAAGCCCCCTGGGTTACTGGCACCTTGTGAAAACAGCCTCAGGAAACACATACGGAGTGGGTGCTTCACTTCCTAATGGAGACTGAGTGTTTTGTAAACTCGTTTGCTTCTAAGGGCCTCAGGACCTTCATCCATAAAATGGGGCCTTTAAGACTCCTGGCCATGGATGGGTGTGGTGTCTCACACCTATAATCCCAGAATTTAGGGAGGCCGAGGAAGGTGGATCCCTTGAGCCCAGGAGCTGTAGACCTGGGACAACATAGCAAGGCCCCCGTCTCTACAGAAAATACAAAAAAGTAGCGGGGCATGGTGGTGCCTGTAGTTCCAGCCACAGGCTGAGGTAGCAGGATCGCTTGAGCCCAGGAGGTTGAGGCTGCCCTGAGATGAGCTACGATCACACCACTGCACTCCAGCCTGGGCAACGGAAGGAGACTCTATCTCTTAAAAAACAAAAACCCTGGCCTCAGTCTTGGGTCCTGGCCTCAGTTTACATCCCTCTGTGTATGGAGGCCCCTTCAAGCAAATGGAGGTTGTCCAGGCCAAGGGCTCTGGGATCTGGGGACTGGCCTGGGTCTGGTATTCACAGCACCTTTCTCCTCCCCACAGCTCTGACTGCCCAGGAACCCGCTTTTCCCAAGAGGAGAGAATGGCTGCCGGGTACCTGCCCCGCTGGTCCCAGGTGAGATGTCCTCATTCTCCCAGAAGGCGCCCAGTATATCCGGAGGGAACAATCCCACCAGAAACCCAGTCCTCGATAGAGAAGGAGACCCCTTGCGATGTGAAAGTTCAGGAGAATTCCCCAGGAGCGGTGTGTGGGATGAGGTACTCATGCCGCTCCCAAGTGTGAAGAATGACCCTCAGTGTTGGGACTGAGCACAGCCCCTCCCTAGGAGACAGTCTTACAGGATCTCTGGGGTGTCAGTTTTTCTGGCTAGAAACCTCTGTGCCCTTGGTGCCTTTGCTCAAGTTCTTGTCCTGCATCCAGGAAGAATGAGGTACGCAGACAAGTAAAGGGTGAAGAAGGGTTGTCTTTACGGTGAGAGCAGCTCAGAGGAGTGGGCAGCTGCTCCCTGTAGGCAGGTCGTCTGGTCGAGTGTTCAGCTCTCAGCCGAGAGGAGGCCCTGGAGAGGATGGTTCCTCTCTGCAGGCAAGTCATTCGGACGTCTCTGCAGGTCTCTGAAGCTCTCAGCAGAGACGGCAGCTCCTCTCTGCCGGCAGATCATCTGCCGCTTTCAGTGGAGAGGGTACCGCTCTCTGCAGCTGGTCGTCCCGTCCCATCCTCTCATCTCTCTGCCTTCTTTGTCCTCTGGCCGTCCTCTGCCCTGCTGAGGCTGAGCCCAGGGCTTTTCTGGACCTCAGAGGGGAGGAAGTGTGTGCTGACTGGTCCATGGGCGGCCATGGGTGGGTCGAAAGAGGCACCATAGGCCGGGCGCGGTGGCTCAAGCCTGTAATCCCAGCACTTTGGGAGGCCGAGACGGGCGGATCACGAGGTCAGGAGATCGAGACCATCCTGG
>NW_012105808.1:2450175-2451549 GCF_000951045.1 Mandrillus leucophaeus
AAAGAGGCACCATAAGTCCCAAATCTGGTCCGTAGGACTGGCATCCTGGCCCGGAGTCTTCAGGCCCTCCCTGGCCTGAAGGCGGGGCCCTACTGGGGACCCGCCCCCTTCCGCCCAGGAATTAATCTGCCTCCTGCTGCCGTTCATGGCCCCGGGCTTGGCCCCAACCCCCCCGCCCGCCCAGGGAGGCCAGGCAGTGGGATCAGATACCCACTGAACCTGCAGGGACTGGGAGGTCCTTCCTGAGACACCTGAGGGTGCAGGCTGCAGAGATGTCTGGGTCCGGCGCCTGGGAGGGCAGCCACGGCTGCACCCGGGAGCTCCTGCCTCACCAACGTGGAAGAGGCAGGGGTCTCACTTGTCTCCAGCTCCTGTTTGCTTCCTGGAGTGGGAGGCCCAGCTCTGCAGCTACGTGTCTGGCTGCTGCAGCTGCACCCAGGTGGGCAGATCCCGCCTCTTCTCAGGTCCCCCAAGAGCACAGGAAGGCGCAGGAGGGCGGGGCTCCCACCAGCTCCATGGGGTGTGCAGCTCCAGTGGTACCTCCCTGCCGCTGCTAACAAGATGGCATCAGCCACTGCCATGAACAGGTGGGATCCAGCACCTTCCCCTGGAGACCAGACAGTGCTGCCCAGCAACGCATCCTCCTCTTTACTTGAAAGAATATTTTTGTAATTGCGATAAAACACATGAAATATATGTGAACTTCACCATCTTAACCATTTTGAAGTGCACAGCTCAGTGGCATTAAACACATTCATGCGGTTTTACAACCATCACCACCGTCCTCTCTAGAACTTTCTCCTCTTCCCAAACTAAAACTCTGTCCCCAGTGAGACACTCACTCCCCGTCCCCCTTCCCAGCCTCTGGCACCTGCCATCCTACTTTCTGTCTCTCTGAATCTCATGACTCTAGGGACCTCCTAGGAGTGGAACCACACAGGCTTTGTCCTTCTGTGTCTGGCTTCTCTCACTGAGCATGACCTGATTGCCGTTTTGTTTTGTTTTACTTTATTTTATTTATTTATTTTTTGAGACAGAGTCTTGCTCTGTCGCCCAGGCTGGAGTGTAGTGGCGCCATCTCTGCTCACTGCAAGCTCTGCCTCCTGGGTTCACGCCATTCTCCAGCCTCAGCCTCCCGGGTGTAGCTGGGACTACAAGCACCCGCCACCACGCCCGGCTAGTTTTTTGTATTTTTAGTAGAGACGGGATTTCACCGTGTTAGGCAGGATGGTCTCGACCTCCTGACCTCGTGATCTGCCCGCCTCGGTCTCCCAAAGTGCTGGGACTACAGATGTGAGCCACCATGCCTGGCCTGCGGTTTTATTTTTTTGAAACAGGGTCTTGCTCTGTTGCCCAGGTTAGAGTGCAGTGGTG
>NW_012105808.1:2452640-2454050 GCF_000951045.1 Mandrillus leucophaeus
CTGGGACTACAGGCGCGCACCACCACACCCGGCTAATTTTTTGTATTTTTAGTAGAGACGGGGTTTCACCATGTTAGCCAAGATGGTCTCGATCTCCTGACCTCGTGATCCGCCCACCTCGGCCTCCCAAAGTGCTGGGTTTACAGGCATGAGCCACCGCACCCAGCCTGATTTTGTATTTTTAGTAGAAATGGGGTTTCTCCGTATTGGTCAGGCTGGTCTTGAACTCCTGACCTCAGGTGATCCACCCGCCTCAGCCTCCCAAAGTGCGGGGATTACAGGCATGAGTCACGGTGCCCAGCCAACTTTTACATCTTATAGCAGATACCAGCTTAGGTGCCATTTTATACCATGGATTACCTGGATAGCCATTCAGACCCTAAACACTCAGCCCCTTCATATGCTGAAACAACAAAGCTTTCACCATATTGCAGTGGGTCAGGGTTGTAGCAGATTCCTCTTCTTACATTGTCCGTGCCTTGTAACGTGTAACTGTGAGTCATGGAAGCAAAGAAAACTAACCTGTAATAATTGTGAGTTTTGAGTAACGTCCTGTTCCATCCTGTGTATTGTTGGGTATTGCTTCTAGGTCTTCTGACTATAGCAATAGCAAATGCTGTGACTGATATTAACTAGTTAGTCCCCATGACAACACGCTTTGGATAAAATGCTGCTTTCCATTGAACATATGAGGAGGCTGTGTTCCGGATAGGTCGGATATATACCTGCAGTCCCATAACCCGCGAGTGGCATGTCCCTGACATCCATGCATTTTCAGGATCAGCAGGGGGAGATTCTCACGTGGGAATGTCAGACTCAGAGATCCAGAGGTTAGAATCACCATTTCAATAAGGAATGGGCAAAGTGTTTCATCCAGACCTGTGTCCTGGTCATCATTGCTGTGTTGATGGTGGGCCTAGGGTCTATATATCCCTCTGATTTGAAGCCAAGGACAAGCACCCACAAGGCAGCTAGTAGACACTGACTTCTGGACTTTGCACCTTGACCTTTCTCAACTTCCCTGGTGCCACCAACCTCGCCCCTCCTCCCATGAGCGTGGGTGGTGATGGACCCATCTTGAGCAGAACCGCTGTGATATTCCAGGAATTAGTAACCTTTGAGGACGTGTCCGTGGACTTCTCCCAGGAGGAATGGGAGTTGCTGGAGCCTGCTCAGAAGAACCTGTACAGAGAGGTGATGCTGGAGAACTATAGGAACGTGGTCTCCTTGGGTAAGGCAAGCATCATTCATTCCTGTGTTCATTGATTCACATTTATGTTTGTTTGTTGTTTTTTTTTTTTTTGAGACGGAGTCTCGCTCTGTCGACCAAGCTGGAGTGCAGTGACCGGATCTCAGCTCACTGCAAGCTCCGCCTCCCGGGTTCACGCCATTCTCCTGCCTCAGCCTCCC
>NW_012105808.1:2454790-2456313 GCF_000951045.1 Mandrillus leucophaeus
ATCTCCTGACCTCGTGATCCACCCGTCTTGGCCTCCCAAAGTGCTGGGATTACAAG
The DNA here is from genome assembly GCF_000951045.1 of Mandrillus leucophaeus. Classification (NCBI taxonomy): domain Eukaryota; kingdom Metazoa; phylum Chordata; class Mammalia; order Primates; family Cercopithecidae; genus Mandrillus; species Mandrillus leucophaeus. The sequence continues at coordinate 2,454,847 of NW_012105808.1, forward strand.
CATGAGCCACCGCGCCCGGCCAACGTGGGGATTCTTACAATTCAAGGTGAGATTTGGATGGCGACACAGCCAAACCATCTCATCTAGTGTCTACTGTGTGTCAGGCACCATGCTGGGAATGGGGGATTCATCAGTAAATAAGACAAACGTGGGTCCTGGTTTTGTGGCTTTCGTGGTCTGGTTTCTCTGAGAACAGATGACCTTCCTTGTTCAGTACGTGATAGCTGGAGCTGCAGTGGAATTGCATGTCTCAGCTCAGGCCTAGATAACTTCTCTGATTCCCCCTGGGAACAAAGTCAGAGTGTCTTAGTCCGTTTCACGCTGCTGTAAAGAATACCACGCCCTCGGCTGGGCGTGGTGGCTCACACCTGTAATCCCAGCACTTAGAGATCACAAGGGTGGATCACTTGAGGTCAGGAGTTCAAGACCAGCCTGGCCAACGTGGTGAAACCCCATCTCTATTAAAAATAGAAAAAAAATCAGGCGGGCGTGGTGTTGGGCACCAGTAACCCCGGCGACTCAGGAAGCTGAGGCAGGAGACTTGCTTGAACATGGGAGGCAGAGCTTGCAGTGAGCCGAGATCACACCACTGCACTCCAACCTGGGCGACAGAGCGAGACTCCGTCTCAGAAAAAAAAAAAAAGAAAAAAAAAAGAAAAGGAAAAGAGGTTTAATGGAGTCACAGTTCCCCATGGCTTGGGAGGCCTCAGGAAACTTACAATCATGGCAGAAGGGGAAGCAGGCACCTTCTTCAAAAGGCAGCAGGAGAGAGAAGAGAGCAGGGGAAACCTTAAAAACCATCAGATCTCATGAGAACGAACTCTCACGAGAACAGCATGGCGGAACCGACCCCATGATCTCATCACCTCCCATCAGGTGCCTCCCTTGACACGTGGAGATTACAATTTGAGATGAGATTTGGGTCGGGAGACAGCCCAGCCATATCACAGAGCATTTGTACTCTTAATTTAAAAAAAATGTTTTTACTGTGATAAAAAAATACAGACTGGGCGTACTGGTTCACATCTGTAATCCCAGCACTTTGGGAGGCTGAGGTGGTTGGATCACTTGAGGCCAGGAGTTCGAGACCAGCCTGACCAACATGGCAAAACCGCATCTCTACTAAAAACACAAAAATTAACTGGGCATGGTGGTAGGCGCCTGTAATCCCAGCTACTTGGGAGGCTGAGGCATGAGAATCGCTTGAACCCGAGAGGCAGAGGTTGCAGTGAGCCAAGATTGTACCACTGGACTCTAGCCTGGGCAACAGAGCGAGACTCTGTCTCAAAAAATATATATACAGCGGTGGCTCACGCCTGTAATCTCAGCACTCTGGGAGGCCGAGGCAGGTGGATCACCTGAGAGACCAGCTTGACCAACATGGAGAAACCCTGTCTCTATTAAAAATACAAAAGTAGCCGGGCGTGATGGCGCATGCCTCTAATCCCAGCTACTCAGGAAGCTGAG
>NW_012105808.1:2457078-2459696 GCF_000951045.1 Mandrillus leucophaeus
AAAAAAAAAAAAAAAAAGAAAAATATGTGGCCTTTTGTGTCTGGCTGAGTTCACTGGGTGTGATGTTTTCAGGGTTCATTTACGTTGTAGCCCGTGTCAGTGCTTTATTCATAGATGAAAAAGATTATTCCATTGTGTGTATTCAACACGCTTTGTCCATCCATTCACCAGTTGATGGACCTTGGGTTTCCACCTTTCCACTGTTGTGAATCCTGTTGCTGTGAGCATTGGCAAACAAGTATCTGTGTCAGTCACTGTTTTCAGTGCCTTGGGTTGATGCTCGGAGTAGAATTGCCGGATCATGTGGTAATTCTATGTTTAGAATTTAACTTTTTGAGGAACTGCCATACTGGCTTTTGTTTTGTTTTGTTTTGAGATAGAATCTCGCTTTGTCACCCAGGTTGGAGTGCAGTGGCACTTTCTCAGCTCACTGCAACCTCTGCCTCTGCAGTTCAAGTGATTCTTATGCCTCAGCCTCCCAAGTGTAGCTGGAATTACAGGTGTGCACCATCACACTTGTTTTTGTATTTTTTTTTTTTTTTTTTATGAGACAGAGTTTTGCTCTTGTTGCCCAGGCTGGAGTGCAGTGGTGCAATCTCGGCTCACCACAACCTCTGCCTCCCAGGTTCAGGCAATTCTCCTGCCTCAGCTTCCCCAGTAGCTGGGATTACAGGCATGCACCACCACACCCAGCTACTGTTTTTGTATTTTTAATAGAGATGAATTTTTGCCATATTGGCCAGGCTGGTGTTGAACTCATGACCTCAAGTGATCCGCCTGCCTCTGCTTCCCAAAGTGCTGGGATTACAGACGTGAGCCACTGTGCCCAGCCCCATACTGGTTTTTGTATCAGCATGTACATTTTCCATTCCTACCAGCAGTGTAAACTGTTCTGATTTCTCCACATCCTTGGCAACACTTATTATTTTTTTTATTATGGCCTTGCTAGTATGTGTGAGGTGGTATCTCATTGCGGTTTCGGTATGCATTTCCCTAATGACTAGTGACATTGAGCATCCATTCATGTGTTTATTGACCATTTGTATATCGATTTTGGGGGGAGATGTAAGATATTTTTTTTTTTTTTGAGACAGGGTCTCACTCTTGTTGCCCAGCCTGGGGTGCAGTGGTATAATCACAGCTCACTCAGCTTTGACCTCCCCAGGCTCAAGGGATCCTCCCACCTCAGCCTCCCAGGTAGCTGGTACTATAGACTCAGACCACCACACTTGGCTAGTTTTTTGGGTATTTTTTCTTTCTTTCTTTTTGGTAGGTACAGGGTCTCACCATGTTGCCCAGGCTGGTCTCAAACTCCTGAGCTCAAGTGATCCACCTGCCTCTGGGCCTCCCAGAGTGTTGGGATTACAGATGTGAGCTACCACGCCCAACCAGATCTGTAATATGTATTATTTATTTATTTATTTTAATTTTATTTTTTTTGAGACTGAGTCTTGTTGTCCAGGCTGGAGTGCAATGCCACGATCTCAGCTTACCGCAACCTCTGCCTCCCGGGTTCAAGCAGCTGTCCCACCTCAGCCTCCTGAGTAACTGGGGTTACAGTCATGCACCACCACGCCCGGCTAATTTTTGTATTTTTAGTAGAGACGGGGTTTTGCCATGTCGGCCAGGCTGGTCTCAAACTCCTGACCTTGGGTGATCCACCTGCCTTGGCCTCCCAAAGTGCTGGGATGACAGGAGTGAGCCACCGTGCCCGGCCCAGACCTGTAATTTTTTAATTAGAAAATAAAAGCTTTACCTTCTGCTACCTCTCAAGTATACTCTTGTCTCTTTCAGAGGCCTTGAAGAACCAGTGTACTGATGCGGGGATTAAGAAGGGTTCACTTCCCCCAGCACAAACCCCACAAGTCACTAGTCTTTCCTCATGGATGGGGTATGTACTTCTTCAACCAGCGGCTTCTTCCCACTTGGAGCAAAGAGAAGCCCTGTGGATGGAGGAGAAAGGGACTCCTCGAGCCTCCTGTGCAGGTGAGAATCAGGCAGATGGAAACCGCTGGGATGGCAGCGGCATCATGGGAAATATTGGTCGGAAGTATCTTCACAAGGCCCTGATTCTGTAAGGAGAATGCCAAGATCCCGTTCTCAGACACCTTGAGGTCACTTTCTGGCAGCTTTCTCCTTCTCTTTACTGCTCTGTATGACCTCTCTCTGGGTACAGAGAAAAGAATATCCCATTTTCTTGTTTTATTCATTTATCTTAAGACAGGGTCTCACTCTGTGGCCCAGGTTGGAGTGCAGTGGCATGATCATCTCTCACTGCATCCTTGCCTTCCTGGGCTCAAGTGATTCTCCTGCCTCAGCCTCCTGAGCAGCTGGGACTATAGGCACATGCCATCGCTCCCTGCTATTTTGTTTTTCTCAGAGATGGAGTCTCACTGTGTTTCCCAAGCTGCTCTTGAATTCTTGGCCTCAAGCGATCCTCCTTTCTCAGCCTCCCAAAGTGTTGGGAGTACAGGCATCAGCCACAACTCCTGGCCCCATTTTCTTCTATTCCCCCCCGTTTTTTCTTTTTTTTTTTGAGACAGAGTCTCGCTTAGTCGCCCAGGCTGGAGTGCAGTGGCACGATCTCGGCTCACTGCAAGCTCCGCCTCCCGGGTTCA
>NW_012105808.1:2459951-2465324 GCF_000951045.1 Mandrillus leucophaeus
CCCCCCCCCGTTTTTTCTTGAAGCCATCCTGCCTATGTTTCTAGTTGTCTCTTCCCTCTTTGCTTTCTTGATAATTCTTTCTGTCTGCTGGATATATTCTCCCAGCTTTACAGAGTAATTTTTTTTTTTTTTTTGGACACAGAGTCTCGCTCTTTCACTCTGTTGCCCAGGCTGGAGTGCAGTAGCGCGATCTCGGCTCACCGCAACCTCCGCCTCCCGGGTTCAAGCGATTCTTCCACCTCAGCCTCCTGAGTACAGGCACGCGCCACCATGCCTGGCTAATTTTTGTATTTTTAGTAGAGACAGGGTTTCACCGTGTTGGTCAGGCTCGTCTCGAACTCCTGAGCTCCGGTGATCCACCCGCTTTGGCCTCCCAAAGTGCTGGGATTACAGGCATGAGCCACCGCACCTCCAGAGTAATTTCTCTCTGCATTGATATTTCTCTGCCTTTTCCCGTCACTGTCAATCTGCTGCCGCTGCATCTCATCCTTAGGGGCCTTCCTTGCCACCCAGCTCTCTTTTTCCCATCCTTCCCCCATGTTCAAAGCCGATATTTGAGCATCAGTCCACACAGGCCTTGTAGATGTTGGAAGGACGTTTGTCCCACTCGTTTTCAAGCTGTTTCTTCTTCTAAAAAAATTGTTTCCACCTCAATTTATTCCAGATTGCATGACTGTACTAAGAAACCAAGACTCAACTTACAAGAAGGCGGCTTTGCAGGAGGAACCAGCCAGTGGTTCAAAGATGATAAAGCTTATCAGAGAAGACAGGGGATGGAAGCAATTAGAAGAGAGCCGTGAAGACCCCCGGGGACTTCTGAGCCAAAAGCCATCCCTCCACGTAGTGGCCATGCCTCAGGAGAAGGCTACTGCATGGCACGGATTTGGGGAAAATGGTAATCTGAGCCCAGCCCTTGTTTCATCACAGGGAAGCTCTAGAGGGAATCACTTGTGTGGCAGTGAGCTAGATACTACAAGCTTGGCATCCGATTCCATCTTAAACCACCATCAGGTGGGATACGCCGATCGGAGACCCTGTGAAAGTAATGAATGCGGAAATGCCATCAGCCAGAACAGTCACTTTATTCCACACGCAGGGAAAATGTTTGTGTATTTGGAAAACGGGCAGTCACTGAACCACGGGATGGCCCTGACCGTCCACAACAAAATCAACACGGCAGAGAAACCCTTTGAGTGCCAGCAGTGTGGGAAGGTGTTCAACCGGAGGCATTCTTTGAGCGAACATCAAAGAATTCACACGGGAGAGAAACCCTACGAGTGTCAGGAGTGTGGGCGAGCCTTTACGCACAGCTCCACCCTCACGCGCCATCTGAGGACTCATACTGGAGAGAAGCCCTACGCGTGCGGCGAGTGCGGGAAAGCCTTCAACAGGATCTCATCTCTGACTCAGCATCAGAGGATTCACACGGGGGAAAAGCCCTATAAATGTGAAGACTGTGGGAAATCCTTCTGCCAGAGTTCCTACCTGATCTTGCACAGGAGGACGCACACCGGAGAGAAGCCCTACGAATGCAGTGAATGTGGAAAGGCCTTTAGCGACCGCTCCTCTCTCAACCAGCACGAGCGGACTCACACGGGCGAGAACCCCTATGAATGTAAGCAGTGTGGGAGAGCCTTCAGCCAGAGGTCTTCCCTGGTGAGGCACGAGAGAACTCACACTGGAGAGAAACCCTACAGGTGTCAGGAATGTGGAAAAGCCTTCAGCCAGAGCTCGTCCCTTGTCACACATCAGAAAACTCACAGCAGCCAGAAAACCTACAAAATCATTGACTGTGGGAAAGCGTTCTACCAGAACAGACATCTCATTGGATGTTAGCGATTGCATGCTGCTTTGTGAACCCCTTTTTAGTACTCTGACACATACCTGTGGTTATACTTTGCCCTGGTGGGATGGATAATTTGAAAAGCAGTGGGTTTATGTCACCTTCTCACCTTCTTGGAAGAAAGCTCTGAGAATGGGCCTTTTTGTGTTTTGTTGTTGTGTTTTTGAGATGGGGTCTGCCACCCAGGCTGGAGTGCAGTGGCGTGGTCATACCTCACCGTAGCTTCAACTTCCTAGGCTCAAGTAATCCTCCCACCCCAGCCTTCCAGGTAGCTGGGACTACAGGCGTGCAACACCATGCCCAGCAAATTTTTAAATTTATTATGGAGTTGGGGTCTTGCTACATTGCCAAGACTGGTCTTTAATTCCCGGGGTCAAGCACTTCTCCTGTCTTGGCCTCCCAAAGTGCTGAGATTAGAAGCATGAGCCACTGTACCCAGCCTGACGGGGCCTTTTAATAGGAGGAGTTGCCATTGCAATATGCCAGTGAGCTCCAGACTTTTGGAAAAGATTGGTGGATGGGAGTGCTATCGTGGATGGGATCTTGCCAAGACCCATCACATGTTTAGTTGCTTAAACAAAAGGTATTCTGTTTCTTTCTTTTTTTTTTTTTTTTTTTTGACACGGAGTTTCGCTATTGTTGCCCAGGCTGGGGTGCAATGGTGCAATCTTGGCTCACCACAACCTCTGCCTCCCGGGTTGAAGCAATTCTCCTGCCTCAGCCTCCCAAGTAGCTGTGATTACAGGCGTATGCCACCACACCCAGCTAATTTTGTACTTTTAGTAGTGATGGGGTTTCTCCATGTTCACCAGGCTGGTCTCGAACTCCCGACCTCAGGTGATCTGCTCAGCTCGGCCTCCCAAAGTGCTGGGATTACAGGCGTGAGCCACCGCGTCCGGCCCCGATAGTCTGTTTCTTAAGTACTTCTGTGTCTGTCTTTTTTATTTCATTGTCCATTGATTTTATTTCAATATTCTTTTCTCGGTTTATTTGAGACGGGTTTTCACTCTGTTGCTGAGGCTCAAGTGCTGTGGTGTGATCATAGCTCCCTGCAGCCAGCCTTCATCTCCTGGACTCAAGAAATCCTCCCACTTCAGCCTCTCAAGTAGCTGGAACTACAGATGCGCACCACGACCACACCCAGCTAAATTTTTTTTTGTATTTTGTGTAGCAGTGCACTTTCACCAGGTGGCCCAGGCTGATCTCGAACTCCTAAGCTCAAGAAGTGCTCCCACCTTGGCCTCCCAAAGTGCTGGGATTACGGGTGTGAGCCACAGTGCTTGTGTTTATTTCAGCATTCTGTTTCAGTGTTTACATTGGTCACTTAGCTAGATCCGTCTGTCTTGTGCACTACTGTGCCGATGCAGAGTATATGCTGACAGAAAGTGCTTTGGATGTGAAGTTTAAAAGATATAAGGGGTTCAAAATAGTACTAATCATTTGATCCATACACAAAAGGACAAAGGCTGGACAGAGATGTGAAGAATCATTTACATGATTATTGGGGTGTTCTGATTATGTGTGATTTTGCATCTTTTTTTTTTTTTTTTTTTGAGACAGTTTCACTGTTGTTGCCCAGGCTGGAGTACAATGGCGTGATCTCAGCTCACCGCAACCTCTGTCTCCCGGGTTCAAGCAGTTCTTCTACCTCAGCCTCCCAAGTAGCTGGGATTACAGGCATGCACCACCACGTCCGGCTAAATTTTTGTATTTTAGTAGAGACGGGGTTTCTCCTGTTGGTCAGGCTGGTCTGGAACTCCCGACCTCAGGTGATCTGCCTGCCTCGGCCTCCCAAAGTGCTGGGATTACAGGCGTGAGCCTCCACTCCCTTCTAGTGATTTTATCTTTTGCCATTTCATTTTGTATTGCTATAATCATTTTGATAATGAATAAAAACCAAATAGCACCCAAAATTGTTAAGGATACGGAACCTCATTGATGAGTCCGGGTAGACTGTGGATAGCTACGTAGTAGGGACACAGTATAGTAGACTTTGGGACATAGAGGGCGGAATGACCTTTGGTGGCCTGGGAAAAGTCCCACTTGTGGCTTATCCCTAGCAAAATCAAGACCAAGAGTGCTGATGTGCATTATCGTCATGAACATGTATTGGATGCTTACTGTATACCAAGCACCAGCCAAGTACTTCCATGTGGTTTTCATTTAGCCCTCATGAGCCGGTGAGATAATCACTATTCACATTCCATTTTACAGAAGACAAAATTTGCTCAAGGTCACACAATTAGAAAGTAGTGGAATTGGCTGGACAGGATTGCTCAGGCCTGTAATCCCACCACTTTGGGAGGCTGAGTCGGGTGGATCACTTGAGGTCAAGAGTTGGAGACCAGCCTGGCCCACATGGTGAAACCCCATCTCTACCAAAAAGTACAAAAATTAGGGAGGCCAAGATGGGTGGATCACCTGAGGTCGGGAGTTTGAGACCAGCCTGACCAACATGGAGAAACCCCGTCACTACTAAAAATGCAAAGTTAGCTGGGCGTGGTGGCCCATGCCTGTAATCCCAGCTACTTGGGAGGCTGAGGCAGGAGAATCGCTTGAACCTGGGAGGCGGAGGTTGCTGTGAGCCGAGATAGCACCATTGCACTGCAGGTCTGGGCAACAAGAGCAAAACTCTGTTTAAAAAAATAAAAATAAAAAAAAAATTAGCTGGGCGTGGTGGTGCATGCCTCTAGGCCCAGCTATTCAGGAGGCTGTGGCATGAGAACAGCTTGAACCCAGGAGGTGGAGGTTGCCATGAGCCGAGATGGCGCCATTGCGCTCCAGCTTGGGTGATGGTGAGACTTTATCGCAAAGAGAAAAAAAAAAAGTGGTGGCCTCTGGATTTGGCCTTGAGCACCCTGTACAAAGCCAGCTCCTCATTTGCCAGGCCACCAAGCAGGGGAACTGTTCTCCACATTTTCTCTTGGTAAACTGGGTGTAGTGGCTCACAGCTGTAATCTCAGTATTTTGGGAGCCTGAGGTGGGAGGATCACTTGAGCCCAGGTGTTCAAAACCAGCCCGGGCAACATAGACCCTGTCTATGTATAAAATACAAACATTAGCCAGGCATGGTGGCTCACGCCTGTGATCCCAGCTACTGTGGGGGCTGAGGTGGAAGGACTGCTTGAGCCCAGGAGGCCAAGGCTGCAGTGAGCTGTGAGTGCACCACTGCACTGCAGCCTGACGGATAGAGCAAGACCCTGTCTCAAAACAAATGTACAAATTTCCTCTTTGGAGTCATCTAACTTTCCTGTGAATCTTCCCTTTTTCCTTGAGCTAATGAGGGAGGTTGCCCGTCAGATCTCCTTTCACCCAAATGGAACATGTTGCTTCTCCTTAGAGATCCTTGATCCACGGTTAGTCTAGACCCTGTTGGGTTGATGAGTAAGTTTCTTTAGGGGCTCCGAACAACTTCGAACTGGATGCAAAGCGTGTGCTGGTGCATTGATGTGTATTTTGGGGAAAGCATCTGTAGCTTTCAGCATATTCTTTTTTTTTTTTTTTTGAGACGGAATCTCGCTCTGTCGCCC
>NW_012105808.1:2465514-2467730 GCF_000951045.1 Mandrillus leucophaeus
GCCTCGGCCTCCCAAAGTGCTGGGATGACAGGCGTGAGCCGCTGCACTTGACTCGGCATATTCTTGAGTTGACTTAGAGGTCTCCTGACTACACTGTTTTCAGTCTTGCTGTCTCCCTCCCGCATGAGATGGAGTCTCACTACCTTGCCCAGGCTGGAGTGCAGCGGCGAGATTTCAGCTCACTGCAACCTCTGCCTCCAGGTTCAAGCAATTCTCCTGCCTCAGCCTCCCGAGTAGCTGGGATTACAGGCATGCGCCACCATGCCCAGCTAATTTTTTTCTGTATTTTTGTTAGAGACAGGGTTTCACCATGTTGGCCAGCATGCTCTCGAAGGGTCTGGAACTCCTGACCTCAGGTGATCCACCTGCTTCGGCCTCCCAAAGTGCTGGGATTAGAGCCACCGCGCTGGGGCACACTATTTTTAACTGGAAGCTGCTTTCCTGTGTCAATCCTCTAAACATTAATTTTTATACAAGTGTGTAAAACCTTTCTAGGAAAGATAAAAATGAATTTTAAAAATTCTTTTTCTAAATGAAATGTCAGTATCATAGTTTGAACAACCACTTAAGCTATGGAGTTTTCCGAAATGAGCAGCCATTAACTGTGTTTGATTTTCAGCCTCCATCTATTAAGTGTATTCAGTGTTTTCAGGTCTATCACAATTTTTTTTTTCCTTTTTTTAAAAAAACATTTAAGGCTGGGCACGGTAGCTCACATCTGTAATCCAAGCACTTTGCAAGTCCGAGGCAGGCGGATCACATGAGGTCGGGAGTTTGAGACCAGCCTGACCAACATGGAGCAACCCCATCTTTGCTAAAAATACAAAATTAGCTGGGCGTGATGGCGCGTGCCTGTAATCCCAGCTACTCGGGAGGCTGAGGCAGAAGAATCGCTTGAACCTGGGAGGCAGGCATTGCAGTGAGGTGAGATTGTGCCACTGCACTCCAGCCTGGGCAACAAGAGCGAAACTGTATCTCAAAAAAAAGAAAAAAGAAATTAGCCGGGCGTGGCAGGGCGGGCCTGTAGTCCTACCTACTCGGGAGGCTGAGGCATGAGAATCACTTGAACCCTGGAGGTGGAGTTTGCAGTGAGCTTGGATCCTGCCATTGCACTCTAGCCTGGGTAACAGAGCAAGACTCTGTCTCAAAAAACCAAAAATTTTTAAAAAGCCACTTCCCTCCTAAGGTTCAATCAAATTCATTTAAACTTTTGCGTGTTTTTTTATATCAGTTAAAATAAGGATTCAATATCCTTAGAAATAGTCTTTTCTGTTTTAAATATAACATCTAAAAAATTGTAGTAAAATGCAAATAACAAAAATTTACAATCTTCATTTTTAAGTCTAAAATTCAGTGGTGTTAGATACATTCCTATTGTGCAATATCATATACTTTTTTCTTTTTTTTTTTGAGACGGAGTCTTGCTCTGTCCGCCAGGCTGGAGTGCAGTGGCATGATCTCCTCTCACTGCAACCTCCGCCTCCCCAGGTTCAAGCGACTTTCTTGCCTCAGCCTCCCTAGCTGGGATTACAGGTGCGTGCCACCACGCCCGGCTAATTTTTGTATTTTTCGAAGAGATGGGGTTTTGCCATGTTAGCCAGGCTGGTCTCGAACTCCTGACCTCAGGTGATCCGCCTGCCTCTGCCTTCCAAAGTGCTGAGATTACAGGTGTGAGCCACCGCGCCCGGCCAGCCTTTTAATCTTCCAAATTGGGGATGCACTTAAATGATCTGAAAAAATTTTCCTTACAGTTTAAAATATGAACTTGAGAGTTTTTTTTGTTTTGTTTTGTTTTAAATATAGAGTCTCACCCTGTCGCCCAGGCTAGAGTGCAGTGGGGCGATCTCGGCTCACTGCAACTTCTGCCTCTCGGGTTCAAGCAATCCTCCTGCCCCAGCTTCCCCAGTAGCTGGGATTACAGGCGCCCGGCACCACACCGGGCTGATTTTTGTATTTTCAGTAGAGACCGGGTTTCACTATGTTGGCCACGATGGTCTCGAACTCCTGAGTTCAGATGATCCGCCCACCTCGGTCTCCCAAACTGCTGGGATTACAGGCGTGAGCGACTGCGCCCGGCTACACTTGAGGGTTTTAATGAACATCTTCTGGTTGATTTAAGCAAAGTTCCTGCCCCCGCCAGGCTTCGGATTCGGCCTCCCCCAGGCCGGGTTTCCGGATCCTCAGCCCCCCGGGAGGGGCCTCCACGGCGGCCGTGC
>NW_012105808.1:2469045-2478039 GCF_000951045.1 Mandrillus leucophaeus
CCCGGGCTCCTCCCGGGACAGCCCAGGAGCGGTGGGGACCTCAACGGAGCCGCCGGGGGCGGGCTGGGGGCCTCTCTGGAGCCCCAACTTGCAAAGGCAGCCCCTGGGGCCTGGGGCGCGCGAGGTTTCCTCCCCTGAGTCCCAGTTTTCCTTCTTGGGGACTTCTTGTCCCCTCTGACCCCAAGATGCCTGGGGTAGGTAAGGGGGAAAAAAACAAGGGTTCCTGGTCGTCCCTGGGTTCTCACACACAAGGAAGAGTAACTGAAGTGACTAGAGAAACAAGGGAGAGCGAGGACCCCAAAGGCAAACGCCGCAGACCCACAGCGGGGACGCCCGGGAGGCTGGTGCATTAGTGTCCTCGGACTGCTGTAGCAACTGACTGCAGATGAGGGGGCTAAAACCACAGAAATATATTCTTTCACGGTTCCCTGGAAACTGTGGATTTCAGGAAGTTTCTCAGATCAGTTTTGAGTCCTAGCAATGGGATTCCTTGGTGAGGGAACACCTGAATTGGGGGTGGGAGGGCGTCCCTCGTGTTAGCCTGGCCAGACTTGACCCCTCCCTGGGTTTGTCACTGTGAAAAGATTTTCACTTTTTCAAGTCTCAGTTTTTAGTAAGTGAAACGTACATTTAATTAATAGAAGTTGGAAGATAAAATATTTCCAGGCCGGGCGCGGTGACTCACGCCTGTAATCCCAGCACTTTGGGAGGCCGAGGTGAGCAGATTAGTTGAGGTCAGGAGTTGGGGACCAGCCTGGCCAACATGGAGAAACCCTATCTCTACTAGAAATACAAAAATAAACTGGGCGTGGTGGCGGGCGCCTGTAGTCTCAGCTACTCGGGAGGCTGGGGCAGGAGAATGGCGTGAACCCAGGAGGCGGAGCTTGCAGTGAGCCGGAAACGTTCCATTGCACTCCAGCCTGGGCGGCAGAGCGTGACTCCGTCTCAAAAAATGATAATAATAATAATTCCAACAGGGTGAGTTTCAGGAAAAAAAATTAAAATGTTTGTCTTACATTCCATTTGTTAAACATTCCCTGAAGTGTGTGTAGTAAGTTTCTCAGATCTGTTACTTTCTTTTTTCTTTTATTACTTTTTTTTTTTTTTTTTGAGAGCTCTGTTGCCCATGCTGGAGTGCAGTGTTGCGATCACAGCTCACTGCAGCCTCCACCTCCTGGGCTCAAGCAATCTTCCTGCCTCAGCCTCCTGAACACAGGGACTCCAGGTGTGTACCACCATGCCTGCCTAAGTTTTTGTATTTTTTTGTTTTTAGGGATGGGGGCTCATTTTGTTGCCCAGGCTGGTCTCAAACTCCTGAGCTCAGGTGATTCTCCTGCCTCCACCAGCCTTATTCTTTTCTTTTGAATGACAACAAATAGGATTCCAGGGCCTAGACTTCAAAATGTTACTGGGGAGAAGAATCTCAGAGAAATAGAGAAAATCTCCTTTTCACCATAGGTGCAGAAAAATGAATACATTGCCATGAAACATGTTGCAGATAAATTATAAAAATTTACCAAAATGTCAGTTATTCTCCTTGACATGGTAGAGAATTTTTGACAGTGGATGATTCTGTTCTGATTCCAATACTGCAGTACCCTTTCCTTAATTCTATAATACATTTTTTGTGTTCCTGAAATAGGTAGAATACAAGATATTTTTCTTGTTTAGATGACAATTTGTCCCGGCTCCATATATTCAAGTGTTCATCATCTGTAATGCTGGCCCTGGCACTGATGAGATTTCCCCAAACACAGGGGCTGCCTCAGGGCTGTGTTCCTTTACTTTGTTTTTGTTTTTGTTTTGTTTTGTTTTGAGACAGGGTCTCGCTCTATTGCCCAGGCTGGAGTGCAGTGGTGCTGTCTCAGCTCACTGCAATCTCTGCCTCCTGGGTTCAAACGATTCTCCTGCCTCAGCCTCTCAGGTAGCTGGGGCTACAGGCACCTGCCACCAGGCCTGCCTAATTTTTCTTCCTTTTCTTTTCTTTTTTTCCTTTCTCTCTCTTTCTTTCCTCTCTCTGTCTCTCTCTCTTTTTTTTTTTTTTAGAGGGAGTTTCGCCCTTTTCGCCCAGGCTGGAGTGCAATGGCAGGAACTTGGCTCACTGCAACCTCTGCCTCCCAGGTCTGGGTTCAAGCAATTCTCCTGCCTCAGCCTCCCGAGTAGCTGGGATTATAGGCGCCTGCCACCATGCCCGGCTAATTTTGTGTTTTTAGTAGAGACGAGGTTTCACTATATTGGCCAGGCTAGTCTCGAACTCCTGACCTTGTGATTCGCCCACCTCAGCCTCCTAAAGTGCTGGGATTACAGGCGGGAACCACTGCGCCTGGCCATCTTTATGTATTTCTAGTAGATACAGGGTTTCGCCATGTAGGCCAGGCTGGTCTCGAACTCCTGACCTCAGGTGGTCTGCCCACCTCAGCCTTCCAGAGTGCTGGGATTATAGGTGTGAACCACCATGCCCCCAACCAGAGTGTTTTAAAATTGGCAGCTGGTCACAGAGGTACCCTGTGCCTGGCTGTGCCAAGATTTCAGACACCCAGGAGGAAAGCAGATCTTTAGGGTAAACACATTGTTGTGTAAACAGTTTCAGCACAGTAAGCAACTCCTCTATCGGGAGGACAACCCTCCCCAAATCCTGGCTCCCTTAGGCCATCCAGGGGCCAGCTTTGCAGGCAGCACTTTCTAAGGTTAGGGGCCCTCAGGTCTTTGGGTTGGCACTTCCTGCAGTCCACGCCCTAGGCCACTGGACAGGGGTCTTTTACCACAGAATTATGGGAGGACCCTATGAAGTAGGATGAGACCACACTGCAGTATTGATTTCACTTGTGCTCTTTAGGGCTCCTGGACTTAGCCAGTTAAGGTAAATTCCATTGGCTGCATTGGCTGCAATGGAATTATTATTATTATTATTATTATTATTATTTTGAGACGGAGTCTCTCTCTTTCACCCAGGCTGGAGTGCAGTGGCGCGATCTCGGCTCACTGCACACTCCGCCTCCCGGGTTTACGCCATTCTCCTGCCTCAGCCTCCCGAGTTGCTGGGACTACAGGCGCCCGCCACCACGCCCGGCTAATTTTTTGTATTTTTAGTAGAGACGGGGTTTCACCGTGTTAGCCAGGATGGTCTCGATCTCCTGACCTCGTGATCGCCCACCTCAGCCTCCCAAAGTGCTGGGATTACAGACGTGAGCCACCCACCGTGCCCAGCCAGAATTACTACTTTTTTAATTTCCATTTTTATTTCCGATTCATGGGGCACATGTGCAGGTTACAAGGGAATATTGTATGATGCTGAGGTTTGGGCTTCCATTGAGCTTGTCACCCAGATAGTGGACATCGTAGCCATGAGGAAGTTTGTCAGCCCTTTCCCCCTGGTCCCTCCATTTGGAATCCCCAGCGTCTATTGTTTCCAGTTTTATGTCCATGTGTACCCAAGTTTGACTTCCCAGTTATAAGAATGAACACGCCATATTTGGTTTTCTGTTTCTGCATCAGTTTGCTGAGGATAATGGCCTCCAGCTGCATCTATGTTGCTGCAAAGGTCATGATTTCATTCTTTCTTGTGGCTGTGTCGTATTCCATGGTGTAGATGGACCACATTTTCTTCAGTCCGCTGTCTGTGGTCACTAGGTTGACTCCATACCTTTGCTGCTGTGAAGCTGCTGCAGTGAACACACAGGTGATGTGTTTCTTGGTGGAATGGTGTCTTTTCCTTTGGGTAGACGCCCAGTAGTGGGACTGCTGGACTGAATGGTAGTTCTGTTTTTAGTTCTCTGAGAAATCTCCACACTGTTTTTCATAGAGATTGTACTAATTTACATTCCCACCAACCACGTATAAGCATTCCTTTTAACAGCCTTGCCAACATCTGTTATTTTTTAACTTTTTAATAACAGCCCTTCTGACTGGCGTGAGATGGTATCTTATCGTGCTTTTTATTTGCATTTCTCTGATGATTAGTGGTGTTGAGCTTTTGTTCATATGTTTGGACCACAAAGGTCTTAGAAAACAAGGTGGCTTATGAAGTTTCTGTATTATTCTTTTCCTGCCCCCATTACTGTTTTTTACTGGAGAGAGGCACCAGTTCCTGCACAGCGTAGCTCTGGCCAGTAAGTCGAACTTAGACCTGAGTGCCTTCCAGGGACAAGGCAGTGCCCTGAGTGCCAGGGTAAGTACAAAATAAGTCCCCCCCAATGGGACAGGGGTCAGTCCCCTTGGAAGCACATTGTTTGCAATGGTTGGGACACCCCAAGGAGGACTTCACACCGGTCAGGCAGTCGGGTTAGGAGGGCCCCCAGCGTGACCTCCCACTGCGGGCCTCCTGTCCTAGGGTTCAGTGTAAACAGAATCACTCAGTGTCGTCCTCAGTTTCAGAGGCTCTGCCCGAGGCATCACTTATAAGCAGTTGTGCGTGTCTGTGATACCAGTTCATTCACCTCTCCAGTATGGACGACACCCGGAGGGGCCTTTGTGGAAAGTTCAGGAACTGGGGCCACTTGCTGCTGTCTCAGGACTGTGGGGTGTGATCGGAGGCTTAGCAGCCAACCTGAATCCAGGGCACTCACAGCCGCGTGCGACGTTTCCTTCAGGAAGAGGGAACGCTTCGGTCATGGCTCCGAAAAGAGCAGTTGGATTTCAGACAGTGCCGTCCAGGGTCAAGCGAGTCCCTCACTGTGGGCAGCTGCGAGTGAGCCAGACAGACCAGCCAGCACCCCTGATGTTTTTCGTAGTTCACTGCCTTACCCGGGAGTGTCTAGCTCTGCAGCTGCACTGTTTCCTGAATTAGAGGCGTGTTCATTGAGCCTAGCCCTGCTGTCAGGTCAGCACAGTGAAGGCTGAGGTAGCAGCGGACATAGTGAGGATGAATTAGAGTGGGCAGTGTTAGGTTTTAGCTTAGAGTCAAGTCCAGGCCGCTGGGCTCTGAGTTCCGAATGCTGTAAAACACTGAGGCTTTTCTTCTGCAGCAGTACAGCCTGGGTATTGCTGGGCTGGACAGCGGTGTGCCAAGATCAAGTTGCAAGAGTTTCCTAAGCCCTTTTGGTCTCCTGAGTCTTAACGTCCAAATTGATTCAGCTAAAAATATGCACATCTGGCTTGAAAACCATCAACTCTTAAGGTCGTCAGAAATAGGTTTTCATAAAAGCACATTAACAAACTGAAAACTACTACTTAAGATTCCAAAAGTACATCCCCACTTAGAGATTGCCTCTCTCTTCATTTGTTTCCATTTTCCCTGAACCTCCAATAGGAAAAATGATAGTAAAAATCAGTTGTGGACCAGACGCGGTGGCTCACTCCTGTAATCCCAGCACTTCGGGAGGCCGAGGCAGGCGGATCACAAGTTCAGGAGATCGAGACCATCCTGGCTAACATGGTGAAACCCCGTCTCTACTAAAAAACATAGAAAAGTGGCTCAAGCCTGTAATCCCAGCACTTTGGGAGGCCAAGACGGGCGGATCACGAGGTCAGGAGATCGAGACCATTCTGGGTAACACGGTGAAACCCCGTCGCTACTAAAAAAAATACAAAAAAACTAGCTGGGCGAGGTGGCGGACGCCTGTAGTCCCAGCTACTCGGGAGGCTGAGGCAGGAGAATGGCGTAAACCCGGGAGGCGGAGCCTGCAGTGAGCTGAAATTGCGCCACTGCACTCCAGCCTGGGCGACAGAGCAAGACTACGTCTCAAAAAAAAAAAAAAATCAGTTGTGGAGACCTGATCTTATTTCTAATACTTAGAGTTTAAATTCCAGTCCATGCACCAGGGGCAAAAAGCAAGGACGTTGTGTCTGTCACTTAAAAAAACAAACAAAAAAAAACTGAGATGATCCCTGTAGTGTTTTTAAAATGACAAAGACTTTTTTTTTTTTTTTTTTTTTTTTTTTTCATTTGAGATGGATTTTATCACACATGCCGAGGCTGGAGTATTCCTCGTCTCTTGGAGCTTCTGGTAGCCCCAGGTGTTCCTTTGCTTGTGGCACCATAATTCCAGTCTCTCCTTCCATCTTCACATGGCCACTTCCGTGTGTGTTTCTGTCTTCATGTGGCATTTTCCTCTTAGAAAGACACCAGGGCCCATTGGATTAGTTGGTGTCATTTTAATTGATGACATCTGCAAGGACCCTATTTACAGATAAGGTTATAGTCACAGCTACCAGGAATTAGGACATGGACATATCTTTCTGGGGACCACTTCACAACAAACCGCTGGCAGTTCAGCATTTACAGGGATGGCATTCTGCTAGCAGGGAAGACCATGGCTGGTCAGGAGGTAAACCAGGGGGAAGCAGGGAACACTCCAGCCTTTTTTTTAACCAGCAGCAGGTTTTTAAAAAAGCCTGGAGTGGCCGGGCACGGTGGCTCACGCCTGTAATCCCAGCACTTTGGGAGGCCGAGGCGGGCAGATCACGAGGTCAGGAGATCGAGACCATCCTGGCTAACACGGTGAAACCCCGTCTCTACTAAAAATACAAAAAATTAGCTAGGCGTGGTGGCGGGCACCTGTAGTCCCAGCCACTCGGGAAGCTGAGGCAGGAGAATGGCATGAACCTGGGAAGTGGAGTTTGCAGTGAGCCAAGATCATGCCACTGCCCTCCAGCCTGGGCAACAGAGCAAAACTCCATCTCAGAAAAAAAAAAAAAAAAAGCCTGGAGTGTCCCCTGCTTCCCCAGAGTTTACCTAAAATTATGCTCCAGCCTTGGGAATTGACTTAACTTTCTTTCCCTCCCAATGCAGCACAAACTTTTACCATTTTCCTCACCCAAAGCTTACCTTTCAGAACTCGGGGGCCCTTTCTCCTATCCGGAGGAGAGAACAAAAACCAAAGGCTGCTCTTTGTTTTCTTGTCTCATGGCCTGCATGGCCCAGAGCAGCCAGGACATCCAGCAAGCCCACCCCACTGGAGCTACATCTGTCAGTTCTCCCTCCATCAACCGTTAACTCTCATAGCAGAGAGCTCAGCTGTTGTTTCATACCATGAATAGGCTCCATACGCCACGCTGGCCCCAGAGGCTTACCATCCCTTACCCCTTCATCCGTCCTTTTCCCAAACAGTGCTTTTGCCATATTTCAGTGAGTCAGGCTCATTCTAGCAAATCCCACCTCCGATGCCAACGGTGTCAGCATCCCCAGGACCACCCCGCACCCTGCTAGTAGGATTCACAGGGCTCCACGTACAGTCATACTGATGACTATGATTTGATACAACAAAAGGACACGCAGCAAAATCAGCACTGGGAAAAGGCACATGGGGAGACGTGCAAAAGAAACCCAATGAAGCTTTTCAGAGTCCTTTCCCAGTGGATGCAGAACGCACCTCATTCCCCCAGCAATGAGTCGTGACACCACCTGTGAAATGTCCACCAAAGAAGCTCATTGGAGACTCGGTGCCCAGGAGTTTTTTTAGATGAAGTCTTACTCTGTTGCCCAGGCTGGAGTGCAGTGGCACCATCTTGACTCACTGCAACCTCCACCTCCCGGGTTGGAGCTGTTCTCATGCCTCAACCTCCCAAATAGCTGGGATTACAGGCACGGGCCACCATGCCTGGCTAATTTTGTATTTTTAGTAGAGATGGGGTTTCACCATGTTGACTAGGCTGGTCTCAAACTCCTGACCTCAAGTGATCCGCCTGCCTCAGCCTCCCAAAGTGCGGGGGTGACAGGTAGGAGCCACTGTGTCTGGCCAGTGTCCAGGACTTTTAGTGCTGGCTCATCACATAAGCATCCCCTGCCTGGTGTGTACACAGATTCCATTTCCAGAAGGAAAGCAGTTGTCCAGCATTAACAGTGGTGTTTGCACCATGAGTAATCTGAATTAGGGTGGTGCGAACCTTCCCAAAACCCAGGTTCCCAGACACCAGCTAAGGGCAACATTGCCGGAAAGCCTTCCTAAAGATAGAGTCTAAGGCCCGCAATGTTAACTTCTTTCTGCATGATAGGAACTTTATTATTAAAATACACTGCAATGCCGGGCGCGGTGGCTCAAGCCTGTAATCCCAGCACTTTGGGAGGCCGAGACGGGCGGATCACGAGGTCGGGAGATCGAGACCATCCTGGCTAACACGGTGAAACCCCGTCTCTACTAAAAAAATACAAAAAACTAGCCGGGCGAGGTGGCGGGCGCCTGTAGTCCCAGCTACTCGGGAGGCTGAGGCAGGAGAATGGCGTAACCCGGGAGGCGGAGCTTGCAGTGAGCTGAGATCGGGCCACTGCACTCCAGCCTGGGCGACAGAGCGAGACTCCGTCTCAAAAAAAAAAAAAAATCAGTTGTGGAGACCTGATCTTATTTCTAATACTTAGAGTTTAAATTCCAGTCCATGCACCAGGGGCAAAAAGCAAGGACGTTGTGTCTGTCACTTAAAAAAACAAACAAAAAAAAACTGAGATGATCCCTGTAGTGTTTTTAAAATGACAAAGACTTTTTTTTTTTTTTTTTTTTTTTTTTTTCATTTGAGATGGATTTTATCACACATGCCGAGGCTGGAGTATTCCTCGTCTCTTGGAGCTTCTGGTAGCCCCAGGTGTTCCTTTGCTTGTGGCACCATAATTCCAGTCTCTCCTTCCATCTTCACATGGCCACCTTCCGTGTGTGTTTCTGTCTTCATGTGGCATTTTCCTCTTAGAAAGACACCAGGGCCCATTGGATTAGTTGGTGTCATTTTAATTGATGACATCTGCAAGGACCCTATTTACAG
Source organism: Mandrillus leucophaeus (assembly GCF_000951045.1). Lineage (NCBI taxonomy): Eukaryota > Metazoa > Chordata > Mammalia > Primates > Cercopithecidae > Mandrillus > Mandrillus leucophaeus. Next base: position 2,477,734 of record NW_012105808.1, read on the forward strand.
ATAAGGTTATAGTCACAGCTACCAGGAATTAGGACATGGACATATCTTTCTGGGGACCACTTCACAACAAACCGCTGGCAGTTCAGCATTTACAGGGATGGCATTCTGCTAGCAGGGAAGACCATGGCTGGTCAGGAGGTAAACCAGGGGGAAGCAGGGAACACTCCAGCCTTTTTTTTAACCAGCAGCAGGTTTTTAAAAAAGCCTGGAGTGGCCGGGCACGGTGGCTCACGCCTGTAATCCCAGCACTTTGGGAGGCCGAGGCGGGCAGATCACGAGGTCAGGAGATCGAGACCATCCTGGCTA
>NW_012105808.1:2481369-2484661 GCF_000951045.1 Mandrillus leucophaeus
AATTGTTGGGCTTCCATCACTGAGGCTCCAAGTATAGGGAATGTGTGGAGGTCCTCGTTCTCATGTCTTTTTCGTCTTTCCTAAGGTCTAATTTCTCAGTAACTTCTAGTTTCCAAGTTAAAATTAATACTTCTCAAAAGAATGTTTTCCTTCAGCCAGCTGGACCTGGCATTCTTTAAGACGCTATGGCTACCTGGCCTTTGTTGCCACTTGGGTCCTCTTAGGCCCCTTGGCCTGATGTTTGGTGAAGGAAGCAGAAGAGAATGTTCCCAGTCCGTCAGTGTTTTTATCCCGTAAAACTTCATTCAGTTTTGACCCTGTGCTTTGTGTGGTGCAGAATGATGTGTGCAGCAGGGGAGGAGCTGAAACGGTTTGTGTGACAAGGGACTGATGGTCTTAAAATACAAGTATTTGTTTCATTTATATAGCATTTGTTTGATACCTCCAATGTGGTCTGAATGCTTTTGATAGAGAGTAATGTCTTCAGTTGGTCACAGTAAAAGTATAGAGAGAAATTCAGTGTGTTAATGGTCCTGTGAAATCTATGAGGAAGTGAGTGTAGAGTAGACAGAAGGAAGAGGGGTGACAACTGAGTCACAGGGTAGATGTCGGGGACCACAGAATCTTTTTTGAACTGCATACGATATAAGTACAGTGCTCCTGGGCTCTCGGTCTCATAAATATGTTGAATGTTTTAGGACTCAGTGGTCTTTGAGGATGTGGCTGTGGACTTCACCCTGGAGGAGTGGGCTTTGCTGGATTCTGCTCAGAGGAACCTGTACAGAGATGTGATGCTGGAGACCTTTCAGAACCTGGCCTCAGTAGGTAAGGATGACATCATTCCTTCCTTCACGTAGTTACTTAGAGAACAAGTATTTCTTACACATCAGACCTGTTCCAAGGCTTAGAATGTGGAAAGGGAATACATTGGTAAATAAGACATAGTCACAGCTGTCATAGAGCTAGAATGTAATGGTTTTCCATGAGAATGAGAATTGGTATTTCAACTTTTTCTTTTTGTAAGGAAAGCTCCCTTCATGTCGTCGTTATGGATATAGCTTTGAGAGGCCTAGTGAAGTTTGTTTTTGCAAGCCAGTGAAAATTTGATTTTTTTGTTTGTTGTTTTTGAGATGGAGTCTCGCTCTATCGCCCAGGCTGGAGTGCAGTGGTGCAATCTCGACTCACTGCAACCTCTGCCTCCCGGGTTCAAGCAGTTATCTGCCTCAGCCACCCAAGTAGCTGGGATTACAGGCGAGCGCCACCATGCCCAGCCAATTTTTGTATTTTTAGTAGTGACGGGGTTTCACTATGTCAGCCAGGCTGATCTTGAACTCCTGACCTCGTGATCTGCCTGCCTTGGCCTCCCAAAGTGCTGGGATTACAGGTGTGAACCACCGCATCTGGCTGTGATTATTTTTTTTAAATAATTTTTCTATGCTTACCAATACTATGTTTATTGAGCTGCTTACCATTTTGACCATTTTGTGTTTGATGAAGTCCTGAGATACCTAAACTCCTGTGTCATTTTCAGCTAACAAGTGCCTTCTTATGATTTGTTGACTTTTTGATTTCAGATGATGAAACTCAATTTAAGGCCAGTGGGTCAGTTTCTCAGCAGGATATTTATGGAGAAAAAATACCCAAGGAATCTAAAATAGCTGCGTTCACCAGAAATGTTTCCTGGGCCTCTGTTTTAGGAAAAATTTGGGACAGTCTTAGCATTGAAGATCAGCCCACAAAGCAGGGGAGAAATCTCAGGTGAGTTGCACTCACAAGGGAACACAGTATTTCAGGAGAGAATCTTAGTCTGTCATTAAACTTTAAAAAAGCAAGTCAACAGAAAACTCATGTAAGCCTAGCTCCAAATTTGTTTAATCCACAGAATTTTTACAAAAAATATTTCTTTAGATGTGACATAGACAGCAAGTGACATTAGAAACATAATTCAGATGGAAACCATTATCAAGAAACCCTGGGCCAGGCATGGTGGCTCACGCCTATAATCCTAGCACTTTGGGAGACTGAGGTGGGCAGATCACTTGAGGCCAGGAGTTTGAGACCAGCCTGGCGAATGTGGTGAAACCCTGTCTCTACTAAAAATACAAAAATTAGCAGGGCATGGTGCTGCAGGCCTGTAATCCCAGCTGCTTGGGAGGCTGAGGCAGAATTGCATGAACCCAGGAGGCAGAGGTTGCAGTGAGTTGAGACTGTGCCACTGCACTCCAGCCTGGGTAACAGAGTGCGACTCTGTCTCAAGAAAAGAAAAGAAAAGAAACCCTATACATAAGAAACACCGTTTTAATAATGGCAGTGGTCAGACCATCTTCCAGGGCATTCAGTTTATTTCATTTTCAGACAATTCACATAGGGTGAAAAACCTATGCTTTCAGTGAAAATGGTTAAAATGCAATACTTCCTAATAAATACTAACAAATCATTATTAAACCAATAACATGCTTCTCATTTTTAGTAGAAATCATGTGTCGGAGAGAGTCTGTGAAAGTAACGATCAATGTGGAGAAGCCTTCAGCCAGATTCCACATCTTAATCTGTACAAGAAAATTCCAGCTGGAGTGAAACAGTGTGAATACAACACGTACGGAAAAGTCTTCATGCCTCACCGCACATCCCTCAAGAGTCCCATCACAGTTCACACTGGACACAAACTATATCAGTGCCAGGAATGTGGACAGGCCTACAGTTGTCGTTCACACCTAAGAATGCATGTGAGAACCCACAATGGAGAGAGACCCTATGTGTGTAAATTATGTGGGAAAACCTTTCCTCGTACTTCCTCCCTCAATCGGCACGTAAGGATTCACACTGCTGAGAAAACCTACGAATGTAAACAATGTGGGAAAGCCTTCATTGACTTCTCAAGTCTTACTAGTCATCTCAGAAGTCACACCGGAGAGAAGCCGTATAAGTGTAAGGAATGTGGGAAAGCTTTCAGTTATTCCTCAACGTTTCGAAGACACACAATAACACATACTGGCGAGAAGCCATATAAATGTCAGGAATGTGGGGAAGCCTTTAGTTATTCCTCAACTTTTCGAAGACATATGATTTCACACACTGGAGAGAAGCCGCATAAATGTAAAGAATGTGGGGAAGCCTTCAGTTATTCTTCGACTTTTCGAAGACACATGATAACACACACTGGAGAGAAACCCTACGAATGCAAACAGTGTGGGAAAACCTTCATTTACCTCCAGTCCTTTCGAAGACATGAGAGGATTCACACCGGAGAGAAACCCTACGAATGCAAACAGTGTGGGAAAACCTTCATTTA
>NW_012105808.1:2485687-2486164 GCF_000951045.1 Mandrillus leucophaeus
GGTTTCAGCCTCTGAACTTCCAGAATTAACTAGGAGGCCGGAGAATGGCGTGAACCCTGGAGGCGGAGCTTGCAGTGACTGCACTCCAGCCTGGGCTACAGAGCGAGACTCCGTCTCAAAAAAAAAAAAAAAAAAAAAAAAAAAAATTTTGGGAGGCCCAATTCAACCCATAACATTAGAAATGTTATTTTTGTTTACCGAGAGAATTACAGATTTCAAATCAACTTTATAATTTTGTTAATCATGTTACATTTTGAATCAGTATTACCAGGTATATACAAATACAGGTATTTTTTTGTCATATAAATGTTATTTTTAATTGCTGTATACTGAACATTTGCCCTTAAAATTATATTTGTATTTTTTTTTTTTTTTTTTTTTGAGACAGAGTCTTGCTCTGTCACCCAGGCTGGAGGGCAGTGGCATGACCTTGGCTCACTGCAACCTTCATCTCCCAGATTCAAGTGATTCTCCTGC
>NW_012105808.1:2488014-2491311 GCF_000951045.1 Mandrillus leucophaeus
ACCTTCATTTACCTCCAGTCCTTTCGAAGACATGAGAGGATTCACACCGGAGAGAAACCCTACGAATGCAAACAGTGTGGGAAAACCTTCATTTATCCCCAGTCCTTTCGAAGACATGAAAGGACTCATGGTGGAGAGAAACCCTATGAATGCAACCAGTGCGGGAAAGCATTCAGTCACCCCTCATCTTTTCGAGGACACATGAGAGTGCACACTGGAGAGAAACCCTATGAGTGCAAGCAATGTGGGAAAACTTTTAATTGGCCCATATCTTTACGAAAACATATGAGGACACACACTAGGGAGAAACCCTATGAATGTAAGCAGTGTGGGAAAGCCTTCAGCTTATCCGCTTGCTTTCGAGAACATGTGAGAATGCACCCTGAAGACAAATCCTATGAATGCAAGCTATGTGGAAAAGCTTTCTATTGCCACATATCCTTACAAAAACATATGAGAAGACATACTGCAGAGAAACTCTATGAATGCAAGCAGTGTGGGAAAGCTTTCAGTTGGCCTGAACTTTTGCAACAACATGTGAGAACGCACACTGTAGAGAAGCCCTATGAATGTAAGGAATGTGGGAAGGTCTTCAAATGGCCGTCATCTTTACCAATACATATGAGACTGCACACTGGAGAGAAACCTTATCAATGTAAGCATTGTGGGAAAGCATTCAATTGTTCCTCATCCTTAAGACGACATGTGAGAATACACACTACAGAAAAACAGTATAAGTGTAATATGGAACATCTTCCTACAAATGAATTCATGTGCAATGCTTCAGAAAAGTCACACCAGGAGAGAGATCTGATCAAAGTTGTAAATATGGTGTTGCCTTTATGAGTTCCTTATCCTGAAAGTGGACACTTAAGGAGTGTGTCTGTAGTTCATTTGCAAGTAAACATTTAGGTGAAAAATAATTCTCCAGATACTCTTAGCTATTCTACATGAATTTTAACAGGTAGTTTCTTTTCTTACAATTCAGTAAATAAAACTTTCATCTTAGAGTGTTTTGGACTTATGGATGATTTGAAGTGCATTTTTAATATGCAAGTAGGTTCAAGTTTTATTTAATGTCTTAAATTGTAACTGACCTAGTGTGGCAGGTATTGGATATCACTTATCTATTATATTTTCCACCTTTCTTACTGGGAGTATTTTTATTGTTTGGCCAGAGGACCCTTATTCCATTTTCTAAGAAGTAGTTGGCAGAATTTTGTAATTATGCAAAGTTGTCTAAAGAGTATAGTCTCAAATGAATTGTAATTTTTAATGTTTGCCCTTTGCTGTTTGTCTTTGCTTGTGATTGTGAATTGGACAGTAGGCTTTGACTTGTGATATGACAGAGAAATCCAGAGTTCCAGATAGTTCTTCTGCATTATTATGTCAATGTGGGTAATGTTAGGAACTTCATTTGCTGCAATGCATTTCCTTTATGGTTCCATGTCCAAATTTACCAATAGCAATAACTTGAATGAAATTTAGAATGAAGAAGAAGTCATTGCTGAGCTTTTGAGGTCACATTAAATGAAGACAGACAGATGCATAGGGGCTTCGTGAACATCAAACTTCAGCTTATTTTCCAGATCCTTGTTCCTGCCAATTAAGAGTACCATCAAAAGAAACACTTAAGTGCTTGCTTTCCACTGTGTCAGAGGTGTAGTCTTCCACAGACATCTCCATGAACTTGGTATCAGGGATATGCCTGTGTGGTCAGTCACCTACAGTCTGGATTTTTCTCAAAACCCTGCATGACCTCTTGACCACTGAGTCAGACTGTCTTGTTTGGCAGTCTCTGAGCTTCTGATTCTCCCATTCTGTAGATCTTAACGTATTTGCATGGGATCTGATTTATATAGTGAACACTTTGTTATCGTAATACTTCCAGTGGCTCTGTGATCCTGATTCCACCACAAAAGCCACAGTGTTGCAGCCAAAGAAGAAAAACAACACGGCCGGGCGTGGTGGCTCATGCCTATAATCCCAGCACTTTGGGAGGCCGAGACGGACAGATCACGAGGTCAGGAGATTGAGACCATTCTGGCTAACACGGAGAAACTTTGTCTCTACTAAAAATACAAAAAATTAGCCAGGCATGGTGGCGGGCGCCTGTAATCCCAGCTACTCGGGAGGCTGAGGTAGGAGAATGGCATGAACCTGGGAGGTGGAGCTTGCAGTGAGCCGAGATCATGCCACTGCACTCCAGCTTGGGGCGACAGAGCAAGACTCTGTCTCAAAAAACAAAAAACAAAAAAAAAAAAAAACGAGACTTTGTACCCTATTGCATTTTTAAGTGTGCCAACCCAGTCCTATGTGAGAACAAATACCTTCGTCATATATTAGATTTCAGGAGATTTCTGTTACTCGGAGCTAAATGCAGTTGCTTGATATAGATTAAATTATTAGGTTTATGTGTCATTAAAAATAATGTGGATTTTGTTTCAAGGAAAACCTTCTGTAGATATTTCTTAGAAATATCCTATTTAGCTGGGCACAGTAGCTCACGCCTGTAATCCCTGCACTTTGGGAGGCTGAGGTGGACAGATCACTTGAGGTCAGGAGTTAACATGGTGAAAACCCATCTCTACTCAAAATACAAAAATTATCCAGGCATGATGGTGAGTGCCTGTAACCCCAGCTACTTGGGAGGCTGAGACAGAAGAATCGCTTGAACCCAGGAGGCGGAGGTTGCAGTGAGCCAAGATCGCACCACTACACTCCAGCCTGGGAGACAGGGAAAGACTCCATCTCACAAGCAAAAAGAGAAAAAAATGTCCTATTTACTGTGCTTTCAAATTAGTTGTTTAGAGACTATAGTAATTTCCCAGGGCTGCCATAACAAAGTACAGAAACTGGGTGACATAGGAAAACAAACTTTTTGCTTCTCAGTTCTGGAGCCAGAACTCCAGAAACAAGGTATTGGCAGGAGCATGCTTTTTCTGAAGATGCTAGGGAAGGATCTGTTTCAGAACTCACCTAGCTTCTGGTAGCTCCTTAGCTTGTAGCGGCATAACTCTAATTTTCACATGGCATTCTCCCTGTGTGTGTGTCTCTCCATGTGGCAATATTTTTGTACATACACACCACTCATTGGGTTAGGCCCCACTCTACTTCAGTATGATTTTACCTTAACTAATTACGTTGGCAACAACTCTCTTGCCACATACTGAAGTACTGCGAATTAAGATTTCAACATGGCCGGGCACGGTGGCTCAAGCCTGTAATCCCAGCACTTTGGAAGGCCGAGACGGGCGGATCACGAGGTCAGGAGATCGAGACCATCCTGGCTAACAC
>NW_012105808.1:2491651-2498763 GCF_000951045.1 Mandrillus leucophaeus
ACAGAGTCTTGCTCTGTCACCCAGGCTGGAGGGCAGTGGCATGACCTTGGCTCACTGCAACCTTCATCTCCCAGATTCAAGTGATTCTCCTGCCTCAGCCTCCCGAGGAGTTGGGATTACAGGCCTGCACCACCACACCCAGCTAATTTTTATATTTTTAGTAGAGATGGGGTTTTACCATGTTGGCCAGGCTGGTCTTGAACTCGTGACCTCAGGTGATCTGCCTACGTCGTCCTCCCAAAGTGCTGGGATTACAGGTGTGAGCCACCATGCCTGGCCTAAAATGATTTCTTATTTGTGGTTAATAACAATTAAAAAGCGTAAATAATGATTTTGTCAATGCCCTATACCCAGAAACCACCAGGATCACACTGGTAGTCAAAATTCGCTGTGTTGAGTTGAAGTTTGAACACATAATCAAGAAAGGGCTGTGGCTTGTATCAGTCAGAGGGTGTTTAAAAGGATTTACTATCAGATTTGGCCTTGTGTTCTGTGATTTTGGTGAGTGTTCAGGGAAGCCACGCTTTGGTCTGGATTGGATGTTCTCAGAGAATGAATACAATTCTCTGGGAACCCCCAAAGTTCTCATCTATAAAGCAGAAGTTAATTGGAGCTGAAAACTGATCAGTGAAGCAGCAGCAGCCAGTCATATTGGGGAGAAGAGGGGAATGTTTGATCATTTCTGTGGTTTAGAGGTGAGTTCCAGAACAAAAGAAGACATGTTTGACATCCTCAAACGAGAAAATTTTTCATGTGTTTTACAGGCCAAGGAGGCAGAAACTTTTGTTTTAACGAGCCAGAAAGCCCCAAAAGCCTATTTTAAGTTTTCTCAGGTATGGTTTCAGCCTCTGAACTTCCAGAATTAACTAGGGAAGAGGAAAAACACGTAAGTCCTTAGAGTTTCGTTAAAGAGCAAGCAATAACCAATAATCTCCATTACTTTCCATGTTAACATAAGTTTTCATAGCGCTCTATAGATTAATGTGATTTGGCAGTCACTTGTATATCTTAACACCCCCTTACCCATCATTCCCTCTTAGATGAAGAAAGTTAAGTGCCAGGAACACACAGTCTTGTATATTCATGTAGTTCATGATGATGGAATCAAGTTTGAAGGCTTAACCTGTGCTTAACCTATATTGGGCATTGTCAAAACTTAAATTTAGAGCACTAGAAAGCAAGTATAATTAATTCTACAAATAGGGCATCAAATTTTACAAAAAGACTCCTAAGGCTATATGGTATTCTTTTATAAGACATGGAAAAGGCAAAGATAAAGGAAATGAACAAATTGGTTAGAAGTGGGGGATTTGAGTACAAATGGGCATAAGAGTGTTCTATCATGACTGTAGTGTGAAAAGCATTTATGAAAAGTCATAAGGCTATCCTTAAAATGGCAAATCTTGCTGTATGTACATTTTAAACAATAAAAATGCTTTCAGTATGTTAAAGAACTCAAGGCCAGGCACAGTGGCTCATACCTATAATCCCAGCACTTTGGGAAGCTGAGGCGGGAGAATTGCTTGTGGCCAGGAGGTTAAGGCTGCAGTGAACTATGATCACGCACTGCACTCCACACTGGGCAACAGAGCAAGACCCTGTCTCAAAAAAAAAAGGAATTCAAACCTTTCCTGAAACTTGATATATAAGTTCGCAATAAGACTTCCCTAGCTGGGAGTGGTGAATCATGCCTGTAATGTCAACATTTTGGGAGACTGAAGCAAGAGGATCACTTGAGGTCAGGAGTTAGAGACCAGTCTGGGCAACATAGCAAGACTTCCAACTCCACAAAAACTAAAAAGTGACCCAGGTGGTGTGGTGCATGTCTGGTCCCAGCTACTTGGCAAGCTGAAGCGGATCACTTGAGGCCTGGAGGAGTCATGATCATGCCACTGCACTCCAGCTTGAGCGACAGAGCAAGACTGTCTCAAAAAAAAAAAAAAAACAGACTTCCCCCACCATCGTGGAATTCTCTGGAGGAAATGTAGGGCTGGATGACAAGGACTTGTGCCTTGTCAGACCCCGTTTGAAACCCAGTCTGAAATTTTGAAACACCCACAACGGCCATACCTGACTTCATCTCACACACATAACAGGAAAGAAGAGGGAGGTCTTCCAGAATCTGTCCTTGAGTTTACATCAGGTTCCTCCCATTGGGAGCATCCTGATCCTGTCTTCAGACAAGGGGCATCCACATCTTGTCTTCCAGGGCCTTTCTTGAGGCCCCTTCCAGCTCCAAAGTTCTCATCTCAAGCTCAGTTCTGTGTCTTCATGCTGTGAAATGTCTTTACGGATCCCCAAACTCCTCTTGCTGTTGGGAACACGTGGCAGTCGCGCGTTGTGAGGTGAGATAGAAGAGGCAGTGGCAGAACCCATGCCATGGAGACACGCCCATCAGCCACAGCAGCTCCTGCTACTGCATAAATCCACAGGCACAATCACACACCTCACAATGTCAACATCTCCCATGACATCATAAAGATGCCCAGCTGGGACCCACCTACAGTGTTGGGGCAATGGGGTTTCACCTACAGGCGGGCAAACAGGCACTCCTCCTCACTGTCCCAGTCACCTGACGTGCCTTCTCTGTACACTCAGGTCGTGATGCCCCAGGAAGTGCCCATCGCGCCCCAAGCTCCTTACCTGCCTCCTCCCCACACTCCGGGACGTGCCTTACTGACGCCTCACCAGAGCGCATGCGCCCTTCTCAGGCGCAGCCCCACGGCGCACAGCGCCAGCTCATTGGCCTGCGGGAAGTGGAGTCCCGAAGAGAAGCCCCTCAGTCTCCGGAAGCCCCGCCCTGCAGATTGTTCCCAGGATGCAACACGGGCTCGCGCCTAAAAAAGCTGTGCTTTGTTGGGACTACCTGGGAGTTTCCGCCTTTGACGAAGTGCGCAGGCGCACTTAGGCGAGGAGGGGTGACTGTGAGAAGCGGAGATATCAAGAGTGGTACTGGCCGTGGCGGAAGCTCCCCTCTTGCCCTATTCAGCTTCCGGTGTGGTGGGTCCCGGATGTTGAGTGTCTGTGGCGGGTAGACAGCTCGAGCTCCAGAGGCCTCGATCTTGTAATGGCAGATGTACTTGAGTGGACACGACAGACGGAGAAGGACCCTGATGGTCCGAGGTACCTTTCACAGCAAATGGAAGGCACTGCTGTGAATATGGTGGCATCAGAGGTGACTGCAAAAAAGGACAGAGCAGCCGAGCGAGGAAGAGATACCAGTGATGTTCTAACTGAGCTCCCTGGGTCTGGTAGTGAGGAGCTCTTTCTTAGAATTTGAGCGGCGTCAGGGGCTACAACGTCATGACTCTTGTCCTGTGGTGGACTCAGGCTCCCTGTTCTCAGTTTCTTATGTAGACAGTGAGGGCTCAGGAAGGCTCCCACCACCATCACCATCACTCCACCAAAACGGCTGAAGGACCTTCCTTTAGGGTTGGGGGGATCTCCTCCTTCCACAAGGGATGGCTGTGAAGACAACTCATTCTCTGACTTTCGGATGGATGTGGCCCTCTGATGAGATGTGTGCACACCTCACCGAATGCATATGTCTGTTGAGCCTGGACATTAAGTATTTACTGATGTTCTTCTGTGTAACAGGTGATGTCCTAGGTGCTGCAGTGAACAGAAGAGACAAAATATCCTTGTTCCCTTGAATCTAATGTCGTAGGGGTCAATAAAAACAAAACAAAACAAGGGATGCAAGTCAAGTGCACTTTGTATGGACAGTGGTAATTCCTAAGAAGAAAAACAAAGATGGGGATGAAGGGTGCAGAGGGCCTGTACTGTGTGTCTGTTACTACCTCTGGGACTCTATCTCTTGAGTGTGCTTGGGTATGTCCACCTGTTTTTCCTAGTGACAAAGTCTGGGTGATTCTGTGGGGACATATATTGGTGTGTCTGGGAGGTCCCATGTGTCTCAGTAGTGGTCCTTGTTTTCAGGAAGGAGTGTCTGTGAATGTCCATGTGTCTCACTGCACAGCTGTGATTTTTCTGTGTCTGTGTTTTCCAGTCTTTGTGTGATGAAATATAAAGGCCTAGCAGGCTCAGAGTTATTAATGAATTGTAGTTAAGCATTTAGAGGCATATATTTATTGTACTATTAAATTCTTCCAATATATAGTAAAAAAAAAAAAAAAAAAAAGCTTCACAGTTTTTTTAGTAAGGTTGAGTGAATTTTTTTCAGGGAGTGGGAGACAGAGTCTCGATCCATTGCCCAGGCTACAGTGCAATGGTGCAGTCTCAGCTCACTGCAACCTCTGTCTCCTGTGTTCAAGCAATTCTCGTGTCTTAGCCTCCCAAGTAGCTGGGATTACAGGTGTGCGCCACCATGCCCAGCTAATTTTTTGTATTTTTAGTAGAGATGGAGTTTCACTGTGTTGGCCAGGCTGGTCTCAAACTCCTGATCTCAAGTGATCCTCCACCCACCTCGGCCTCCCAAAGTACTGGTATTACAGGCATGAGCCACTGCGCCCAGCCTCAAGTTGATTTTTTAAAGTTTGGCATTCATTGTTTATTTAAAAAACAACAATTGGGCAGGGATCAGAGGCTCACACCTGTAATTCCAGCACTTTGAAATGTCGAGGCAGCTGGATTCCTTGAGCTCAGGAGTTCAAGACCAGGCTGGGCAACTGGGAGATACTCCATCTCTGCAAAATATATGAAAATTAGCCAGGTGTGGTGAAGCTCACCTGTAGTCCCAGCTGATCAGGAGGCTGAAGCTGGAGGATAGCTTGGACCCAGGAGGTCGAGGCTGCAATAAGCCGTGATCGTGCCACTGCACTCCAACCTGGAAATAAGAGCAAGACCCTATCTTAAGCAACCAAAAAAATCCTATCGGAAGCAGGCAAAAACAGTCATATTTTATTTTAAAATATGTATGAAATGAGTAGAATTATTAACAGGAAGCCTGTTTTCTAAATGGTGACCCTTTAAACACTGATTCTTATGGAAGTGGCCAGTACTTTTTGTAAATCATAAAACATGAATGTTTTCTTCAATTTGGTGTGTAAATAAATATCAGAGTTTGCACTTCCATTGGTTCTTAAATAGAAGAATATTTTCAGAAATGGAAGCATATAAAATGCATCAGGAGTTTTGACCCAATTCCTTAGTGATTGATGGAGGCCGGCCAATCTTCAGTTGCACCTCAGAACCTGCCATTAAATTTGAAATGGAAGATCAGAAACTAAACTTCTATATTGACAATGGTCCCACTTTCTCTGCCAGCTTCTCAGAGGACTCATCTCTACTGTCACTTTTAATTCTATTCAAGCTGTCAGAGTCTTTAGGCAACCTGTTTCATTACCCACGTCTCAGGCCACACCAATATCCTTAGTTTTGATTAACACTCATTATAGCTTTCTAGTTTCTGAAGCCTCACCGGTAAACTTTCTAGGTAGAGATTTGTTACATAAATTGAATGCCATCTTACAATGTAATGGGAAAGGTGTTTTTATCCCCTTGGCCTCAGACCAAACCTCACACTTTCTGTTTTCCCTGATTGAGACGCGTCCTCTGAAGAGGATGCAACCTCAAGTGATATTCCAATTACTTCCAGTTACTGACGTTCCAATTAGTCTCTGGGCCTCATATGCAAATGAAGTTGCATTGCTACAGAGCACAGAGACTGTGCACGTTGCCTGGAAAAGGAATAAGCCTTTTCAACCAATAGCTCAATGCCCTCTTGTGTCAATATGCGGAACAAGGAACTGAATCTATACTAGACTCTGTTACAGCAGAGTGCCCATTAACTTTACCTTCTCCCACTATTAACACCCTAGTCTTGCCAGTAAAAATGAGAAGGGAAGTTTGATTTTGATGAGAACCAAATTTACCAATTTTACAAAATCTAATAGCCATAATTCTTGTAGTTCCTCACCACCGTACAGTTCCCATTACAACCACTATTTTTACCCCGGTTCCTGCTTATGCAGGCTGGTTTGCTTGAATGGAGCTCTGCTCTGCTGTCTTTTCCATTCTTTTGCACGCTGATTCACAGTTCCTCTGTGCAGTTCTCTTTCGAGGACAGTGGGCATGGCCTGCATACCTCAGGAATATTGTTGCTCCCCCATCAATGTTTTCCTGAGTCCTTAAGGCTTGCTCAGACTTGTAACTTTTATCCAAGGCTCTACTTTTGTTCAGTATACTGATAATCTCTTTGTAGCCAAGCTAAGCAAGGTGGTCTTATGGATTTCCTCATTCTCCTAGAGACACTAACTGAATTAGGCCATAAAGCCTCGCAATCTAAATTTCAGTGGGTGCAAATAGTTACTACTTAGGATGTGAGATATCTCAGGGCACCCAAAACTCAGCCAGAATGCCTTGAATCAGTTTTATCCATTGCTGTCCCCAGAATAAAAGCAGGTATGGGTCAGGTGCAGGGGCTCATGCTTGTAATCCCAGCACTTTGGGAGGCCAAGATGGGCGGATCATGAGGTCATGAGATTGAGACCATCCTGGCTAACACAGTGAGACCCTGTCTCCACTAAAAATACAAAAAATTAGCCGGGCGTGAGGGTAGGCACCTGTAGTCCCAGTTACTCGGGAGACAGAGGCAGGAGAATTGCTTGAACCCAGGAGACACAGGTTGCAGTGAGCCAAGATCATGCCGTTGCACTCCAGCCTGGGCAACAGAGTGAGACTCTGTCTTAAAACAAACAAACAAACAAAAAAAAAAAAACAGACATGTATAATTCTAGGAGCAGCTGGCTATCTTCACTGAGAATTCCTAATTATGCTGCCTTTGCTAAACCTCTGTATGCTGTCTTTTCAGATCTGCCTCAGAGCCTATTATCTGCCCCTCAGAGACATCAACCTTCTTTGCTTTTTTTTTTTTTTCCGAGACGGAGTCTTGCTGTCTCGCCCAGGCTGGAGTGCAGTGGCGAGATCTCAGCTCACTGCAAGCTCTGCCTGCTGGGTTCACGCCATTCTCCTGCCTCAGCCCCCCGAGTAGCTGGGACTACAGGCACCCACCACCACGCCCGGCTAGTTTTTTTGTTTGTTTGTTTGTGTTTTTTGGTTTTTTTTGTGTTTTTTTTTTTTTTTTTTTTTGAGACAGTCTTGCTCTGTTGCTTAGGCTGGAGTGCAGTGGCACAATCTCAGCTTACTGCAGC
>NW_012105808.1:2500398-2501841 GCF_000951045.1 Mandrillus leucophaeus
TGAGCCACCGCGCCCGGCCACATGGACATTCTTATCCAGTTGCATGATGGGTGGGCAGGGAAAGGGCTGTAGGTCTGTCAGTGGTCAAACATCAAAAATCAAAGTAGCCTCTTGACTACATTTCACCCCCTCCCCCGCCCCGGAATTTGATCAGTGACTGAAATTCACCGTGTGTCATGTACTTGAATTTTAATTTGGCCAAGTACAAATTTTAAAAGCCATTTGCCCAAGCAACATAGTATAATTTGAAAAGCAGATCTTGGCCAGGCACAGTGGCTCACACCTGTAACCCCAGCACTTTGGGAGACTGAGGCAGGCAGATCACCTGAGGTCAGGAGTTCGAGACCAGCCTGGCCAATATGGTGAAACACCGTCTCTACTGAAAATACAAAAATTACCCAGGCGTGGTCGTGGGTGCCTGTAATCCCAGCTACTGGGGAGGCTGAGGCAGGAGAATCACTTGAACTCAGGAGGCGGGGGTTGCAGTGAGCCGAGATCGCACCACTGCACTCCAGCCTGGGGGACAGAGTGAGACTGTCTCAAAAAATAAAATAGGCAGGGTACAGTGGCTCACGCCTGTAATCCTAGCACTTTGGGAGGCCAAGGCAGTTGGAACACGAGGTCAGGAGATCGAGACCATCCTGGCTAACATGGTGAAACCCCGTCTCTACTGAAAAATACAAAAATTAGCCAGGCGTGGCCGGGCATGGTGGCGGGCGCCTGTAGTCCCAGCTACTTGGGAGGCTGAGGCAGGAGAATGGTATGAACCTGGGAGGCGGAGGCTGCAGTGAGCCAAGATCATGCCCCTGCATTCCAGCCTGGGCAACAGAGCAAGAGACTCCGTCTCAAAAAAAAAAAAAAAAATTAGCTGGGCATGTTGGTGCACGCCTGTAATCCCAGCTACTTGGGAGGCTTAGGCAGGAGAATCACTTGAACCCGGGAGGCAGAGGTTACAGTGAGGTGAGATTGTGCACTCTAGCCTGGGTGACAAAGCAAGACTCCATGTCACTCTAGCCTGGGTGACAAAGCAAGACTCCATGTCAAATAATCATAATAATAAAATAATAACAAAATAAAAAATAAAAAGTGGGTCTTGAAAGAGTATTCAGATGCAGTTGTCTCGGGGCATTGGAGTTCCATGGCATCTTTTCAAATATTTCAGTAACGTTTTAGACCATTGTCTTATTTATTATTGTTGGGGGAAAGGCTTATGGGGTGTCTGTGTAAACCAGCCATAAAAATATGGGACAATAAGTTGTGGAAAGCCACAGGAGGCCTCTGAGGAGGAAAGCCTTCTTATCGCCATTATGTTCCCATGCTCAGAGCGAGACCCGCTCTCTTATCCATAAACACTGTGTTCAACGAGAAAGACACTCCTTTGAAGCACTGGAACGTGGACAGACGTGCAGGCTCCTAGTTAAGCTGCTCCCACTAGCTACTCTC
>NW_012105808.1:2502247-2503296 GCF_000951045.1 Mandrillus leucophaeus
GAGGCGGAGCTTGCAGTGAGCCGAGATCTGGCCACTGCACTCCAGCCTGGGCAACAGAGCGAGACTCCGTCTCAAAAAAGAGAAAAAAATAAAAAATAAATAAAATAAAATAAATAAATAGTGAGGAGACCAGAACTTGGTGCCTTTTACAGCCTCCATTGTGCAATTGGTCCCCTGGCCCCCACTCTTTGTGACCTCTTAACCTGTCTCTTCTCATTCCTTCATCGCCACTGGACTTTGGGTACCCTATGGGTGATGTGGAGGCTGGTCTCCAACAATTATTTATGCAACCCTTCCAGTACCCACGTACAGCCAGCAGCCCCTTTAAGGGAACATAACTCTCCCTGGCTGGCCAATAAATAGTCCTGAGCCAAGCAGTCATCAGCTGTTGCGTCTGTCCTTCACGGAAAGCATCTAAAGCATTAGCTATCCGCCGCGTGTGGTGACAGTGTGCTGAATGTTTTCCGATGGCTTCCTGGTTTGAGTTGACAGGACGACATCATGTGTGCCAAAGGCAGTGCCTGTCATGGCCCGAAAAGTATGTGCAATGAGCAGAAAATTAGCACACTTGTGTCAAGAGGAGGTTTGGGAGTGGGTGTGAGATGGAGCAGGGACTCCCTCCTTGGGACCTGTGGGTCTCCCAAGCATAGGACTAAAGAACAATCTTGTGTTTCTTCAAGGTAAATTTCAGTTACCTACTTGGCCTCAAGAGGTAAATAAGCAACTTGATAAGCAAGAAGGTAACAGTAGCCTAAAACAATAGCCAAGGAAGCTAGAATCATGGGATGTTTCGTTCTCCTATAGAAACTAAAGATGGTTAGGCATGGTGACTCACACGTGTAGGCCCAGCACTTTGGGAGGCTGAGGCAGGAGGATCGCTTGAGGCTGGGAGTTTGAGACCAGCCTGGGCGACAAGGCAAAACCCTGTCTCTACAAAAAAAAAAAAAAAGAAGAAGAAAATTAGCCTGGCATGGTAGTGTGTATCTGTAATCTCAGCTACCTGGTAAGCTGATGTGGGAGATCTCTTGAGCCCAGGAAGTGGAGGTTGC
>NW_012105808.1:2503346-2503686 GCF_000951045.1 Mandrillus leucophaeus
CTGATTCACAGTTCCTCTGTGCAGTTCTCTTTCGAGGACAGTGGGCATGGCCTGCATACCTCAGGAATATTGTTGCTCCCCCATCAATGTTTTCCCGAGTCCTTAAGGCTTGCTCAGACTTGTAACTTTTATCCAAGGCTCTACTCTTGTTCAGTATACTGATAATCTCTTTGTACCCAAGCTAAGCAAGGTGGTCTTATGGATTTCCTCGTTCTCCTAGAGACACGAACTGAATTAGGTCATAAAGCCTCGCAATCTAAATTTCAGTGGGTGCAGAAAGTTACTACTTAGGATTTGAGCTATCTCAGGGCACCCAAAGCTCAGCCAGAATGCCTTGAAT
>NW_012105808.1:2503755-2504255 GCF_000951045.1 Mandrillus leucophaeus
GGAGGCTGAGGCAGGAGAATGGTGTAAACCCGGGAGGCGGAGCTTGCAGTGAGCCGAGATGGCGCCACTCACTCCAGCTTGGGCGACAGAGCGAGACTCCATCTCAAAAATTTAAAAAAAAGAGTGTGTGTGTATATATATATATATATATATATATATATGCACACACACACACACATATACATGTGTATATATATATAGTATTCAGAAAATGCACCAAACAACTGTACAGTTGAAATATTCTAAAGCAGACGCTGTGTAATGACAGCTTGGCCAAGTCTTGGAGAAGCCGTCACACCAGACATCCCACCTGAAACGATGCCCAGTGGTAAGCGCCTCTCTCCAGATGAGGCCAGTGTTCTGAATTATAGGGAGGAAATTTCCTTGCTCTTCTTCATAGGTTTTTATTTGTTTGTTTGTTTGTTTTGTATGTTTGTTTGAGACAGAGTCTTTTTTTTTTTTTTTTCGGAGACGGAGTCTCGCTCTGTCGCCCAGGCTGG
>NW_012105808.1:2509080-2510950 GCF_000951045.1 Mandrillus leucophaeus
TGGTCTCGATCTCCTGACCTCGTGATCCGCCCGTCTCGGCCTCCCAAAGTGCTGGGATTACAGGCTTGAGCCACCGCGCCCGGCCTTGTATTTTTAATAGAGACGGCGTTTCATCGTGTTAGCCAGGATGGTCTCGATTTCCTGACCTCGTGATCCACCTGCCTCAGCCTCCCAAAGTGCTGGGATTACAAGCATGAGCCACCACACCCGTCCCAGACCTTCTTTGAATTATTACAATGAGCACTGTCCACATATTTACTCTTGGCTTACCAAAATTGCCAATTTTAACGAACCTTTTCACCTCTATTGCCGTGAAAATGATGGGATTGCTTCAGGTATCCCAACAATTGCTGCAGGTATCTGAGAGGCAAAGGACAACCCTCTCAGATACATTCTATTGCGTATTTCTCTTGTTAGTTAGACCTTGTGGCACCAGGCATGCCTCCATGCGTGCCCCCTTGTCTGCATCTTGTAGCTGTAGCTGTGATGCAGGATGTTTTGGTGCTGCTTCACCAGCCAGAGGCCTCTGTGGCCAGTGATGTCCTTGCCCGGGCCTTGCTTGGCTCTGGGATCGCAGCTGGAGGTCCCTCACCCCCTCAGCCCAGCGGGCTTCACTTACCTTGCATTTGCCACAGGATCTGCACCCAGCCCATAGCTGGGTCGGGTGTGCAGTGACCTGCTTCTGCCTTAGGCACCAATGTCTGGATGACGGGAACATGGTGGCACCCAAAAAACTCAGAGGTGCTGTGACCCCAAAGTCCCAGAGGGGGTGTTGCAGCATGTGGCAGCTCTCCTCCCTCCCATCACATGTAGCATGGTGAGTGGTTGGGTGTGTTTCAGCCCATTTGTGTTACAGCTCATTCAGTCCCACTGCCCCACTCTGGCCTGCGACTCTGGGGCTGGGCTGGCTCCCTTGCTGCTTCCTGTTGCATGGGGCAGCTGCCTGGTGCCAGCAGAGGACAGAGGTCCACAATGTTACAGCCTTTTTTGTACCTCTGTTCAGTGGGTCCCCAGTTTTTGTCCTATGTCCAAGAAGAATGAGTTTATGCTGACAACTGAAGGGTGAACAGGGCAGAGTTTTATTGAGCAACAGCTCTCAGCAGAGAGGGGAACCCGAGTTGGGCAGCCCTCTACCTGAAGTCGGGTAGTCTCCCCAACCGGAAGGTGGGTAGTCCCAAAGTCTGTCTGAGCCTGGGGTTTTTCTGGGCTTACAGAGGCAGAACATGTGCTGATTGGTTTGTGAGTATGCAAAAAAGGCTAAAAATAAATAAATAAAAGGCACCACTCAAAGATGGACACAACAGTGCCGAAAAACTAATTAGAGAAGGGTAGGTATATGTAATCAGCAAAGGGTGGCATCAATCACAGGAAAGCTCACAAATGGGAAGAGGTTCTCAGTCCGGTCCGTGGATTTATCCAAGACTTGTAGCTTGGCCTTCAGGCTTTGAACTGTCTTCGGCTTGAAGGTTGGGTTTCACTGGGGACCCGCCCCTGTCTGCCTATGACTTGCCTGCCTCCTGCCTGCCTCCTGCCACTATCAGCTGCCTCCACAATTGACAGTCACACTCTTACATTAGGATGTCTCCTTCAGCTCTGTGTTCCCCATGCCATATCTGCTCTCTAACAAGCTCAAAAAACACGGCGCCTCTGTACTCCGTGAGAGCCTATGAAGAAGCCTATTAACAAATCCCTCTATCATCTCACATCTTTGTGACGCTTTCAATCCATCTACGACCCCCACCCCTGACAGTGGAATGCCCTACTCTAGTTCACATGGTTACCTTGCAGAGACAGAAATGATTTCAAAGCCAGGAGAGTTCTTAGACATCCCCATAGACAACCCAGACTTACTTCTTTTTTTTTTTTTTTT
>NW_012105808.1:2511000-2511753 GCF_000951045.1 Mandrillus leucophaeus
GGGTTTCACCATGTTAACCAGGGTAGTGTCCATCTCCCGACCTCATGATCCGCCCGTCTCGGCCTCCCAAAGTGCTGGGATTACAGGCTTGAGCCACTGCGCCTGGCACCTTGAATCAATTTTATCCATTGCTGTCCCCAGAATAAAAGCAGGTATGGGCCAGGTGCAGGGGCTTATGCCTGCAATCCCAGCACTTTGGGAGGCCAAGATGGGTGGATCACGAGGTCATGAGATCGAGACCATCCTGGCTAACACAGTGAGACCCTGTCTCCACTAAAAATACAAAAAATTAGCCGGGCGTGGGGGCAGTCACCTGTAGTCCCAGCTACTCGGGAGACAGAGGCAGGAGAATTGCTTGAACCCAGGAGGCAGAGGTTGCAGTGAGCCAAGATCATGCCGTTGCACTCCAGCCTGGACAACAGAGTGAGACTCTGTCTTAAACAAACAAACAAAACAGACATGTATAATTCTAGGAACAGCTGGCTATCTTCACTGAGAATTCCTAATTATGCTGCCTTTGCTAAACCTCTGTATGCCGTCTTTTCAGATCTGCCTCAGAGCCTATTATCTGCCCCTCAGAGACATCGATCTTCTTTGTTTTTTTTGTTTTTTGTTTTTTGTTTTTGAGACAGAGTCTTGCTCTCTCACCCAGGCTGGAGTGCAGTGATGCAATCTCGGCTCACTGCAAGCTCCGCCTCCCGGGTTCACACCATTCTCCTGCCTCAGCCTCCGGAGTAGCTAGGACTACAGGCG
>NW_012105808.1:2511803-2512835 GCF_000951045.1 Mandrillus leucophaeus
ACCCCTGCCTTTAACAACCCTTACCTGTGAGCCACCAAGGGTGCTGGGACTTAAGCATGAGCTGCCTGATCCTCCTTGCTGGACACCTCGCAAATGCACACTTTCCTTTCTACCACAGCAAACCTCGGTGCGGATGTCTGGCCTTACGTTGCTGGGTGAATTGACTCCAGTTCAGTTCTCAAACAGGCGCCCAAGAGGAAATACTGACCCCCTCCCCCAGGTCACACAGACGACAGATGATGTTCAAAAGAAGGCCCAAGAAGGGACATAAGAGTCACGGCCGGTAGAGAACTATCTCAGTTAACAAGAAGGGACATAAGAGTCACGGCCAGTAGAGAACTATCTCAGTTAACAAAACCCCAGGGGAGTGACCATTTTGAAGTAAGCATCTGGGCCGGGTGCGGTGGCTCACGCCTGTAATCCCAGCACTTTGGGAGGCCGAGGCGGGCGGATCATGAGGTCAGGAGATTGAGACCATCCTGGATAACACAGTGAAACCCCGTCTCTATTAAAAAAATATATACAAAAAATTAGCAGGGTGTGGTGGCAGGCGCCTGTAGTCCCAGCTAGTCAGGAGCCTGAGGCAGGAGAATCGGGAGGCAGAGGTGGCAGTGAGCCGAGATCGCGCCACTGCACTCCAGCCTGGGAGACAGAGCGAGACTCTGTCTCAAAAAAAAATAAAGAAAAGAAAAAGAAAGAAGCATGTGTTAGTGTGTTATGGGTTGTACTCTAAGGTACCAATAAGTCTGATGATCAGGACAAAGTAAGGGCCCTAAAGGCTGGGGTTGAGCCTAAGTAAAGCTGTACACAGTGGAGAAGACCCATTTAGAAGACCATGTGTGGTCTGTAGTGTCAACAAGGTTTGTTTGAGCCATCAGTTCCACGAGGCCTCTAGCCCCAGAGTATAAGAGAGCAGAAAGTTTCTTTGAATGCCTTATTCAAGAGCCCAGTGTTGGCCGGGCGCGGTGGCTCACGCCTGTCATCCCAGCACTTTGGGAGGCCAAGGCGGGTGAATCACGAGGTCAAGAGATC
>NW_012105808.1:2512885-2513841 GCF_000951045.1 Mandrillus leucophaeus
TTTTTTTTGAGACAGAGTCTTGCTCTGTCACCCAGGCTGGAGTGCAGTGGCCTGATCTTGGCTCACTGCAACCTGTGCCTCCCAGGTTCAAGCAATTCTGCCTCAGCCTCCCGAGTAACTGGGATTACAGGTGCCCACCACCATGCCCAGCTAATTTTTGTATTTTTAGTAGAGACGGGGTTCCACCATGTTGGTCAGTCTGGTCTTGAATTCCTGACCTCAGGTGATCCGCCCGCCTCGGCCTCCCAAAGTGCAAGGATTACAGGCATGAGCCACCGTGCCCAGCCTCTCAGGTTAAATTTTAAGAGCACCCTGGCCAAGGAGAAAGTCCATTCAGATGGTTGGGGAAGGGAATGCTTAGAATTTTATTTTTGGTTCACAGGCTGTTGCAAATGAAATTAGCGAAACATAATCACTGGTTATGCCATAGGTTCCCCACAAGAAACACTTGAGGCATACTCTCTATTCGCCATGAAATCAGCCCAACCTGCTGAACCCATAGCTCTTACTAGAGCTTGCACTTGGGCAAAGGGAAACTGCACCGTTCACACTGACTCCCATGGCTTTGGAGTCTGCCATGATGTTGGCACAATTTGGAAATTCCATGGATTCTTCACCCTACCAGTACTGCAGCCTTTATATGTTCTGTGATGAACATCGCTTTCAACTATGCCTTCCGTCAGGCCATGTAAGTTCCCACCCGTTTCTCAGTCGCAAAGGGTTTTCATGTGGATGTGCATGCTGAGTATTATTAACAGCTTTTTTTTTTTTTCTTTATTTGTTCAAATGATTTGACATATTTTCCCCTTAATGCGGTATTGTGATATATTAATTGACTGCATAGTATTTTATTGTAAAATATAACATATTCAGGCTGGGCATGGTGGCTCACGCCTGTAATCCCAGCACTTTGGGAGGCCGAGGCAGGCGGATCACGAGGTCAGGAGATCGAGACC
>NW_012105808.1:2514643-2515153 GCF_000951045.1 Mandrillus leucophaeus
CTGGCTAACACAGTGAAACCCCGTCTCTACTAAAAATACAAAAAAAAAATTAGCCGGGCGTGGTGGCGGGCGCCTGTAGTCCCAGCTACTTGGGAGACTGAGACAGGAGAATGGCGTGAACCCATGAGGCAGAGCTTGCAGTGAGCCAAGATCGTGCCACTGCACTCTAGCCTGGATGACAGAGCAAGACTCCGTTTCAAAAAATATATATATATGTGTGTGTATATTTATATGTATGTAGGTATATAGTTTATATATCTGTGTACATATGTGTATATATGTATATATATGTGTACATATGTGTGTGTATACATATATACACAGTTCACTTATTTTTTTATGCAGATGGTATATTGCAAGTACTACTGTTTATCATGAACTACCTTTCCAGTTATAAAGATTAGCATAACGGTGAGATGGTAGTTCATTCACTTTTGTTGCCAACATAAAAAGCACTCCCTTGTGAGAATATGCCATTGTCATGTTTTTGTTTTTGTTTTTGTTTGTTGA
>NW_012105808.1:2515203-2516196 GCF_000951045.1 Mandrillus leucophaeus
CTCGGCCTCCCAAAGTGCTGGGATTACAGGCTTGAGCCACCGCGCCCGGCCGAGACAGAGTCTTAATCTGTCGCCCAGGCTGGAGTGCAGTGGCACGATCTCAGCTCACTGCAACCTCCGCTCCCAGAGTTCTAGCAATTCTCCTCCCTCAGCCTCCTGAGTGGCTGGGATGACAGGCACCCACCACCATGCCTGGATAATTTTTTTTTGTATTTTTAGTAGAGATGGGGTTTTACCATGTTGGCCAGGCTGGTCTCGAACTCCTGACCCTAGGTGATCCACCCCACTCAGCATCCCAAAGTGCTGAGATTACAGGTGTGAGCCACCATGCCCGGCCTCTTCTTCATAGTTTTATTACTCATGTATGTGTCCCTACGTTAATATATATTTCGTGGCCGGATGCGGTGGCTCACACCTGTAATCCCAACACTTTGGGAGGCCAAGGCAGGCAGATCATGAAGCCAGGAGATCACGACCATCCTGGCTAACACGGTGAAACTCTGTCTCTACTAAAAATACAAAAAATTAACCGGGCGTGGTGGCAGGCACCTTAGTTCCAGCTACTTGGGAGGCTGAGACAGGAGAATGGCGTGAACCCGTGAGGCGGAGCTTGCAGTGAGCCGAGATCGTGCCACTGCACCTCCAGCCTGGATGACAGAGCAAGACTCCGTTTCAAAAAATATATATATATGTGTGTGTGAATATTTATATGTATCTATGTATATATGCATATAGTTTATATATGTGTGTACATATGTGTATATATGTGTATATATGTGTACATATGTGTGTGTATATATATATACAGTTTGCTTTTTTTTTATGAAGATGGTATATTGCGAGTACTACTGTTTATCATGAACTACTTTTCCAGTTATAAAGATTAGCATAACGGTGGGATGGTAGTTCATTCACTTTTGTTGCCAACATAAAAAGCACTCCCTTGTGAGAATATGCCATTGTCATGTTTTTGTTTTTGTTTTTGTTTGTTGA
>NW_012105808.1:2520736-2528181 GCF_000951045.1 Mandrillus leucophaeus
GGGACCCTATAAAATCTGTTTGCTCTCGGCCCTACGAACAGGCTTCCAGGGATTATGCCCCCTTGTTTATATGTCGTTTGCCTCTAGAATATTCAAGCCATTTCATCTACCTGCACATTAAGCACTCAGCTCTGAAGTTGGAGTTTTGATAGGTACAGAGATATTCGTGACCTGGATTTTTACTTGGGAACTGTGAGGCAAAATATCCCCAGAGTGTTTTACCTCAAAATATTGACCTAGGATAAGGAGTTGTTGCCACAGTGTGTGTTTGTTCTGTTTTGTTTTTGTTGTTTGTTTTAGTTTTGAGACAGAGTTTCGCTCTTGTTGCTTAAGCTGGAGTGCAGCTCACTGCAACCTCCACCTCCCAGGTTCAAGCGATTCTTCTGCCTCAGCCTCCCGAGTAGCTGGGATTACAGGTGCGCACCACCACGCCCAGCTAATTTTTTTGTATTTTTAGTAGAGACATGGTTTCATCATGTTGGCCAGACTGGTCTCAAACACCTGACGTTAGTTGATCTGCCTGCCTCGGCCTCCCAAAGTGCTGGGATTCCAGGCGTGAGCCACCACGCCTGGCCAGCTAGACCATTGCTAATGGCTCAAGAGTTCAGTTCTAGCAGTTGTGCTGACCCTAGTTAGGGAAGGTAAACCTTTCCTTGGTCACTCACTTGACCCCATGGGCCTTCCCAGGGTCTACTGGTCAGCAGAGAGACGAGACCTCCTCCAGCATCATGGAATCTGGCAACAGACTGAGGACAGAAGAAGCTGCTTTTTTCTTTTTCTTTTCTTTCTTTCTTTCTTTCTTTTTTTTTTTTGAGACAGTTTGTTTTGTTTTGTTTTGTTTTGTTTTGTTTTGCTTTGAGACAGAGTCTCGCTCTGCTGCCCAGGCTGGAGTGCAGTGGCACGATCTCAGCTCACTGCAAGTTCTGCCTCCCGGGTTCATGCCATTCTCCTGCCTTAGCCTCCCCAGTAGCTGGGACTACAGGCTCCCACCACCCCACCTGGCTAATTTTTTGTATTTTTAGTAGAGACGGGGTTTCATCGTATTAGCCGGGATGGTCTCGATCTCCTGACCTCATGATCCGCCCACCTCAGCCTCCCAAAGTGCTAGGCTTACAGGCGTGAGCCACCATGCCTGGCCGAAGCTGCTTTGTTCTACAGGTGGATACCTGAAGGGCCCAGGTTTGCCTCTAAGTCAGCACCATTTTCATTTCAGGAAGGAGACCACTGTGGATGGGGGATGCTGCCTGCAGGACCCAAGACCTGAGAAGTGACCAATCAGGCAGCTGGGGTGGGGCCTAGAGAACTGACCAATCAGGGGAGTGTAGAAGGAGCATGGAGAACTGTCAATCGGGGGGGGGGTTGGGGCAGAGCCTGGAGACCTGTCCAATCAAAGGAGCTGAGGCAGGGCCTGGAAACCTGACCAATTAGGAAAGCCAGGGAGGGGCCTGAAGAACTGCCCAATCAGCCGAGCTCAGGGCTAGCAAGCTGACCAACCAGAAGAGCAGGGGCAGAGTCTAAAGAACTGTCCAATCAGGGGATTTGGGATGTGACTGGTGAACTCTCCACTCAGACGTGAGCAGAGAAGAGAACTGTCCAATCAGCCCCTGGGGCGGGGCATTGCTGCCCTCCCTGCTGAGCACTCCCGGCCTGCCCTGAGTGACCACGGGAGTTCCCGTTGTGCGAGGCGCTGGGATCTCGGCGAAGAGCTCAGGTCTTGGGTCCTGCAGGACATGGTGAGTGCAGGGCAGGAGCCGAGCCTGAGCCGGAGTCCTGGGAGGGGAGGGTTGGAAGCGGCCAGAACACGCTGAAACTCCCAGGGGAGCTGCCTGTGAGCCCCATGGAGCCTCTGTCCCCGTGTCACCCCCGGGTCCTGCGGGGAGTTTCCTCCCCTGCCCCAGTCTTCATTCCCTGCAAAGTCGTAGTTGTCAGGACGCTGGGATGGAGGGAAAAGAAAAGACAGAGATGACTCCTGCCCTGGGGGGGTCTCACAAAGTTAACTGGAAGAAAAACTAACCCAAAGTCCAAAAACAAAAACAAACAAACAAACAAAAAAACAAAAAACACACCCCAGCGAGGCGGTGCAACAACCCCCAAAGCAGAATGCGCTTTAGATGCAAACTTTGGGCCCAGGCCCACCTCCCTGGGAGGAGCGAGGGGTGGACAGGTGGTGCGGGCGCTCCTGACCCCAAAGGCCCGCAGGCCGGACTCCAGGCCAGCCGCCCCTGCCTGGGCCTCTCTCCTTCTAAAGATTGATTTGGTTACTTGAGCCTGAGATTTTTTCAGTCCATGGAACATACAGAAAAGAAGAGAGTTTGAAAGATAAAATATTTCCAAGGAGGTGAATTTCAGAAAAAAAAAATAAAGTTCTCCTCTTACATTCCATTTGTTAAAAATTCTTCCGTGCCTTTTTTTTTTTTTTTTCCCCTGTTCCTTTTTTGCACGTATGGTTAAGTTTCTCACATCTGTTGTTTTCTTTTCGGTGATGACAAATGGGATTCCAGGGCTTAGCCCTTGACTGGGCTCCCGGGAAAAAGAATCGCAGAGAAAGAGAAAATCTCTCTCTTATTATGACACCCTCCGAAATGAATACATTCCTATAAGAAAAAATGTTTGGTGTTTAATTTGGTGAATTACAAAAACTTGCTAAAATATCAGTTATTCTCTTTTTCCAGGGTAGGGAATTTGTAACAGATAATAATTCTGTTATTTTATTTTATTTTATTTTTTTTGAAACGGAGTCTCGCTCTGTCGCCCAGGCTGGAGCGCAGTGGCCGGATCTCAGCTCACTGCAAGCTCTGCCTCCCGGGTTCACGCCATTCTCCTGCCTCAGCCTCCCGAGTAGTTGAGACTACAGGCGCCCGCCACCTCGCCCGGCTAGTTTTTTGTATTTTTAGTAGAGACGGGGTTTCACGGTGTTAGCCAGGATGGTCTCGATCTCCTGACCTCGTGATCCACCCGTCTCGGCCTCCCAAAGTGCTGGGATTACAGGCTTGAGCCACCGCGCCCGGCCTGTTCTTTTATTTTTTATTTTTTTGAGACAGAGTCATGCTCTGTCGCCCAGGCTGGAGTGCAGTGTCACGATCTCGGCTCACTGCAACCTCCACCTCCCGGGTTCAAGGGATTCTCCTGCCTCCACCACCCGAGTAGCTGGGATTACAGGCATGCATGGCCACACCCAGCTAAGTTGTGTATTTTTAGTAGAGACGGGGGTGCCACCATGTTGGTCAGGCTGGTCTCGAACTCCTGACCTCAGGTGATCCGCCCGCTTCAGCCTCCCAAAATGCCGGGATTATAGGTGACAGCCGCCATGCCCAGCCCCTTTAATCACTCTTTTGTATTCACTCATAAGGATATGTTGTTAGTGTTTGTTAGTTCCACTGTTTGCTAGTGACTGGGCATTTTCAAATTTTTTCCATTATGACCAGGGCCACTAAAGACATTATTATATGTGTATCCACTTGAATGTCTTGTTCTCATCTGCTTTGCAGCATACCCTCATCCTCTTCCCCAAAAGCCTGATCCAAAATAATAAAAATTAGCCTGCCTCCCTGAGCTCCGCTGATTGGACAGTTCTTCAGGCCCCACCCCAGCTTTCCTAATTGGTCAGGTTCCCAGGCCCTGCCTCAGCTCCCTTGATTGGGCAGGTCTCCAGGCTCTGCCCCAACCCCCCTGATTGACAGTTCTCCATGCTCCATCTACGCTCCCCTGATTGGTCAGTTCTCTAGGCCCCACCCCAGCTGCCTGATTGGTCAGTTCTCAGGTCACATATAACCGTCTACAACTCAGTTGCTGGTGACTCCATGATGCCAGTTTTCCTGAGTGAAATAATCAGTCTTCCTCGATTCTCCCTGTTCCGTCTTGCCCCAGCTTGAGCCCATCAGGAAATTGTGTATCTCCTCTTAGGCTGGTCCTGCACGCGACTGCACTGTGACCACCCAAGGTGACACGCCTGCTTCTCACCTCGTGCGGCTTTCGCCTCCTAGCAGGTGTCCTGGTGTCTGCATCTGCCCCCTATGATCTAGTCTCAGCTGTCACATGAGATCACTGCTCTGTGCAAAGGCCTGGAGTCATTCAGAGCCAAAGCCAAAGTCCTTCCTGTGGCTGATGAATTCCCCACAAAGTGATGTGCCTCACTTCCCATCACTCGACCCCCTTTGGCTGTCATGTCCCCATCCCCCTCTGCCCAGTCACACAGGCTCTGGCTGTACCTGAAAGAGCCAAGGGCCCACTCCTTCCTTAGGGCCTAACCTCTGGCTGTTTCTCCCACCCAGAACAATTTTCTCCTTTCTGTATTTTTTCATTGTATACTACATTTGCCATTTCATTGTATACTACATTTGCCATGATTCAAGTGGATCACTTCTGAAAGCTTCTCTCGTTTCTAATTTCAGGGAGCAGATGGCATTTTACTATTTTGGGCTAGGCCCCCATACCAGCACTTTGGGAGGCCGAGGCAGATGGATCAGTTGAGGTCAGGAGTTCAAGACCAGCCTGACCAACATGGTAAAACCCTGAGTCTACTAAAAATAAAAATAAAAATTAGCCAGACGTGGTGGCACACACCTGTAATCCCAGTTAGTTGGGAAGCTGAGGCAGGAGGATGGCTTGAGCCCAGGAGTTCAAGGCTGCAGTGAGCTCTCATTGCGCCATTGCATTCCAGCCTGTGTAGCAGAGTGAGGCCTTGTCTCCAAAAAATTTTCTGGCCTGGTGCGGTGGCTCACGCCTGTAATCCCAGCACTTTGGGAGGCCAAAGCAGGCAGATCGCCTGAGGTCAGGAGTTTGAGACCAGCCCTGGCCAACATGGTGAAACCTCAGCTCTACTAAAAATATAAAAATTAGCTGGGCGTGGTGGCGCACACCTGTAATCCCAGCTACTCGGGAGGCTGAGGCAGGAGAATCACTTGAACACTGGAGGCGGAGGTTGCAGTGAGCCCAGATCGCACCATTGCACTCCAGCCTAGGTGACAGAGTGAGACTCTATCTCAAAAAAAAAATTTTTTTTTTCTAAAGACTATGACACAGGATAAGGAATATATGACACACGGAGGTTGCAGTGATCACGCCACTGCACTCCAACCTGGGCAACAGAGCAAGATGCTGTCTCAAGAAAAAAAAATATATATATGATATACACACATATACAGTTAAATGTTATTCAGTCATAATAAAGAAAGAAATCCTGCCATTGTTGGCAGCATGGATGAACCTGGAGCACATGTGAGACAAGCCAGGCATAGAAAGATGAATACCAGATGATCTTACTTACCTGGAGACTGGAAAAGAGCCAGATTCCTAGAGGAAGAGAGTAGAAGAGTGGCTGCCTGGGGCTGAGGGCCAGGGGAAGTGGGGAGACATGTTGGTCAAAGGGAACCAACTTTCTGTTGTAAGATGAATAAATTCTCTGCGTCCAGTGTACAACATGGTGACTGTATTTAAGGATACTGTACTGTATACTTGAAATGTACTAAAAGACCAGGCACAGTGGCTCACGCCTGTAATCCCACCACTTTGGGAGACCAAGACGGTTGGATCACTTGAGGTCAGAAGTTCGAGAGCAGCCTGGCCAACATGGTGAAACCCCGTCTCTACTAAAAATAAAAAAATTAGCCAGGCATGGTGGTGTGCACCTGTAATCCCAGCTACTCAGGAGACTGAGGCAGGAGAATCGCTTGAAACCAGGAGGCGGAGTTTGCAGTGAGCCGAGATCGCCCTACTGCACTCCAGCCTGGGGCGACAGAGCAAGACACCGTCTCAAAAAAAAAAAGAAAGAAAGAAAGAAAGAAATGTACTAAGAGTGTAAATCTTACTTGTTCTTCCCATCAAATTTTTTAAAAAGGTAACTAGTGACAGATGTGTTAATTAACTTCATGGCAATCATTTCCCAGTATATATGTGCATCAAATTGTCATCTACACCTTAAATGTGTACCACTTTTATTTGTCAAAGACAAAAAAAACCTACGACACAGGAAGTGATAACAGACAGAGGGGAAGAGGTCTGAGGACTGAGTCTTAAATCGATATTGGGAGACTGCGGGATCTTGTGTGAGTGTCCTGTGAACAGAGTTCAGCTCCCCAGTGCTGTGAGTTCCACCATCCTCACGTACACGTATGTGGTTTGTTTTAGGACACGGTGGTCTTTGAAGACGTGGTTGTGGGGTTCACCCTGGAGGAGTGGGCCTTGCTGAATCCCGCTCAGAGAAACCTCTACAGAGAAGTGATGCTGGAGACGTTCAAGCACCTGGCCTCAGTAGGTAAGGATGGCATTATTTCTGCACTTGGTTATTAGATAATACGTGTTTTGTCTGGTTGCAGTGGCTCATGCCTGTATTCCCAGTGCTTTGGGGAGGCTAAGGCAGGAGGATCACTTGAGGCTAGGAGTTGGCAACCAGCCTGGGCAACATAGTGAGACCCTGTCTCTACAAAAAAATCAAAAATGAGCCCGGCATGGTAGCATGCTCTTATAGTCCTAGCTATTTGGGAGGCTGAGGCAGGAGAATCACTTGAGCCCAGGAGTCCAAGGCTACAGTGACCCGTGATCACACCACTGTACTCCAACCAGGGTGACAAATTGAGACCCTGTTTTAAAGAAAAAAGAAAAAAGATCCGGGCACAGTGGCTCACGCCTGTCATCCCAGTGCTTTGGGAGGCGACGGCGGATGGATTGCCTGAGCTCAGGAGTTTGAGACCAGCCTGGGCAGCACAGTGCAATGCAGTCTCTACTGAAATACAAAAAATTAGCTGGGCGTGGCTGCGTGCGCCTGTAGTCCCAGCTACTCTGGAGGCTGAGGCAGGAGAATCGCTCAAATCCGGGAGGCAGAGGTTACAGTGAGCCGAGACGGCACCACTGCACTCCAGCCTGGGCGACAGAGTGAGACTCCATCTCCAAAAAGAAAAAGAAAAAGAATAAATATTTTTGCTCATTAAGCCTATTCTAAGATTTATAATGTAGAAGGGAATACATTGGTTAATGAGACAGTTATAATCATTGATGTCCTGGTCCTAAAATTCAGTAGCTTCTCTGTGATAATAAAAATCTATTAATCTGTACTTTTCTTTCTGTCTTGTTGAAAAGACCTAGGGTCGGCCAGGCACAGTGGCTCACGCCTGTAATCCCAGCACATCAGGAGGCCGAGGCGGGCTGATCACGAGGTCAGGAGATCGAGACCAGCCTGGCTAACATAGTGAAACCTCGTCTCTACTAAAAATACAAAAAATTAGCCGGGCGTGGTGGCGGGCGCCTGTAGTCCCAGCTACTCGGGAGGCTGAGGCAGAATAGCGTGAACCTGGGAGGCAGAGCTTGCAGTGAGCCGAGATGGTGCCACTGTACTCCAGCCTAGGCGACAGAGCAAGACTCCATCTCAAAAAAAATAAAAGAAAAAGAAAAAAAAAAGACTTAGGGTCCTTTTGTGTTACCAGTGCGGGTATATATTGGTGGCACGGAGA
>NW_012105808.1:2530691-2533257 GCF_000951045.1 Mandrillus leucophaeus
GTGAGCTGACATCCGGCCACTGCACTCCAGCCTGGGCGACAGAGCGAGGCTCCGTCTCAAAAAAAAAAAGAAACAAGAAAAAGGCAGTATCGCCGGGTGCGGTGGCTCACGCCTGTAATCCCAGTACTTTGGGAGGCCGAGGCAGGCGGATCACCTAAGGTGAGGGGTTTGTGACTAGCCTGACCAATATGGTGAAACCCCGTCTCTACTAAAAATACAAAAATGGACGTGGTGGCAGGTGCCTGTAATCCCAGCTGCTCAGGAGGCTGAGACAGGAGAATTGCTTGAATCCGGGAGGCGGAGGTTGCAGTGAGCCAAGAGTGTGCCACTGCACTCCAGCCTGGGCTGGGCAACAGAGTGAAAAAAAAAAAAAAAGATAATTCTGTTAGAAACAATTCTGGGAGAACCCCATATATTACTATTGTTTTTGTAGTGGGCTGTGGTTGAACTTTCTACCAGACTATTTCGTTTATTCCAGTTTGAAATAATTTCAACAATACAGGAAACTTATACCCTTGTACAGAAAATGGCAAAAATGTTATCCTAATGTTCATTAATATATATTAAGAAATAATTGGCCGGGCGCAGTGGCTCAAGTCTGTAATCCCAGCACTTTGGGAGGCCGAGACGGGAGAATCACGAGGTCAGGAGATCGAGCCCTTCCTGGCTAACACGGTGAAGCCCCGTCTCTACTAAAAAATACAAAAAACTAGCCGGGCGAGGCAGCGGGCGCCTGTAGTCCCAGCTACTCGGGAGGCTGAGGCAGGAGAATGGCGTAAACCCGGGAGGCAGAGGTTGCAGTGAGCTGAGATCCGGCCACTGCACTCCAGCCCGGGCGACAGAGCAAGACTCTGTCTCAAAAAAACACAAAAAAAACAAAAAGAAATAATTGACTGGGCACAGTGGCTCACGCCTGTAATCCCAGCACTTTGGGAGGCCAAGGCAGGTGGCTCACCTGAGGTTGGGAGTTCGAGAGCAGCCTGACCAATATGGAGAAAACCTGTCTCTACTAAAAATACAAAATTAGCCGGGAGTGGTGGCGCGTGCCCATAATCTAGCTACTCAGGAGGCTGAGGCAGGAGAATCACTTGAACCCAAGAGGCAGAGGTTGCAGTGAGCCAAGATCGTGCCATTGCACTCCAGCCTGGGGAACAAGAGCAAAACTCTGCCTCAAGGGAAAAAATAAATAAATTATGAAGGATAAACCATTAATAATGTGCTGCCCATTTTTAGCAGAAATCCAAGGGTGGAGAGACCATGTAAAAGCGGTAAAGGTAATAAGCGTGGAGGAACCTTCAGAAAGACTCGAAATTGTAATCGTCATCTGCGCAAGAATCATCGTACCGGTGTGAGACGGTATGAATGCAGTCAGTGTGGAAAACTCTTCACCCATTCCTCATCCCTGATGAGGCACCGAAGAGCTCACTCTGGACAAAAATTATATACATGTAAGGCATGTGGGAAAGCCTTCAGTCGCCCTTCCTACCTACAGATGCATGAGAAGACCCACAGTGGAGAGAAGCCCTATGCCTGTCAATCTTGCGGGAAGACGTTTCTTCGTTCTCACTCTCTCGCCGAACACGTGAGGACTCACACTGGAGAGAAGCCCTATGAATGTGGGCAGTGTGGGAGAGGCTTCAGTTGTCCCAAATCCTTTCGGGCGCATGTGATGATGCACACTGGGGGGAAGCCGTATGAGTGCAAGCACTGTGGGAAAGCCTTCAGGTGTCAGAAATCCTTTCGAGTCCATACGATCATGCACGCTGGAGCGAAACCCTACGAGTGCAAGCAGTGTGGGAAAGCCTACTGCTGGGCAACATCCTTTCAGCGACACGTGAGAATTCACAATGGAGAGAAACCCTATAAGTGTGAAACATGCGGGAAAGCATTTGGTTGGCCCTCCTCCTTACACAAACACGCAAGAACGCACGCTAAAAAGAAGCCCGTGAGTAGGGGCAACGTGGGAAAGCCTTCAGCGAGGCCTCACCCCTCCACAAATGTCGAATTGCAAACTAGAGAGAAAGTCTATAAATGTGGAAAATGTGGGAAAACGTATGGTTGGTCCTCATCTTTACACAAACATGAGAAAAAGCACACAGGAGAGAAACCTGTCAATGCAGCCAGTGTGGGAAAGCCTTCAGGCGAGCTTTGCTCTTCCAAAAATGTAAGAATGCAGATTGGAGAGAAGCCCAGTAAATGCGAAAAATGTGGGAAAGTTTTCAGTTGTCCCAAAGCCTTTCAAGGTCATGTGAGAAGTCACACAGGAAGGAAACCCTATGCATCTAAGTAATGGGGGAAAACCTGTGCAAATTAACTCACATGTCATGGTTCAGAAAATTCACAGCAGGAGGGCCAGGCACGGTGGCTCACACCTGTAATCCCAGCACTTTGGGAGGCTGAGGCAGTTCAGGAGAGCGAGACCATCCTGGCTATGGTGAAACCCCATCTCTACTAAAAATACAAAAAATTAGCTGGGCGTGGTGGCAGCGCCTATAGTCCCAGCTACTCGGGAGGCTGAGGCAGGAGAATGGCGTGAACCTGGGAGGCGGAGCTTGCAGTGAGCCTA
>NW_012105808.1:2533652-2535213 GCF_000951045.1 Mandrillus leucophaeus
CATACATCATGGTTTTTTTCTTATACATTACTAATGTTTCTCTTTTCATTTAGAAGTACATTGCACCAGGCTGGGTGCGGTGGCTCACACCTGTAATCCTAGCACTTTGGGAGGCCAAGGCAGGTGGATCACAAGGTCAGGAGATCAAGACCATCCTGGCTAACACGATGAAACCCCATCTCTACTAAAAATACAAAAAAAAAAATTTAGCTGGGCATGGTGTCGGGCGCCTGTAGTCTCAGCTACTCGGGAGGCTGAGGCAGGAGAATGGTGTGAACCCGGAAGGCGGAGCTTGCAGTGAACTGAGATCGCTCCACTGCACTCCAGCCTGGGCGACAGAGCAAGTCTCTGTCTCAAAAAAATACAAAAAACAGAAAACAAAAAACAAATATATTGCACCCATGGGTGATTTGAAATTTATTTTAATATGCATTAACTTTTTTATATAATTTTTTGTTACTCTGTGTGAGGCCATGAGATCAGTGAAATATTGGTGTTTGTTGGCATTTTCTGACTGGCCCTGTGTGTTCCAAGCTGGATATTACTTACAGGTTACTTTTATTCCACCTGTCCATTTTACAGGGAAAAACTGTTTTTAATGTTAATACTTTCTACTTATATAGGCAAGTAATTCAGCAGCTTTATACTGTTGGTCAGAGAATCCTTCTTCATTTTGCTTATGGGCTAATAGGTAGTTGGTAAAAATATGTATGTATTAATGTCTTGGAGGAGTGTCGTCTGGTAGAAACTATTATTTTCATCTGTTGCTGTTTGCTCTTTGACTTGGCTTCTGGCTTGGAATCGGCAAATAGCTTTTTTTTTTCTTTTCTTTTTTATTTTTTTTTTTTTGAGACAGAGTCTCGTTCTGTTGCCCAAGCTGGAGTGCAGTGGCGTGACCTCGGCTCACTGCACCCTCTACCTCCCGGGTTCAGGCAATTCTACTGCCTCAGCCTCCCAAGTAGCTGGGACTACAGGCACGCGCCATCATGCCTGGCTAATTTTTGCATTTTTAGTAGAGACAGGGTTTCACCATGTTGGCCAGGCTGGTCTCAAACTCCTGACCTCAGATGATCCACCTGCCTCGGCCTCCCGAAGTGCTGGGATTACAGGCGTGAGCCACCATGCCCGGCCGTATTATCATTATCTTAATACCTCATTGTCTTAGTATTTCTTGTGCTTCTGTGCTCTGCTTCCATGACAGATGCAATGGTACAACCATAAAAGCACGGGATTGTGTCCCTACTGCATCACTGAAAACTACCGTGACCTAGTGTTCTTCATGAGATAAATCCTGCTTTCATGAGAGAAAGAAAGACAATACTGGCTTATCAGGCACACTATGGGAATTTCCTGTCACACAGAGCTGAATACAGTCTCTCAGTATGTGTTCAGTTATTATGTTTGATTATGTATTTTTTTCTTCTTTTTTTTTTGAGACAGAGTCTCGCTGTCTCTCCCAGCCTGAAGTGTGGTGGCGCGATCTCGGCTCACTGCAAGCTCCGCCTCCCGGGTTCACGCCATTCTCCTGCCTCAGCCTCCCGAGTAGCTGGGACTACAGGCG
>NW_012105808.1:2536213-2537074 GCF_000951045.1 Mandrillus leucophaeus
GAGTGCAGTGGCACAATCTCGGCTCACTGCAAGCTCTGCCTCCTGGGTTCACGCCATTCTCCTGCCTCAGCCTCCCGAGTAGCTGGGACTACAGGTGTCCGCCACCACGCCTGGCTAATTTTTTGTATTTTCAGTAGAGATGGGGTTTCACCGTGTCGGCCAGGATGGTCTTGATCTCCTGACCTCGTGATCCGCCCGCCTCAGCCTCCCAAAGTGCTGGGATTACAGCTGTGACCCACTGCGCCTGGCCAATGTGGGTGTTTGTTTTTAATATCTTTGTGAAACAATTTTAAATTGCCTTATATATTTGGCATTGTCATTTTGCTGCCCCTGCACACTGATGGAAAAATTGTGTTCTGCAGAAAACTAGAGTTCCTCACGGGGTGAGGAAGAGCTATGGTCATCTGGACACTTCTACCCCATTGTGAGTCTTTTCCCATGTGCACAGTCATATCTAGGCAAGTCCACCGTGATTTCCCAGTGAGGATAAAACTTATGGATGGTGAGAGAACTAGTGAAGGAGTAACTGAAGTGAGGTGCAGACGGGATTATCATTTTGAGTAACATCCCAATTTATTAGTCATCCTTTAATTTTTATTTTTTTAATTAAACAATAATTTTTAAGTGTAAACTTTTAATGATCCACAAAGCCCAAAATGCCCATTTGATTTTCATAGATGTTGTTTCCATATACTTAGACTTCCAGCAGCTATTAGAAGAGAAAAATATGTACCAGCTTTGTGTTTAATTAAAGGCAAATGAAATCTAGTCTGTGTCCATTTTCAATGTTAATAGTCTTGATAGCGGGCGGGCACTGGGGCTCACACCTGTAATCCCAGCACTTTGGGAGGCCGAGGCGGG
>NW_012105808.1:2537124-2537770 GCF_000951045.1 Mandrillus leucophaeus
AAGTGTTTCTGAGAAATAGCCTATTTAACCAAGTTTTTCAAATAAGTTGTATACTAACAAATGTCAGTCTCTATTTTTTATTTACTGGAAAAATGTATTAAAATATTGAAACTGAATTGCCAACTCAACTTGGTGACTTTAAAAATCATAGTTCTGGGCCAGGTGCGGTGTCTCACTCCTGTAATCCCAGTACTTTGGGAGGTCAAGGCGGGCAGATCATGAGGTCTGGAGATTAAGACCAGCCTGGCCAACATAGCAAAACTCTGTCTCTACTAAAAATACAAAACTTAGCTGGGCATGGTGGCGGGCGCCTGTAATCCCAGCTACTCCAGAGGCTGAGGCAGGAGAATCACTTGAACCTGGGAGGCAGAGGTTGTAGTGAGCTGAGATTGTGTCATTGCACGCCAGCCTGGGTGACAAGAGCAAGACTCTGTCTCAAAAAAGTAAAACAAAAGGGTATACTTATGGTTCAGCCTCATGTCTGCAATATTACAAATTTTAGGGCATGTCATATATATGTATATATAGTATGTGTGTGGCAGAGTTTCGCTCTGTCACCCAGGCTGGAGTGCAGTGGTGTGATCTCAGCTCACTGCAGCCTCCACCTCCTGGGTTCAAGCGATTATCCTGCCTCAGCCTCCCAAGT
>NW_012105808.1:2540295-2541268 GCF_000951045.1 Mandrillus leucophaeus
CGTCTCAAAAAAAAAAAAAAAAAGATAAAGTAATCTCACATTCTCACATTTGAATGAAGAATCATGAATCCTAATGGGACAATAGAGTGCCAAACATGTTCATATATTTATAAAGGAGTGGGACTTATTCCAGGAATTTAAATGTTTCTATATTGGAAAATCCAAATATCTTCATATAATTCACCAAGGAGATGAGAAATATCCTCAGGTAGGTAAGGGTGTATTTGCACATAAGTAAATTTCTGTTTCTGCTTAAAAATACTTGTTTAGATCGCTTCTCAGCCTTTTGGGTAAGATCCAGTGTAAAAATACTTGTTTAGGAAAATAATTCCTTAAAGTGATTAAAAATACAACTGTCTCAAAATTAGAGCCAAATTCAAATACTTCATACATTAGTATGGTCACCTGGCGTGGATGGAAGGACGTGTCATATAATGCCAGTGTTCTGACTCTCTGTGGCTGCATAATGCCACCCCAAAACTTATTTATTTATTTATTTTTATTTTTTGAGATGGAGGTTTGCTTTTATTGTCCAGGCTGGAGTGCAATGGTGTGATCTCGGCTCACCGCAACCTCCGCCTCCTGGGTTCAAGCGATTCTCCTGCCGCAGTCTCCCGAGTAGCTGGGATTACAGATATGCGCCACCACGCCCAGCTAATTTTGTATTTTTAGTAGAGACAGGGTTTCTCCATGTTGGTCAGACTGGCCTTGAACTCCTGCCCTCAGGTGATCTGCCCGTCTCAGCCTCCCAAAGTGCTGGGATTACAGGTGTGAGACACCGCGCCTGCCTCCACCCCCCTGAAATTTAGATTACAACAACCACATTTGTTTTGCTGAGGAACCTGATATTTATCCAGGACTGGGCAGAGGCAGCTCATCCTTGCCGTTCTCCAGTTCCATACCTGCACAAATTGGGGTGGTTGGTTCCTCATTCGTTTTTATAGGGCCTTTCACTATGTCTTTTTATCTTGGG
>NW_012105808.1:2541476-2544651 GCF_000951045.1 Mandrillus leucophaeus
GTTAGCCAGGATGGTCTCGATCTCCTGACCTCGTGATCCACCCGTCTCGGCCTCCCATAGTGCTGGGATTACAGGCTTGAGCCACCGCGCCCGGCCCCAGCCATGGGAAATTTTACAGCAAGTAACAGTGTTAGCACATAATACAGTACGGTATCATTTTTCTTTTTTTGTGTACACAAGCGTCAATTTTTACTACACCATCAGCACGTCCAGATTTAATACAATGTGAAAGAAAGTGAAACCCGTCACAAAAGAGCAAGGTGATTCTGGCTTGAGCTCTAAAACGTACAAGTCATTGTCGTCTACAGTCTTGTCATTAGCCTGTCATCAGGTGTTTTAAGGTTTTAAGTAGTCTGCGTTTTCATTGGTTATCACTAGATGGTAGCAGAGAGCATCTGTCAGAATTAATAAAAGAGGGTTAAACCAGCTCAAGCAAGCGAAGCCAGTGGCTGTAGTCTTCAGGATGCTGCTCAGACCAAGGCTATGGCTAAAGCAGTCCACCCCCTCTACACACACGTGGGGCCCAGGAACCTCTGCAAGGTCCTCTACCGTTGGACCTTGTGTTCTGCCAAGTGGCTGTCAGCGTAGGCTGGCATTTAGTGCTGTGTGGCCTTATTGATGGTCACAACCATTTTTTCCACTTTGGTACCACCCGCCATCCACTGGAACGCTTCGGTGCATCTCCACGTGGATCTGAGCTGAGCTTCTCCCCCTTTCTCTGAGAGCATTTCCAGCTAATATGTGTCTGCTTGGTCATGTCCTTGCCTCTGCCCCTTAGCCAGGAACTTTACACAAACCCAAAATGTATCTAGACCTCTACAGCATGCCATAAATGTAAATTATTTCCAGATTTATCACTGAAAATAAATGTGAAAACATAAGAGATCATGAACTGGAATAGGCAAACATTTGTGAAAACACAAAAACACCACAAAATAGAATGAACAGATATTAGAGGCTACAAAACAAAAGGCACCATCGGAGGGTGAAAAGAGAGTCTATAGAATGGAAGAAGAAACGTGCGATACATAGATCTGGCAAACGGCTTGCACACAGAGTATAAGCGCTCCTATAAATTACTAAGAAGGCAGGCAGCACAACAGAGAAGTAAAATTACAGATTTGATTAATCATTCACAAAGGAAGCTTGTCCAAGAGACTAATATTTAAATGATAATTCAATTTTTTCATAAGGGAAATGCAAATTAGAGCGAAAATGACATACTACTACTCCCTACCATCCTGGCTGCAAGCCCAAAATATCCAGGAAAATGCTATTGCTGAATATGTGCTACAGAAATGCTAAGTTGTGGCTGGCACAGTGGCTCACGCCTGTAGTCCCAGCACTTTGGGAGGCTGAGGCGGGAGGATCGCTTGCGCCCAGGAGTTCAAGACCAGCCTGGGCAACACAGCAAGACCCCATCGCTAAAAAGAATAAATAAATAAAAATAAAAAAATAAATGCTAAGTTGCTACAACGTCTTTGGAAAACTTTGTGACTCGATATGTTTAGATACACAAATCCTTATTGTGGTGGAGCCCCTTCCTTCCGAGCTTTCCAGAAGCCACACAACTGCCCCAACAGGAAGCACGACCCGCTTGCACCTGTGCACCATGCTCGGCGGGAGCTCCCAGCTGCCTGCAGGGCACAGCGGCTTTGGAGGAGGGGCCGCGTTGCATGCTGGGAGCAATCTGAGGGGCGGGACCCTAGCGTTTAAGGGCTGTCCTTTTTTTGCACAACATTTCCCAAAGGACTTGGGTTCCCCGAGTGGTGCCCCAAGCAGCGGACCAGCAAGATGCCTGAGAAGGAGGGGACTATAGACACCGGCTGGTGCCCACGGACTACCAGGAAGCCAGGGGGCGGGGCCTCGGTGTGGACTGCGCATGTGCGTCCCGAGCCTCAGGCTAGTGTTCCGGACCAGAGTGGGGCGTCGCAGCCGCCTGTACACCTGTGGGCAGCGCGGCCTCTCCCGGATGTGACGTAGAGTGACGCCTGCAGGACGGATGCTGTGATGACGAGGTGGCAGCGCTGGTTCCTGTAGCTGAGGGCTGTGAGTTCGAGGTCTGATTGTCCTCGTTTTCTACTTCCGGTCACCTCGCTGCCACATGGCAGGCCTCCAGGGAAGTACTCTTAAGATGGGACACCTGCGCATCTCTTTTTTTTTCTTTTTTTTTTTTTTTTGGAGACGGAGTCTCGCTCTGTCGCCCAGGCTGGAGTGCAGTGGCTGCGATCTCGGCTCACTGCAAGCTCCACCTCCCGGGTTCCCGCCATTCTTCTGCCTCAGCCTCCCGAGTAGCTGGGACTACAGGCGCCCGCCACCTCGCCCGGCTGGTTTTTTGTATTTTATAGTAGAGACGGGGTTTCACCGTGTTAGCCAGGATGGTCTCGATCTCCTGACCTCGTGATCCACCCGCCTCAGCCTCCCAAAGTGCTGGGATAACAGGCGTGAGCCACCGTACCTGGCCTCTTTTTTTTACCCCTTTTGAGACAGAGTTTCGCTCTGTCGTCCAGGCTGGAGTGCAGTGGCCTGATCTTGGCTCCCTGCAACCTCCGCCTCCCAGGTTCAAGCCATTCTCCTGCCTCAGCCTGCCCAGTAGCTGGGACTCCAGATGGGCACCACCACGCCTGTCTAATCATTGTATTTTTAGTAGAGACGGGATTTCACCATTTTGGCCAGGTTGGTCTCGAACTCCTGACCTCAGGTGATCCACCCACCTCGGCCTGCCAAAGTGCTGGGATTACAGGCGTAAGCCACCGCGCCCGACCACACCTTTGCCTCTCTAGCCAACATTCACAGTCAGAAGACACAGCACCAGACTTGGAATTCGTGATTTAGGGTTGAAATGGCCTCAAGCCTGGGAATACATGCAGATATCTAAGGATTGGAATTCCGCCCAGGAAGACCCTCAAAGGGAACTTCACATTTCAGACCTACAGTATGTGCAGAGCTCAGGCCCCAGGAGCCTGGGAACAGAGGTGCCTTCTCGCTTCCCTCCGATCTGTGTGTGAGAAGAGAGAGGTGTGGCCCTGGTAGCCTTTCTTCATTTCAGGTTGGGCTCCAAGAAAGCAATGACGATTCGCGATTTCTTCTTTCTCACATATGCCATTCTCTGTTCGGTTGCCAAGGAAGTGGAAAACATTGGTTTTGCTTATCTAAAAAGGCTCAAGTGAGTTTA
>NW_012105808.1:2544701-2546291 GCF_000951045.1 Mandrillus leucophaeus
TGGTCTCGATCTCCTGACCTCGTGATCCACCCGCCTCAGCCTCCCAAAGTGCTGGGATAACAGGCGTGAGCCACCGTACCTGGCCTCTTTTTTTTTCCCCCTTTTGAGACAGAGTTTCGCTCTGTCGCCCAGGCTAGAGGGCAGTAGCCTGATCTTGGCTCCCTGCAACCTCCGCCTCCCAGGTTCAAGCTATTCTCCTGCCTCAGCCTGCCGAGTAGCTGGGACTGCAGACGGGCACCACCACGCCTGTCTAATTACTGTATTTTTAGTAGAGACAGGATTTCACCATTTTGGCCAGGTTGGTCTCGAACTCCTGACCTCAGGTGATCCACCCACCTCGGCCTGCCAAAGTGCTGGGATTACAGGCCTAAGCCACCGCGCCCGACCACACCTTTGCCTCTCTAGCCAAGATTCACAGTCAGAAGACACAGAACCAGACTTAGAATTCCTGATTTAGGGTTGAAATGGCCTCAAGCCTGGGAATACATGCAGATACCTAAGGATTGGAATTCCGCCCAGGAAGACCCTCAGAGGGAACTTCACATTTCAGACTTACAGTATGTGCAGAGCTCAGGCCCCAGGAAGCTGGGAACAGAGATGGCTTCTCGCTTCCCTCCGATCTGTGTGTGAGGAGAGAGAGGTGTGGCCCTGGTAGCCTTTGTTCATTTCAGGTTGGGCTCCAAGAAAGCAATGACGATTCGTGATTTCTTCTTTCTCACATATGCCATTCTCTGTTCGGTTGCCAAGGAAGTGGAAAACATTGGTTTTGCTTATCTAAAAAGGCTCAAGTGAGTTTATTTTTATTATTTATTTATATGTATTTATTTTTTGAGATGGAGCCTCATTCTGTCGCCCAGGCTGGAGTGCAGTGGCACAATCTCACCTCATTGCAACCTCCGCCTCCCGGGTTCAATTTATTCTCCTGCTTCAGCCTCCTGAGTAGCTGGACTTACAGGCATTCGCCACCATGCCCAGCTAATTTTTGCATTTTTAGTAGAGATGGGGTTTCACCATGTTGACCAGGCTGGTCTTGAACTCCTGACCTCATGTGATCCACCCGTCTCTGCCTCTCAAAGTGCTGGGATTATACATGTGAGCCACCGCGCCCGGCCCACTTGCTGTTTAATTAAGCAAAAAGGTGTTACATGTCTGCTTTGCTGTAACATGTACTGGAAAATTGAGCATATGGAAATAATGAATGTGAACAGCAGTGTGTGCTCCTGTTTGGGCGTTGTGCATCATTAGATAAAAAATCTGCCATCTCTGGAGGCTGCAGTGAGCCGAGATTGTGCCACTGCACTCCAGCCTGGGTGACAGAATGAGGCTCTGTCTCAAAAACAAAACAAAACAAAAACTGCCATCTCCTATAAAAGGGCATTACATTTTTTTCCAAAATTTGGGATTTTGAACACCGTCCCAATTTAGTATCAAAGTATATTTGAGAATGCCGGCCGGGCGCGGTGGCTCAAGCCTGTAATCCCAGCACTTTGAGAGGCCGAGATGGGCGGATCACGAGGTCAGGAGATCGAGACCATGCTGACTAACACGGTGAAACCCCGTCTCTACTAAAAAATACAAAAAAAAAATTAG
>NW_012105808.1:2546341-2547482 GCF_000951045.1 Mandrillus leucophaeus
TTATTTATATGTATTTATTTTTTGAGATGGAGCCTCATTCTGTCGCCCAGGCTGGAGT
This sequence comes from Mandrillus leucophaeus, assembly GCF_000951045.1. Classification (NCBI taxonomy): domain Eukaryota; kingdom Metazoa; phylum Chordata; class Mammalia; order Primates; family Cercopithecidae; genus Mandrillus; species Mandrillus leucophaeus. The sequence continues at coordinate 2,546,400 of NW_012105808.1, forward strand.
GCAGTGGCACAATCTCACCTCATTGCAACCTCCGCCTCCCGGGTTCAATTTATTCTCCTGCTTCAGCCTCCTGAGTAGCTGGACTTACAGGCATTCGCCACCACGCCCAGCTAATTTTTGCATTTTTAGTAGAGATGGGGTTTCACCATGTTGACCAGGCTGGTCTTGAACTCCTGACCTCATGTGATCCACCCGTCTCCGCCTCTCAAAGTGCTGGGATTATAGATGTGAGCCACCGCGTCCAGCCCACTTGCTGTTTAATGAAGCAAAAAGGTGTTACATTTCTGCTTTGCTGTAACATGTAGTGGAAAATCGAGCATATGGAAATAATGAATGTGAACAGCAGTGTGTGCTCCTGTTTGGGCGTTATGCATCATTAGATTAAAAATCTGCCATCTCTGGAGGTTGCAGTGAGCCGAGATTGTGCCGCTGCACTCCAGCCTGGGTGACAGAATGAGGCTCTGTCTCAAAAACAAAACAAAACAAAAACTGCCATCTCCTATAAAAGGGCATGACATTGTTTTCCAAAATTTGGGATTTTGAACACCGTCCCAATTTAGTATCAAAGTATATTTGAGAATGCCAAATATACTTTGATACTAAATTGGGACGGTGTTCAAAATGATACAATGTCTGCAGCTCACCTTCATTATTCCTAGAATCTCTCTTAACCATCCACAGCTCTTTTTGCATCTCCCAGATCACCAAGAACTTGCACAGCTATCATTCTGCTTGTAGGAACGGGCACATGCTGGAGTAAAACTCTGCGGATGACCATATCCTTTTACAAACCAGAGGCAACTCTGTGGCTTTCTAGGCTACAAATTCACTCAGACTAGACTAGCAGCAAATTGAGAAGGCCACCTCTTTAACACAATTTACAATTGATTCAAGAGGACTCTATAAACAGCCACATTTGATGGCCCAAATAACTGGTGAGACTCTGGTGACCTTTTCACTTCATAGATACGTATCATATGACCTAAAGCTTTTGAGCATTGCAAAAATAAAGATGGACCGGCCAGGCATGGTGGCTCACACCTGTAATCCCAGCACTTTGGGAGGCCGAGGCGGGCGGATCAC
>NW_012105808.1:2547532-2551455 GCF_000951045.1 Mandrillus leucophaeus
AGAATGCCAAATATACTTTGATACTAAATTGGGACGGTGTTCAAAATGACACAATGTCTGCAGCTCACCTTCATTATTCCTAGAATCTCTCTTACCATCCACAGCTCTTTTTGCATCTCCCAGATCACCAAGAACTTGCACAGCTATCATTCTGCTTGTAGGAACGGGCACATGCTGGAGTAAAACTGTGTGGATGACCATATTCTTTTACAAACCAGGGGCAACTCTGTGGCTTTCTAGGCTACAAATTCTCTCAGACTAGACGAGCAGCAAATTGAGAAGGCCACCTCTTTAACACAATTTACAATTCCTTCAAAAGGACTCTATAAACAGCCACATTTGATGGCCCAAATAACTGGTGAGACTCTGTTGACCTTTTCACTTCGTAGGTACATATCATATGACCTAAAGCTTTTGAGCATTGCAGAAATAAAGATGGACTGGCCAGGCACGGTGGCTCACACCTGTAATTCCAGCACTTTGGGAGGCCGAGGCGGGCGGGTCACGAGGTCAGGAGATCGAGACCATCCTGGCTAACACGGTGAAACCCCGTCTCTCCTAAAAATACAAAAAATTAGCCGGGCATGGTGGCACGTGCCTGTAATCCCAGCTACTCGGGAGGCTGAGGCAGGAGAATCACTTGAACCCGGGAGACGGAGGTTGCAGTGAGCCCAGATTGCTCCACTGCACTCCAGCCTGGGTGATAGAGCGAGACTCTGTCTCAAAAAATAAATAAATAAATAAAGGTGGACCGTGAGAGTTTTATTTTGTAGGGAATTATCACGCTGTTAACTCCGTGCCTGCAGGACTGGGTATCACCCCACACTATTTGCAAACATCCTGAGCAGTCCCTGTAATAGTGTTTACTTAAGACATACTGAGTGATGGAAATATAAATGAAGAAATACATCCTCATTCTCCAGTGCCCCACCCTCCATAGAAAAAATGCAAAATACGTCCCTCTGTTTTCCCGATTACCTCCCTTGTGGATCCCTCTCCTTCCAAGACCCTTTTTTTTTTTTTTTTTTTCCAGATGAAATCTCGCTCTGTCACCAGGCTAGAATGCAGTGGCACGATCTCGGCTTATTGCAACCTCCACTTGCCGGGTTCAAGCGATTCTCCTGCCTCAGCCTCCGTGGTAGCTGGGATTACAGGCACCCACCACCACGCCTGACTAATTTTTGTATTTTTAGTAGAGGCGATGTTTCACCATGTTGGCCAGGCTGGTCTCGATCTCTTGACCTCGTGATCCGCCCCCCTAAGCCCCCCAAAGTGCTGGGATTACAGGTGTGAGCTACCGCACCTGGTCCCCAAGACCCATATTTTTTATATCAAGTCTCTACTTTTTACGTTAAAATCTTTATTTTTTTTTTAATCTCGTTTCCCAGAAAAATACATGCACTCAAACTGCAAGCACTTATTCTATATTGAGAGCCTACTATGCCTTGATTACTTTTCAGCCTAATTTTTTGTTTTGCGCTTACAATGCCTGGTATATAAGAAAGGCTCAAAAATTAGGATCAGGTAAAAATCATGGTCTTTGGTCTAGAAGGAATTTTTTTTTTTTTTTCTTGTGAGACAGAGTCTTTCTGTCTTGCCCAGGCTGGAGTGCAGTAGTGCAAACTCGGCTCACTGCAACCTCTGCCTTCCAGGCTCAAGTGATTTTCCTGCCTCAGCCTCCCAAGTAGCTGGAACTATAGGCACATGCCACTGCACGTGGCTAATTTTTGTATTTTCTGGAGAGGTGGGGTTTCTCCATGTTACCCAGGCTGGTCTTGAGCTGCTGAGCTCAAGTGATCTGCCCACCTCAGCCTCCCAAAGTGCTGGGACTATAGGCGTGAGCTACTGCACCCAGCCTAGAAAGGCTTGTTCTGAATTCTGATCCTACCTTATAACTTGCTAGCTTTGTAATCTGTAAGTCTGTTACCCACAAAAGGAGACAATAAATATATCTACATTATAGTCTTGGAGGATTAAGTGAATTTGTGTATGTTCATTGAATTCATTTATGGGAAACAAAATAGTGCCAGATATATGGTAAGCAATATTCAACTCTACACGGAAAGAAAAATCAGCCCTTCAGAACTGGGACCCGGCCTGGCATTCACCCCACGCCACATGATTCTGTTGAACAGAAATGATTTTACACAACCCCAACATCAGATGGGGCCACGGGGTGATCATGAATGAGCAAGGCAAAAGCAAGGGAAGGTCTCCAGGTGGCCTGAGACTGACCCAATTCTCCCCGCTGTTGACCGTAGCTCTCAAGAATAAGTAGAATGGGCTGGGCCTGGTGGCTTACGTCTGTAATCCCAGCGCTTTGGGAGGCCGAGACGGGCGGATCACGAGGTCAGGAGATCGAGACCATCCTGGCTAACACAGTGAAACCCTGTCTCTACTAAAAATACAAAAAATTAGCCGGGCGTGGTGGTGGGCGCCTGTAGTCCCAGCTCCTCGGGAGGCTGAGGCGAGAGAATGGTGTGAACCTGGGAGATGAAGCTTGCAGTGAGCCGAGATTGTACCACTGTACTCCAGCCTGGATGACAGAGTGAGACTCTGTCTCAAAAAAAAAAAAAAAAAGAGGTTACAATTTTTTACAGAGATGGGCTCTCCCTATGTTGCCCAGGCTGATCTCGAACTCCTGGACTGAAGCAATCCTCCTGCCTCAGCCTCCCAAAGTGCTGGGCATACAAGTGTGAGCAACCACATCTGGCCCAATTGCATAAAATTTACTAAGTAGGCAGCCACATTTTTTTCAATTACTTTCCATTGCTAAAATTTCTCTGGTCACTTTCAGACACAATGACTGACAGGCCAGCCTGCTACTCATAGGAGGTCTGACTGCAGAACATGAGAAGAACAGATGCCAGCAGGCTTCCAAGTGAAAGGAACACCATTTTCACTTCAATTATGTATCCCTGGTTGAATGTATAACATCATCAAAAATCACCATGATCAATAAAAAGAATGTAACGGTAGAAGCAAATCTTGTCACTGAGAGTATAATATTGCTTTTTGGAGAAACCAAACATATTTGCAAAACTGTCAGAACTTGATAAAATACATGCAATATACATAATTAAATGCATTGGTGGACTAAAATTTCATTTTCTGGAGAAACTATAAAATATTGAAGAAGAGGCTAAACAGCACCTGCGGGGTCTGTGTGAGGACAATTTCAGGTATCTCATGAGAAGGTGACAGAGGGGTCGCCCATGGGTACATCAACAACTTTGTGGGGGTGAAGACTCCTCAGTTCAAATGCATTTGCATTCTGTAAGCATATTAAGAGTTAAATGGGCCAGGCACGGTGGTTCATGCCTGTCATCCCAGCATTTTGGGGGCCTGGCAGGAGGCCATGAGTTCAAGATCAACGTGGGCAGCAGAAGGAGAGCCTGTCTACAAAAAATTAACAAAAGAGTTAACTGGTCCATGGGTTCTGGTTTACAGTGAGCTGTGATGTCACTGCATTCTACCCTGGACAACAGAGCTAGACCTCGTCTCAAAACAAAACAAAAACAAAAACCAAAAAAAAAAAAAAAAAAAAATAGACTGAGAGACAGTTAACTGTTTATCCCAAATTTATTTATTTAATTTTATTTTTAAATTAAATTTATTATTTATTTATTTATTTTTGAGACAGAATCTCAGTCTGTCACCCAGGCTACAGTGCAGAGGTGGGATCTTGGCTCACTGCAAGCTCGGCCTCCCAGGTTCAAGCGATTCTCCTGCCTCAGCCTCCCGAGTAGCCGGGATTACAGGCACCCGCCACCAGGCCCAGCTAATTTTTGTATTTTAGTAGAGCCGGGGTTTGGCCATTTGGCCAGGCTGGTCTCAAACTTCTGACCTCAGGTGATCCACCCGCCTCAGCTTCCCAAAGTGCTGGGATTACAGGGGTGAGTCACCACGCCTGGCCCGGATTT
>NW_012105808.1:2551825-2552331 GCF_000951045.1 Mandrillus leucophaeus
CGTGTTAGCCAGGCTGGTCTCGATCTCCTGACCTCGTGATCCGCCCTTCTCGGCCTCCCAAAGTGCTGGGATTACAGGCTTGAGCCACCGCGCCCGGCCTGGCCCGGATTTCTTGATCAGGCTCTCCGGGGGCGGGTCCGGACAACTGTCCAATCAAGGCAAGGGGCGGGCACCAGGAAGCGGATTGCGAGTCTGGAGCGTGTCGAATGGAAGGCCCCAGGGGTGGAGGGGGCGTGTCCAAAACGCTGGCCACTCAGAGCGTTGAAAGGGCGGAGACTGAGAAACTTTCCAATCAGTGGCGCCGCTGCCTGCGCTCCGAGGCCCCGAGGGCGGGACGGTTTCGTCCTCCCTGCCACGCGTGCCCCGCCTACCCCGAGCGGCCCGGGAGTACCTGTCCCTTTCAGCTGCGCCGGCCGTGGGGCCACGGGGAGCTCGCCTTGGAGAGCCCAGGAGCAGGCGGGACATGGTGAGTGCGGGGCAGGAGCCGAGCCCGGGGAGGGTCGGAG
>NW_012105808.1:2557511-2558348 GCF_000951045.1 Mandrillus leucophaeus
TTCTCCTGCCTCAGCCTTCCGAGTAGCTGAGATTACAGGCGTGTGCCACCATGCCCGGCTAATTTTTGCGTGTTTAGTAGAGACAGGGTTTCACCATGTTGGCCAGGATGGTCTCGATCTCTTGACCTTGTGATCCGCCCGCCTCGGCCTCCCAAAGTGCTGGGATGACAGGCGTGAGCCACCGCGCCCGGCAATCATTTGTTCTTACAGGTTTGGGATAGGCGGTGGAGTTAGGAGCAGGTTTTTTTTTGCGGACAGTGGGTGGGTGTTACAAAGTACATTCTCAAGGGCGGGGACGATGTTTCAAAGTACGTTCACAAGGGCGTGGAGGATGTATTGTCACAAGGGCGGGGAGGAATGTTACAAAGTACCTTCACAAGGGCGCGAGAGTGTACTGTCACAAGGGTGGGGTACATTCACAAGGGCGAGGAGGATGTATGGTACAAAGTACATGCACAAGGGCGGGGGGATATCACCAAGTACATTATCACAAGGGGGGGGATGTCACGATGGCTTGACCAAGGTGCGGCCAGCTCAGAGGACCTTACAGGGGACAGCTTGGGGGGACAGCAAGGGACGGTCCGGGGGTCAGAGGCAGTTTGGGGGATGACCTCGGCGGTGGGAGTGACCTGCCCGGGGGTTTTGTCGTGGGGTATCCCTAATACCCTGAAATCTTTATTTGGGCAGCTGGTTTCAGTAAATATAGTGTCTCCTGTTTGCCTTTTGTCTTTTCAGTGACAATAGGAAAATTTTCAAGTCTGTTTCCTGCCTTCTGGTCCGTCAGAATAACACCTGTTTATTCTGGGGTACAGGTTAAGAATGGCCTAAGGAACTCTC
>NW_012105808.1:2559363-2561517 GCF_000951045.1 Mandrillus leucophaeus
GCCCGGCAGCCTCCCCCTGCTCAGACCTCCTGCCTCATGGAACAGCCACAGCAGGAACTGTTCATGCTGATTGAGGCTGCTGAGCATCGGAATGACGACTATCCGGGAGATGTGCTTGTGGGTGGTTTAGCCTTTCTGAGGTTGCACCTGTGGTTGTCTAGGGGCAGTTTCTAAGCAGCTGGTTTAATGTATGCATTAAGGGTTTTGTTTTGTTTTTGAGACAGAGTCTTGCTGTGTCTCCCCGGCTGGAGTGCAATGGCCTGATCTCACACATTGTAACCTCTGCCTCCCAGGTTCAAGCAATTCTCCTGCCCCAGTCTCCCGAGTTGCTGGGATTACAGGCACCCGCCACCATGACTGGCTAATTTTTATATTTTTAGTAGAGACGGGGTTCCACCATGTTGACCAGGCTGGTCTCAAACTCCTGACCTTAAGTGATTCACCCTCCTCCACGTCTCAAAGTGCTGGGATTTCAGGCGTGAGCCACTGCGCCCGGCCTGGATTAAGTTTTCCTATAAACACCAGTGGCCTTACTGCCCACATAAATAGGCCTTCAGCATCTCTTCAACACCTGTGTGCTTCTAGCAGCGCTCATCACTGTGCTGCCCCCAGGGTAACCACTGTCCTGATTGATTTTTTTCATTCTCTCTACCTTTACCATTTATTATTTATTGTCATACAGAGTTTTAATTTTGCCTCCTTTGAAATTTTTTTTTTTCCCCCAGGCAGGGTCTTACTCTGTTTCCCAGGCTGGAGTGCAGTGGCGTGAGCACAGCTCACCACCAATGGTGCATGCCACCATTCCCGGCGAATTTTTTTTTTGTAGAGACGGGGGGGTCTTGCTGTTGCCCCAGGCTAGTCTCGAACTCCTTGACTCAAGCGATCTGCCCTCCTTGGCCTCCCGGAGTGCTGGGATTACAAGCGTGAGTCACTGCACCCGGCCTGAAATTTCAGTAAGTGACTGTTATCATAAGTGGCTGTTACCATTAATGCACCTCGAAAGGCTTTTCTGTGGTTTCTTTCCTTTGCACACATGCTGGTGTCTCAGATAGTGCGTGACCCAGTTAGTTCAGTCATTCCAGCGTTTGTCAGGCTTGGGTATGTTTGTTTATTTTATGTACTTACTTATTTTTAGAGACAAGGTCTTATTCTGTTGCCCAAGCTGGAGTGCAGTGGTATGATCATGGCTCACTGCAGTCTCAAACTCCTGGCTTTAAGTAATCCTCTCGCCTCAGCTTTCCAAATAGTTGAGACCACAGGTGTGTACCGCCACACCCAGCCAAAGTTTTTTTTGTTTGTTTTGAGATGGAGTCTTGCTCTGTTACCCAGGCTGGAGTGCAGTGGCACGATCTTGGCTCACTGCAACCTCCGCCTCCCGGGTTCAAGCAATCCTACCTCAGCCTCCCAGATAGCTGTGGTTACAGGCATGTGTCACCAAGCCTGGCTAATTTTTATATTTTAGTAGACACAAGAGTTTCATAATGTTGGCCAGGTTAGTCTCAAACTCTTGGCCTCAAGTAATCTACCTGCCTTAGCCTCCCGAAGTGTTGGGATTACAGGCGTGAGCCACTGCACCTGGCCTTCCTTGTAGCTTACTAATGTCTGTGTGTGGGCATAATGCACACTTGCTGTACCTGGACATTGTAAGAACACTAACTTCTGAATGGGTTCTGCATTTGTCATTCACAGTGAAATATGCATTATGCTGATGATTGAACTTGCAGTTGATATGGACATTCCTTATTCTCCCATAGATAGCATCTCTCCTTGCCCAGGTGTTAAACTGTCGCTCGTTTCCAGCATTGTAGCAATGCTTGCTCTGTCATATATTCATGCACCATAAACACAGCTTCCCATCCTTTTCTGTCGGTCGATTTGTCCATCCTGCCGATACCATCCTCCTAATTACTATTTTTTCTTTTTTTGAGATGGAGTCTCACTCTGTTGCCCAGGCTGGAGTGCAATGGCACGATCTTGGCTCACTGCAACCTCTGTCCCCTGGGTTCAAGCGATTCTTCTGCCTCCGCCTCCGGAGTAGCTGAGATTACAAGCACGTGCCACCACACCCAGTTAATTTTTAAATTTTTAGTAGAGATGGGGTTTCATCATGTTGACCAGGCTGGTCTGGAACTCTTGACTTCAGGTAATCCGCCC
>NW_012105808.1:2562367-2564094 GCF_000951045.1 Mandrillus leucophaeus
GAGCTGGGGTCTTGCTATGTTGCCCAGGCTGGTCTCAAACTCCTAGGCTCAAGTGATCCTCCCGCCTCAGCCTCCCGAAGTACTGGGATGAAAGGCATGAGCCATTGTGCCCGGCCCTGAGTGTGAAATTTAAAAGGTTAACAATGCCCACGCAGTGTATCTTATTAAGGACAAGCAGGCTCTGAAAGCGCTTTGGAGCATTGAAGACAGAGCAAGAAAGATATGCCAGTGAGGCTCAGATCAAATATTTTAGCAATGTTGATTATTCTGTTGTCACCGTGGAGTTGATTGTGCAGCCTTGCCGGTCTACCCATATGCAATAAGAAGCCCCTTTGCCGAAACTGCCCCCTCGCTGGCTGGCCAGTAAACAGTCCAAAGCCACACAGTCATCTGCTTCGTGGCTACCGGGGAGCGTCGTCCTGCCTGTGAAGCTTCCAGACAGTCGCTGTCTGCTGTGTGTGGTTAGAGTGGTTTGAACATCTGTGTTGTGTGTGCACAAGACTGTCCTCGGGGGAAGGGCCAGAGGGCCCAGGTTTGCCTCGGTGCTTTAAGGATCATTTCCATTTCAGGAAGGAGGTTCTGTGGACCCGTGAATCTCACCACCCAAGGCATCAGGGCAGCTCGGGGCAGAGGGGCACAGGGCCTGTGGGAGCCTCCACATGGGAGGACAGTGTCCTGCTCCAGATACCCATGGCCAATTCACCGCCACCGGGACTGGTCTGAGATTCCCTGAGGCTGGAGTGGAGGCTTCGAAAGCCCCCCCAGAGAAGGCGTCCAGGCGGGGGGCGCCATCCGGGGGGGGGGCGCAGTGGAATCCCATCGTCACTGCATTTATACAGAATCTAGACCTTGTTGTCACACAAGTAGGCTGATTTGTGATCGCACAGATGGGTCAGAGTAAAACCTGTTAAGTGAGGAACACGTTCTCTCCAAAACCCAGATAGACCGAAAACGTGTTAGGCTTGCTCTGGCCGTGGGTGTTGACAAATGAGGCATGGTTCTTCCCTAGGCTGCTGCTTCAAACAACGACCAGAAATATGAACAAACTGGTGGGGACCTGAGTCTAATGGGATGCAGCAGCTCGCCCCACCTGGCAAGTTCTGCAGCAGGCCCACGAGCCTGTCTCCGCGCCTGGCTCTCCTGAGAGCTCAAATTCAATCTCTAAAATCTAAAACCGTCTCATCCCCAAGGCCAGCTACCCTCTTCCACTTCATAATGTCATAAGAATTACTTTTCCCCTATCCTACACTTCAAAAAGCTGCGGTATTTTCATTATTTCACAGCGATATGCATTCTTTTCCATTGGTTCATTTGATGGTCCTTCTGCTAATACTGTATTGGCAAGATTGACAGCTCTAAAATCCTTGCCCTGTGTTAGGTAAGCCTTCACCCTTTTCTTCAGAAACTTGTGGCTATTTTTAGACTTTTTTTTCTCGGTTAGGTTTGGAAAGTAGTTTTGTTAAGTCCTAAAAAGTCTCATTAAGAGAGGATCTCACTCTGCTGCCCAGGCTGGAGTACAGTGGTGTGATCACAGCTCACTGCAACCTCCTGAGCTCAAGTGGTCCTGCTGCGTCAGCCTCCCTAGTAGGTAGGACTGCAGGCACATGCCATCATGCCTGGCTAATTTTAAAAATGATAATAAAAAAATTGTAGACTGTCTCCTTCTGTTGCCCAGGGTGGTCTCAAATTCCTGGCCTCAAGCAGTCTTCCTGCCTTGGCCTCCCAAA
>NW_012105808.1:2566778-2569384 GCF_000951045.1 Mandrillus leucophaeus
CTTACACTGGGGTCTGCTTTTGGTGTTGTACATTGTATGAATGTCCACAAACATGCAAGGACGTGAATCCACCACTGCCACGTCACTCAGAGTAGTTCCCATGTCCTAAAAGTCCTCTGTGCTCTGCCTATTCATCCTTCACTCCTGTGCTAACTCTGACAACCACTGATCTTTCTACTGTCTCCACAGTATTGCATTTTCCAAAATGTCATGTAGGTAGGAATCACACCGTAGGTGCCTTTTCAGTCCGGCTTCTTTCACCTAGTGCTGTGCATTTTAAGATTCTCTGTGTCTTTTCATGACTTGATAGCTCATCTCTTTTTAATGCTGAATAACATTCCACTATCTGGATGTACTATTTATTAATCCCCTCATCTTCTAGACGATGTCTTGGTTATTTCCATGTTTTGACAATTATGAATAAAGCTGCTATAAACGTCTGTGTACAGGCTTCTGTGTAGTCATAAGCTCTCAGCTCCTTTGAGTAAAGGTCAAGGACTGCAATTGCTAGAACAGATGGCTAAAGTATATTTACTTTTAAGAAAACACCAGGCTGGGTGTGGTGGCTCACGCCTGTAATCCCAGCACTTTGGGAGGCCGAGGCGGGCAGATCACCTGAGGTTGGGAGTTCGAGACCAACCTGACCAACATGGAGAAACCCCGTCTCTACTAAAAAACAAGAAAACAAAATTAGCCGGGTGTGGTGGTGCATGCTTGTAATCCCAGCTACTAGGGGGGCCAAGGCAGGAGAATCGCTTGAACCAGGCAGGCGGAGGTTGTGGTGAGCCATTGCACTCCAGCCTGGGCAGTAAGAGTGAAATTCCATCTCAAAAAAGAACAATTAAAAAAACACCAAACACTTTTCCAAAATGGCTGTACAAATTTGCATTCCCACCAGCAATTAATTAGAATTCCTGTTGCTCCTCATCCTGGCCAGCATTTGGTGGTGTCAGTGTTCTGGATTCTGACATTCTGATAGGTGTGTCATAGTATCTTGGTTTATTTTTTATTTTATTTTTTTTGAGATGAAGTCTCACACTTTCACCCAGGCTTGAGTGCAGTGGTGTGATCTCGGCTCACTGCAAGCTCCGCCTCCCAGGTTCACGCCATTCTCCTGCCTCAGCCTCCCGAGTAGCTGGGACTACAGGCACCCGTCACCACGCCTGGCTAATTTTTTGTATTTTTAGTAGAGACGGGGTTTCAGTATGTTAGCCAGGATAGTCTCGACCTCCTGACCTCGTGATCTGCCCGCCTTGGCCTCCCAAAGTGCTAGGATTACAGGTGTGAGCCACTGCACCCGGCCGGTATCTTGTTTTAATTTGTATTTCCCTGATGACATGATCTGGAGCATTTTTTTACATACACATCTGCCATCTATATATCTTCACAGATGAGTTGTCTTAAGGTCTTTAGCCTCCACACCTGGCTAATTTTTTCTTAATTTTAGAAATGGGGTCTCACTATATTGCCCAGGGAGGTCTGAAACTCCTGAGCTCAAGCAATCCTCCCACCTTAGCCTCCCAACGTGCTGAGATTACAGGTATGTGCCACCACACCTGGCCTATTTGTACATTCTTCACTCTATATCACACTCCTGATGACTATGACTCTCCAGAAAGCCTTGAAGATGAACAGTGTCCGTCCTCCAACTTTAAGCTTCCCCTTCAATACTGTGTTGGTAATTTGGGTCTTTTACCTCTCCATATAAACTTTAGACTCAGTTTATCAATATCCATCAAATAACTTGCTGGGATTTTGATTGGGATTGTGTTGAATCTGTATATCAAGTTGGGAAGAACCGAAGTCTTGACAATATTGAGTCTTCTATCCACGGACAGGGAATAACTATTTACTTAGTTATTTGATTTCTTCTGCTAGAGTTTTATAATTTTCCTAAGATAGATCTTGTATACATTTTGTTAGATTTATACCTAAATATTTTATTTTACGGCAATGCTGCTGTAATTCCACTGTTGTCTAAGAGCATATGATGTATGATATTCTTTTAAACTTAAGGTGTTTTATGCCCCAAAATACAGTCTAGGTTGAGGAATGTTCCATGTGAGCTTGACAAGAACGTGCTTTCTGCTGTTGTTGCAGTTGTCTACAGATATTCATTATTGGGGGTGCTGTTGAATTCAACTCTGTCCTTACTAATGTTCCGCCTGGTTCATCTATTTCTAATAGATGTTTAAGTCTTCAGCTATGATGCTGGATTCATTTATTTTTTCCTTACAGTTCTAGCAGTTTTTACCTCCTCTGCCTGAAATTAATGTATGTGCTCCAGCTTTCTTTTGAATAGTGTTAGCATGATTTATCTTTCTCCATCTCCTTACTTTTAATCTGTTATGTATCTTTAAAGTGGGTTTCTTATAAATCAGGGGTCCGCAGTCCCCAGGCCATGGACCAGTACTGGGCTGCACAGTAGGAGGCGAGTGGCGGGCTAGCAAACAAAACTGAGCTCCGGGACGGGCGCGGTGGCTCAAGCCTGCAATCCCAGCACTTTGGGAGGCCGAGACGTGCGGATCACGAGGTCAGGAGATCGAGACCATCCTGGCTAACACGGTGAAACCCCGTCTCTACTAAAAAAAATACAAAAAACTAGC
>NW_012105808.1:2569514-2571051 GCF_000951045.1 Mandrillus leucophaeus
AAAACAAAACTGAGCTCCATCTCCTCTCGGATCAGCAGCGGCATTAGACTCGCCTAGGAGCCTGAACCACGTTGTGAACTGCGCATGAGAGCCATCTGGGTTGCGTGCTCCTTATGAGAATCTAATGCCTGATGATCTGTCACTGTCACCCGTCACTCCCAGATGAGACTTTCCAGTCACAGGAAAACAAGCTCAGGACTCCCACTGAGTCTACATTGGGGTGGGTATGTAATAATAAAGTGCACAATAAATGCAATGTGCTTGAGCCATCCTGAAAGCATCCAGCCCCCACCCCGTCCATCTGTGGAAAAACTGTCTTCCACAAAACCAGCCCCGGTGCCAGGAAGGTTGGGGACTGCTATTATAGACAATGTATAGTTGGGTCTAGTTTTTTGGTCCATGCTGTTTGTAATTGTAGTCCATCAACTTTTAAAGGGATTACTGACATAGTTAAATTAATAGCTGACATATTTGTTACTATTTTCTATTTGTTGCCCCTGCTCATTGTTCCTTGTTTTATCTTCCACTCTTTTTCTGCCTTTTTTGGTTTTAATTGCATGTTTTGTGCAATTTTTTCTCCTTAGCAAGTCAGGTATGCTTCTCTTTCCTTTTTTTAGTGATAGCCCTAGAGCTATTTATTTATTTAGCAGGATCTTGCTGTCACCCAGGTTGGAATGCAGTGGCACAGTCATGGCTTACTGCAGCCTCAATCTCCCAGGCTCAAGCCATCCTGTCACCTCAGCTTCCCAAGGTGCTGGTGCCACAGGGTACGTGCCTCCAAGCCCAGCTAATTTTTAAAAACTTTTTGTGGCCGGGCGCGGTGGCTCACGCCGGTAATCCCGGCACTTTGGGAGGCCGAGGGAGGTGGATCACCTGAGCTCAGTAGTTTGAGACCAGCCTGGTCAACATGGTGAAACCCTGTCTCTACAAAAATACCAAAAAAAATTAGCCGGGCATGATGGTGGATGCCTGTAATCCCAGCTACTCTGGAGGCTGCGGGAGAATCACTTGGAATCTGAGAGGCAGAGGTTGCAGTGAACTGAGATCGCACCACTGCACTCCAGCCTGGGCGATGAAAGGAGAATCTATCTCAAAAAAAAAAAAAAAAACAGTTTGTGTAAAGACAGGGTCTCACTATGTTGCCCAGACTGGTCTTGAACTCCTGGCCTCAAGCAGTCCTCCCTCCTCAGCCTCCCAAAGTGCTGGGATTACAGGCATGAGCCACCGCACCTGGCTAGAGTCTTCAGTCTTCAATATACAGCCAATCCACATCCAGATAACACTATACTGCTTCCCAGGTTGTGAAGTATCTTACAGTAGTTATTCCATACTTCTCCCTCCTATTCCTTGTATCACTGGTACGATTTCACTTATAGATAAGATATAGTTATTGAATACAATGCCACTGTTACAACATAACAAATGAACAATTTGTTATAAGTAACTTAATAACAAAAATAAGTTTTTATTTTGCCTTATTCTTTTTCTGATGCTCTTTCTTTATGTAGATACAAAGTTCTAACCTCTATAATGTTCT
>NW_012105808.1:2571551-2573640 GCF_000951045.1 Mandrillus leucophaeus
AGACGTGAGCCACCGCACCCGGCCTAGAAGATTGTGTTACCTGTCTTCAGGCTCAGAGTCTTTCCTCAGCCACACCCAGTCTGCTCATGAGTCCGTTAAACTCATTCTCCGTTTCTGTTACAGTGCTTTTCATCTCTCCCATTGCCTTTTCAGTCTTAGGATTTCCACTTCTTGGCTTATATTGCCTATTTTTGCATGTTGTCTACTTTTTCCATTAGAGCCCTTCACCTGTTAATCGTACTTGTTTTACATTCCCAGTCTGATACTTCCAACGTCCCTGCCATATCTGAGGAGTTCTGCTTTGTCTCTTCAAGCTGTGTCTTTCGCCGTTTAGTATGCCTTGTCATTTCTTTCCAGAAAGCTAGACACAGCGTACTGGGCGAAAGGCACTGAAGTAAACAGACCTCTAGTAACGCCGTGGTGAGGTGCGGGCAGAGGGCAAGGATTCCCTGATCCTTTGATGAGGTCTCAGTCTTTTAGTGAGCCTGTGCCCCGCGACACTGAACTTCACAAGTGCTTCTCAGTTCTTCCTTCTCCTCTCACTTAGGCGGGACAAGATGAATAGAGGAAGCTGATGTGGGATACATCTCTTGCCACAGGTCACTTAGACTCTGATGAAACCCCCACAGGTGAGACTCTGGTAAAAGAGTTTCTCTTAAGGGAAAGGCCCAGTGAGAAAGAAGAGAAATATCTGGCCTATTTCAAAATCATTATTTTTCTCCTCTAGAATACTGCCCCCCCACCCTGAGATTCCTCAGACTTGTGCATGCTGTGCCCCCAGGAATTCATCAGTTACAGCTCAGGCTTTCCCATCTAAGTAATGGTTCCCAGAGGCTTCTGTTCATGGTAGCATGTTCTGGTAAGCTGTGATTCTCCGTATCCACCTCTCTGTTCAGTTTGAGGGGGCAGAGCTTGCCCTGTGACATCAGTTCTCTGAAGGATGGAAGAAGAGCTGTTGAGGTTTCAGTTTGTTCAGCTTTTTAATTGTTACAGTGGAGTAAAAACTTCCAAGCTCCTTACATGCTAGACCAAAAACTAAGTCATTTAACTTTTTTTTTGAGACCGAGTCTTGCTCTGTCGCTCAGGCTGGAGTGCAGTGGCGCAATCTTGGCTCACTGCAAGCTCCGCCTCCTGGGTTCACGCCATTCTCCTGCCTCAGCCTCCCGAGTAGAGGTGCCCACTACCACGCCCGGCTAATTTTTTCTTGTATTTTTAGTAGAGACGGGGTTTCACCGTGTTAGTCAGGATGGTCTCGATCTCCTGACCTCGTGATCCGCTCGCCCTGGCCTCCCAAAGTGCTGGGATTACAGGCATGAGCTGCTGCGTCCAGTCATTTAACTTTCAAAAGAACTGGCAAACTGTTTTCTTAATTGGTGGTACTATTTTACATTCCCACCAGCAATGTGTGAAGATTCCTGTTTCTCCATATCCTTGCCAAAACTTATTTTCCTTTTTATTTTTTTTATTTTCCTCATCCTAGTGGGAGAGAAGTGTCCTTTTGTTCTGATTTGCATTTCATTGATGACTAGTTACTGACAATGTTTATTTTTCTTGGAGAAATGTCTGTTCACATCCTTTCCCCACTTTTTGTTGTTGTTGAGACTGAGTCTTGCTCTGTCACCCAGGCTGGAGTGTAGTGGCATGATCTCAGCTCACTGCAACCTCCACCTTCTGGGTTCAAGCGATTCTCCCTCCTCAGCCTCCTGAGTAGCTGGGATTACAAGCACCTGCCCCCACACCCAGCTAATTTTTGTATTTTTAGTACAGATGGGGTTTCACCATATTGGTCAGGCTGGTCTCAAACTGCTGACCTTATGACCCACCCACCTCAGCCTCCTAAAGTGCTAGCATTACAGGTGTGAGCCAGCATGCCCAGCCTCTTTCTTCATATATTCTAGATCCAAGTCCTTTATGAGATATATGTTAAACCAACTTTGCACTTCTTAGATAAATTCCAGCTAGTTGGCTGGGCGCAGTGGCTCATGCCTGTAATTCCATTCCTTTGGGAGGCCAAGGCAGGTGGATCACCTGAGGTCAATAGTTCAAGACCAGTCTGGCCAAATGACAAAACCCCATCTCGACTAAAAGT
>NW_012105808.1:2573800-2574934 GCF_000951045.1 Mandrillus leucophaeus
AAAATCCAGCTAGTCATGATGTAGAATTCTTTTCTATATTACTGAATTTGCTTTGCTAGTATTTTATTGAGGATTTTGGAATCCGTAACCAAATAAATATTGGTCTGTAGTTTTACTGTGATGTTTTTATCTGGTTTTGGTACCAGGATAATACTCATAAAATGAGTTGGGAATTGTTCCTTTCTTTTGCAACTTTTGTAAAATGTCTTATAAACATTTGGCATTAAATTTCCCTTAAATTTTTGGTAGAATACAGGGGAGAGGCCCTGAATCGGGCTCAGGCTTTTCATCTTCAGTAGATTTTGATAAATAATTTAGTCTCTTCGTTTCTAATAGGTGTATTTGGATTGTCTGTGTGTTTAGTTTCGGTAGTTAAGGTGGTTCTAAGAATGTGTTTATCTATGTTAACTAATGTATCGATGTGTAACTGTTCATAGTATTTTTATCATCCTTTGTATTCGTCTAAGGTTGGTGGTAATGTTCTGGTTCCAAGAAGTTTGAGTCTCTTTTCTTGTCAATCTAGCTAAATCAGTTTTGTTTGATCTTTTCAAACAACTAGCTTTGGTTTCACTGATTTTTCTCTATTGTTTTACTGTTCTCTATTTCATTGATTTGGCTGTAATATTTATTATTTCCTTCCTCCTAGTTGCTTAGATTTAGTTTTATTTTCCTATTGTCTTGAGGTGGACAAGGTTAGGTTGTTGATTTGCAATCTTTAGGATAGGTATTTATAGCTATTAATTTCCTTTATGTAAGTTTTGGTATGTCTTTATTTTCCATCCATCTCAAAGTATTTCCCTTTTGATTTCTCTTTGATCCATTAGTTATAGAAGTGTGTGTAAATATCCACATATTAGTGAATTTGCCCAATTTTCTGTGTAAGTTTCCAATTTCATTTCTCATTCCATGGTGGTCAGAGAACATACTTATTTCTGGGGTTGTTTTGTTATTTATTTGAAAACTGACTCTGTCAGTGCTGTGATCAGAGCTCACTGCGACTTCTGTCTCCTGGGTTCAAGCAATTCTCGTGCCTCAGCCTCCCAAGTAGCTGGGACTACATGTGTGTGCCACCATACCCAGCTAATTTTTGCATTTTTAGTAGAGACAGGGTCTCACTATGTTGCCCAGGCTGGT
>NW_012105808.1:2576939-2583062 GCF_000951045.1 Mandrillus leucophaeus
ATTACAGGCGTGAGCCACTGCGGCCGGCTAGTGTGTATCTTATACAGTGTATATAGTTGGACTATGTTTGTTATCCATTCTGACAACCTCTGCCATTTAATTGGGTTCTGTAATTCATTCCCATTTAGTGTTATTACTGAGTTAGACATACTTATGTTTGCCATCTTACTTTTTGTTTTCTGTGGGTTTTATGCCTTTCTTGTTGCTATACTCCTTTACTACTTTGTTTTTTTGTTTGTTTTGTTTTGTTTTTTGGAGATAGAGTTTCACTCTGTCGCCCAGGCTGGAGAGCAATGGTGCGATCTCAGCTCACTGCAACCTCTACCTCCTGGGTTCAAGTGATTCTCCTGCTTCAGCCTCCCGAGTAGCTGAGATTACAGGCGCTCGCCACCACACCTGGCTAATTTTGTATTTTTAGCAGAGACGGGGTTTCTCCATGTTGGTCAGGCTGGTCTCAAACTCCGTACCTCAGGTGATCCTCTCACCTCAGCCTCCCAAAGTGCTGGGATTACAGGAGTAAGTCACCATGCCCGACCACTACTTTCATTTTCATTAACTGTTTTCTAATGAAATATTTCAATTGTTTAACTTTTTACTATTTGTTAGTTTCTTTAGGGGTTACTGTATTATAAATATGAGGCTTATCAGATGAGCTGCAGGTTTATATTAATTGCTTAATTCCAGTGAGATACAGAAATGCTGCACCTGTGTAGCTGTATTCCTTCCTGCCCCCCAACTTTTATGGCATTATTAATACATACTACATCCATGAGTATTATACGCCAAAACAGTGCATTTTAATTAGCACTTTACCATCGATAGTCATGTCCCTTGCCGCCTTTGCTCCCTCTCACTCACCTCCTTTGTGCTGTTATTGGCAAATAGGTAAGTATTCTTATGTGTTATACAGTAACAGTACTTTACAAACATTTATACAGTTGCCTTTAAAATAATTTAAGAAAATAAGTGGGAAAAAACTGATACAGGGTGGCCCAGGGCTCCACTGCAGACAAAAACAGGAGTTCTTACCTCACATTGTTAGAAGCTCTCTGGCTGGCCTCAGGCCCGTCTATACAAAGATCCTCTTACCAGGCAGTGGATTCCAAGGACTTACAGTTTTCTCCAGTAGCTGATCAAAGGCTGGTCCGAAAGACCTATGAAATGTGCATCGTTTGGACAACTGAGGCCTGCTGCGTTATGCAGCGTTTCAAATGGAAAAGTTACTTCATTTGCATAGCATCATCTCTCTAGACCCTGCTGGTAGAGGAAGATAAGAACAGTCACGGTAAAAAGGTAGAGATAAGTTCAGACTCATAGTGGTGCTATTAAGTTTATGAGGAAGTGATTGTGAGTAAGTGAAAGATCTAACATTCACGTCATAGAGGAGGTGTTGGGACACCACAGAATCTCGTTTGAATTTGTGAATTGAGTCCAGTTCCCAGTACTTTCGGTGTCACCAATCCTCCTGCACACCTACGTGGTTTTTCTTAGGACTCAGTGGTCTTTGAGGATGTGGCTGTGGACTTCACCCTGGAGGAGTGGGCTTTGCTGGATTCTGCTCAGAGGAACCTCTACAGAGATGTGATGCTGGAGACCTTCCGGAACCTGGCCTCAGTAGGTAAGGACGACATCATTCCTTCACTTGGTTTTTAATGAACTCATTTCTTTCTCATCAGTTCTGTTTCAAGATTTGAAATGTGGGAAAGGACTAAGGTACACATATTCACAGCCACCATGGACCTAGAATCTAATCATTATTCTCTAACAGTGAAAACGTGTGTGAAACATGTTATTTCTGTCTTGGTTTAAAGGACTTGAAGTTCCTTTCGTGAAATTAGTATGGGTATAGATTTTATTGGTCATTTAGGATCACAGAGTGGTTCCTTGTTTGATACCTGTGACTTACTGTGTTTGTGAAATACCTAACATTTTGACCCCTGATGTCTGTTACTGATGAAGTCCTCAAAATGCTAAACTCCTCAGTGTCTTCCTTTGCTTAATACGTGTCTCATTCCTTATGAGATTTGTTCACTTTTTTGTTTCAGATAAGACTCAATTTAAAGCCAATGGGTCAGTTTCTCAGCAGGATATGTATGGGGAAGAAAAATCTAAGGAACAGACAATACCAAACTTCACAAGAAATAATTCCTGTGCCTACACTTTAGAAAAAACTTGTGAAGGCTATGGCACTGAAGATCACCACAAAAATCTGAGGTGAGATGCACTCACAAGAGACATAAGTCGTCCAGGAGAAAATCTTTGTATGCAATTAAATATATATATAAGTATTGCTCCAAATATAAGCATTGCTCCTAAGCATTGCTCCAAATTTTAACCAAAAAAAAATTTGTATTTGATTTAGACATTGAGAATTTGAAACATAATTGCTAGAGATAATGACAGGGGGCCAGGCATGGTGGCTCACGCCTGTAATCCGAGCACTTTGGGAGGCCGAGGCAGGCAGATCGTGAGGTCAGGAGATCAAGACCATCCTGGCTAACACGGTGAAACCCCATCTCTCTACTAAAAATACCAAAAAAATTAGCTGGGCGTGGTGGCAGGCGCCTGTAGTCCCAGCTGCTCGGGAGGCTGAGGCAGGAGAATGGCCTGAACCCGGGAGGCGGAGCTTGCAGTGAGCTGAGATAGCACCACTGCAGTCCAGCCTAGGCAACAGAGCGAGACTCCGTCTCAAAAAAAACAACAACAAAAGACATTACAGGAAAACCCCATATATAATAAATACTGCATTAATAAATATGTCTCTTCAAACAATTCAGAATAGAAAAATTTCATGTACACTGAAATGTAGTTAGAAATGTATTTCTAATACTTGTTAATACATATCAACAAATCATTGCCAAACATACCATAAATAAAAATGTTTCTCATTTTTAACAGAAATCGTATGGTGGACAGATTCTGTAACAATAATGAAGGTAATCAACATGGAGAAGCCATCCATCAAATGCCAAATCTTACCCTGTTCAAGGAAATTTCTGCTGGAGAAAAACCGTATGAATGCACCAAGTGTGGGACAGTCTTCACGCATGTTTCTTCTCTTAAAAGGCACGTCACGTCTGTGTGTGGACGAAAAGCGCCTCCGTGTGAGGAATATAAGCAGGTCTGCATTTGTCCCTCACACCTACACAGTCATGGAAGAACCAACACTGAGGAGAAGCCCTATAAGTGTCCAGCATGTGGGCAAACTTTCCAACATCCCCGTTCCCTCTCTCAGCACGTGAAGACTCACACAGCAGAGAAAACCTATAAGTGCGAGCAGTGTCGGATGGCATTTAATGGGTTCGCAAGTTTCACTAGACATGTGAGAACTCACACAAAAGACAGGCCATATAAATGTCAGGAGTGTGGGAGAGCCTTCATTTATCCCTCGACATTTCAAAGACACATGACAACACACACTGGAGAGAAGCCCTATAAATGTCAACACTGTGGGAAAGGCTTCAGTTACCCCCAGGCTTTTCAAAGACATGAGAAGACGCACATGGGACAGAAGCCCTATGAATGCAAGCAGTGTGGGAAAACATTCAGTTGGTCTGAAACCTTGCGAGTACACACGAGGATCCACACTGGGGAGAAACTCTATAAATGTGAACACTGTGGGAAGGCTTTTACCTCTTCCAGATCATTCCAAGGTCATTTGAGGACGCACACGGGAGAGAAACCTTATGAGTGTAAACAATGTGGAAAAGCCTTCACTTGGTCCTCAACGTTTAGAGAACATGTGAGAATTCACACACAAGAGCAGCTCTATAAATGTGAACACTGTGGGAAGGCTTTTACCTCTTCCAGATCATTCCAAGGTCATTTGAGGACGCACACTGGAGAGAAGCCTTATGAGTGTAAACAATGTGGGAAAACCTTCACTTGGTCCTCAACGTTTAGAGAACATGTGAGAATTCACACACAAGAGCAGCTCTATAAATGTGAACACTGTGGGAAGGCCTTTACTTCTTTCAGAGCATTCCAGGGTCATTTGAGGATGCACACTGGAGAGAAGCCTTATGAGTGTAAACAATGTGGGAAAACCTTCACTTGGTCCTCAACCTTACATAATCACGTGAGGATGCACACTGGAGAGAAACCTCACAAATGTAAACAATGTGGGATGTCCTTCAAGTGGCCCTCCTCCTTCCGAAACCATCTGAGGATGCACACAGGACAGAAATCCCACGAATGTCAATCACACTCAAAAGCCTTCAGTTGTCAAGTCATTCTTTCTAAAACCAGTGAGAGTACACACTGAAGAGAAATTCTGTAACTAAGTAACATGGGGTGACCTCAC
The DNA here is from genome assembly GCF_000951045.1 of Mandrillus leucophaeus. Classification (NCBI taxonomy): domain Eukaryota; kingdom Metazoa; phylum Chordata; class Mammalia; order Primates; family Cercopithecidae; genus Mandrillus; species Mandrillus leucophaeus. Next base: position 2,581,243 of record NW_012105808.1, read on the forward strand.
ATTAATTCATGTCTAATTCGCCACAAACTTCACACCAGGAGAGAAATATTACAAGTATGATATTGTCCTTGTCAATACCTCATTTGTCAAACAGCCATTAGAGAAAATAATTCTCTAAGTCCTCTTTCAGCTATAATACCTGTGTTTTATCTCTTAGAGTCCAGCTCTGTCACCCAGGCTGGAGTGCAGGGACATGATCTCAGCTCACTGTAACCTCTGCCTCCCGGGTTCATGCCATTCTCCTGCCTCAGCCTCCGGAGTAGCTGGGACTACAGGCGCCCGCCACCACGCCTGGCTAATTTTTTGTATTTTTAGTAGAGACAGGGTTTCACCGTGTTAGCCAGGATGGTCTCGATCTCCTGACCTCGTGATCTGCCCATCTCGGCCTCCCAAAGTGCTGGGATTACAGGCGTGAGCCACCGCACCCGGCCTCTTAAATATTTTCATTTTGAACTGTATTAGACCCATGTGTGAGTGTACTTTGAACATGACAGAATTTTTATACTTTCTATATTTTTCTGTATGGCATCATTACAACAATGAAACTTTGGTATTTTTTATTCTTACTGGCCTACTGCTACAGATAGTGGATATCACTTACCTATTTTAAATATTGTACCTTACCAAAATTGTTTTGCAAAACCTTGTAAATATGCAAAGTTCTCTATCAAGTATAGTCTCTAATCATCTTTTGCAATTTGTTTTTCCTCATTTCTCACTGGGAGTTACACAGTAGCCTTTGAATAAAAATGGGGACCTATATGACAAGAATCAATCTACAGATGGTTTTGTTATGGATATATGTGTAAGGCTGGGAAAGACATTTCCCTGAATGTCTTTCCTTTATGGCACCAAGTTAAAATCTGCTCATTTTCTACTTTGCATGAGGTTTGGCAGTTAGGACTTGAGAAGTCATTACCCGCTTTGTAGAGCCAGCATACTCAGCGACATCAAGGTAGCACACAGGTGCACCACACACATGGCCTTCTGGATCACTGTATTGATTCCTGCCCCTGTTAATGAAGAGTATCCCTACAACAGACACCAGCTGCTTAACTTTCAGCCAGACGTCTCCATGAACTCCCCCAACATGAATACATTTAGTTCGGATTCCTACAACACCTGCCATGTCCACCAGGCCACTGATCCTGACTGTCGTGGTGATCATCTCTGAAGCTCTGACACCCTCCTTTAGGTCTTACCTTATTTTATTTTTATTTATTTATTTATTTATTTTGCGACAGAGAGTCTCGCTCTGTTGCCTAGGCTGGAGTGCAGTGACGTGATCTCGGCTCACAACCTCTGCCTCCTGGGTTCAAGCGATTCTCCTGCCTAGCCTCCCGAGTAGCTGGGATTACAGGCAAGCACCACCATGCCCGGCTAACTTTTGTATTTTTAGTAGAGACGGGGTTTCACTATGTTGGCCAGGCTGGTCTCGAACTCCTGACCTTGGGATCCGCCTGCCTCGGCCTCCCAAAGTGCTGGGATTACAGGCGTGAGCCACCGCACCCAGCCCAGGTCTTACCTTATTTTTATACTGAACATTTTGTTCTCTTAGTACTGCTTATGGTTCTGTGTGCAGACACAACATGACAGCCAAAAATCACACACACAAACCAAAAATCACACACACAAACGTCTGATCGTGTACAGCATCGCTGAATGACTACTTAGTCCATCCATGTAAGAATAATCACCTCTCATATCAGGCAGACTGAGTTTCCCATTACTCAGAGCTAAGTGCAACCCTTCAGTATGTGTTCAATACTATGTTTAATTATATGCTATTAAGAACAAGACACTTTTTGTCAAATTCCTCT
>NW_012105808.1:2583612-2585522 GCF_000951045.1 Mandrillus leucophaeus
GGGTATTTAAATGGTGGGGAGCAATAGATACACAGTTGTGCATTTTTGGAGTTGACAGTAATTATTGGGGGGAACCCCACCCCTGATATTTAATGTGGGTTCTTTTCTATTTCCCTAAGTGTCTCAGCTGGTTTGAGAAATAAAGGGAAAGAGTACGAGGGAGAAATTTTAAAGCTGAGTGTCCGGGAGAGACATCACACGTCAGCAGGTTCCGTGATGTTCCCTGAGCCGTAAAACCAGCAAGTTTTTATTAGTGATTTTCAAAAGGGGAGGGAGTGTACGAATAGGGTGTGGGTCACAGAGATCACATATTTCACAAGGTAATAAAATACCACAAAGCAAGTGGAGGCAGGGCGAGATCACAGGACCAGAGGCTGGGGCGAAATTAAAATTGCTAATAAAGTTTTGGGCACGCATTGTCATTGATAACATCTTATCAGGAGACAGGGTTTGAGAGCAGACAACCTGTCTGACCAAAATTTATTAGGTGGGAATTTCCTCGTCCTAATAAGCCTGGGAGCGCTACAGGAGACCGGGGCTTATTTCATCCCTTCGGCTTCGACCATAAAAGACAGATGCCTCCAAGGGGGCCGTTCATAGACCTACCATCAGGGCGCATTCTCTTTCTCAGGGATGTTCCTTGTTGAGAAAAAGAATTCAGCGGTATTTCTCCTATGTGCTTTTGAAAGCAGAGAAATACGGCTCTGTTCCATCTGGCTCACCGGCAGTCAAGAGTTTAAAGTCTTATCTCCCTTTTTCCCTGAACATTGCTGTTATCCTGTTCTTTATTCAAGGTGCCCAGATTTCATATTTTTCAAACACACATGCTCTACAAACAATTTGTGTAGTTAACGTAATCATCACGGGGTCCTGAGGCGACATACATCCTCCTCAGCTTACGAAGATGATGGGATTAAGAGATTAAAGACAGACATAGGAAATCACAAGGGTATTGATTGGGGAAGTGGTAAGTGTCCATGAAATCTTCACAATTTACGTTCAGAGACTGCAGTAAAGACAGGCATAAGAAATTATAAAAGTATTAATTTGGGGAACTAATAAATGTCCATGAAATCTTCACAATTTATGTTCTGCCATGGCTTCAGCTGGTCCCTCCGTTCGGGGTCCCTGACTTCCCGCAACAGGTAATGACTCCCCGTAACAGTCAACACAGGGGTATGCTTCGGCTTCATTTTTACAATGGTTGAAACTGTTAGGCCATGTGACATGTGGTCATGAATTTGAACGCGTGCATTCTGATCAGAGGGTTCCCATTTGATGTGGACCACAGAGCATCTTACCTACCTACACAAGTTGTAAGCTGCGTGTTAGCCTAGCTCCTGCTGTAGCAGATCCCTCTCCAGGCTCTCCTGCATTCCAACCTGGATGTTCCCTGGCAGCTATGATGTTAAAGCGACAAATGCTGAATTTAATACTAGGGGCACATTTGCAATTATTTTAAAAGGGGGAGGGGGTTTTCATAAAAGCCTTTGTATGGCCAGGCCCAGTGGCTGACGCCTGTAAATCCCAGCACTTTGGGAGGCCAAGGCAGGCAGATCACCTGAGGTCAGGAGTTCAAGATCAGCCTGGCCAACATGGTGAAATCCCGTCTTTACTTAAAAAATACAAAAATTAGTCGGGCGCGGTGGCTCACGCCTGTAATCCCAACACTTTGGGAAGCCGAGGTGGGCGTATCACCAGGTCAGGAGATCGAGACCATCCTGGCTCACACGGTGAGATCCCGTCTCTACTAAAAATACAAAAAATTAGCTGGGCGTGGCCAGGCGCCTGTTGTCCCAGCTACTCGGGTGGCTGAGGCAGGAGAATGGCGTGAACCCAGGAGGCGGAGCTTGCAGTGAGCCGAGATCATGCCACTGCACTCCAGCCTGGGCAACAAAGCGAGACTCCAT
>NW_012105808.1:2586143-2588142 GCF_000951045.1 Mandrillus leucophaeus
AGGTCAGGAGATCGAGACCATCCTGGCTAACACGGTGAAACCCCGTCTCTACTAAAAAATACAAAAAACTAGCCAGGCGGGTTGGCGGGCGCCTGTGGTCCCAGCTACTCCGGAGGCTGAGGCAGGAGAACGGCGTAAACCCGGGAGGCGGAGATTGTAGTGAGCCGAGATCCGGCCACTGCACTCCAGCCTGGGTGACACAGTGAGACTCCATCTCAAAAGAAAAAAAAAAGGTTTTTCTGTGGAAAAACTTTGTTCGTATTCCATACAACCCTTCCAGAAGGAAGATCCGGATAACACTAAGGGATGACTTTTTAAATGTGAAATGATTGCCAAATGGGACACAGTGATTTTGTAACAGGAGGAAATATCCAAAAGCATCTGAGGAGGTGGCTGGGGGAGGGCAGAGGCCAGTGTTCATCTTATTTTTCAGAATCTTTCCTGCAACCTCTTCCTTCCTCCTGAAGGAAAACCCTCTGTGCTGCTTTCCAAATTCCCCTGAGTTCTTTTCATTTTATTTTATTTTATTTATTTTTTGAGACAGAGTTTTACTCTTGTCACCCAGGCTGGAGTGCAATGGCGTGATCTTGGCTCACTGCAACCTCCACCTCCCGGGTTCAAGCGATTCTCCTGCCTTGGCCTTCCAAGTAGCTGGGATTACGGGCGTGCACCACCATCCTCGGCTAATTTTGTATTTTCAGTACAGACGGGGTTTCACCATGTTGGTCAGGCTGGTCTCAACCTCCTGACCTCAGGTGATCCACCTGCCTCAGCTTCTCAAAGTGCTGGGATTACAGGCGTGAGCTACCACGCCTGGCCCCCGTAAATTCTTTGAATGCACACTGACTGCTGAGCCTAGACCACCCTGACAGGCTGTGAGGGAGCCTGGCGTGCCCCAGCTGCTATACCTGCCCTGCAGAACACCCTGAGGGCCACACTGGTGAAAGTGATGATCCTCCTCGACAAGCAAACCATGTGGAACTGACTGCCTCAGGCAGTCTCTCTGACATCAGGGACTAAACTCACTTCACTGGACAGAACTGAGAATTCTCCCTACAGGGGGAGGCTACACTGAGTGTCTGTTAACCTTCACTGCCGACTAATGGATGTCTTGCTTGGGTTGCCCTGAAAATTGTCAACTCAGTTTCCAGCAGTACCTTGTGTGTCCTGCGGGACTGTCATCAGGTGTGGAACCTATCGGGACACTGTCGGAGCTGTGGAAGGCAGTCAGTGCAGCTTCAAATTACTACCACACACTTGGTAACTTAGGGCAGGTAAAAAAGGATTAATACATAAGTTTAAGAAGGAAGCCGGGTGACTTTCTAAAATAGACCTTTATTTTAACTAAGTCCAAAACCCCTAAAGGGCATAGCTGGAATCATTCCTGCAAGCTCATTCCCCCATGTCCCCCACACTGTGACAGTCCTACTGATAATTATTTTGCTATAAAGCAGGGGCCAATAGGCTGCACTGCAAAAAACATAGCAAAGCAGGCCTGCGTACTATCCCTTGGAAGCCCTGTTTACAAGGTCAGCTATGTCAAAATTGCACAAGCAATATGGCTTATGCAAAACATCTTTCATTCTGGGCATCTGGAATCTTGGTATTTGCCAAGCAGTGAGTGCTTCATAACCAGCTGGCAATTAAAAAACCCTGGCAGAGTCTCTATTGAGCTTCTCAGGTTGGTAAACAGTCGCACGTGCTGTTACAATTAGTTGCCCAGACAGTAAAGGCATCTTGTACAACACCAACCAGGGAGGACCCTTGGAAGCTTGTGCCTGGTTTCCTCAACTTCACCCCATGTGCCTCATCCCATTGCTAATATTTGGCTCTGAGTCCTTGCACTGTAATAAATTTTAGCTGTAAGGCTGACGATCCGCCAGTTCCCCTCAGTACCCCTCACAAATCCCTGAGCCACTGGGGGTGGCCTAGAGGACCCCCAGCACATCTGACATCCCGAAACTGGGAAATTTTTAATGCATTTTCTTTTTTTTTTTTT
>NW_012105808.1:2589232-2591074 GCF_000951045.1 Mandrillus leucophaeus
CTCATGGCAACCACAACCTCTGCCTCCCAGGTTCAAGCGATTTTCCTGCCTCAGACTTCCGAGTAGCTGGGATTGCAGGCATGTGCCACCACGCCCGGCTAACTTTTTGTATTTTTAGTAGAGACGGGGTTTCTCCATATTGCCTGGCCCATCGAAAGTTTTCAAACTGAGAACTCTACAAGACAATAATAGGTTGGATGCCATGGCTCATGCCTGTAAACACAGCACTTCGGGAGGCCAAAGTGGGAGGATTGCTTGAGCTCAGGAGTTCGAGGCCAGTGTGGGCAACACAAGGAGACCTTGTCTCTACTAAAAACTTTTTTTTAATTAGCAAGGCATGGTGGTGCATGCCTGGAGTCCCAGCTACTGGGGAGGCTGAGGTGGGAGGATCACTTAAGCCCAGACAGACGTTTGAGACAGCAGTGAGCTATGACTGTGCCCCTCTCACTCCAGTATAGGTGACAGGATGTGACCCTTGTCTCTCAATCAATCAATAAATGACAAGTATAATTAGCTAATTTTACAAATATGGCATCGAATTTTACAAACAGGGTTCAAAAAGCTACATGTTTCACATAACATGACATTCTGGAAAAGGCAAAGATACAGGTAGCTAAAGTAGATCAGTGGATGGGGTGAAAGGTTGAGTACAAATGGGCAACCCAAGAGTATGTGGGGAGTGACAGAATGTTCTCTATTTTGGTGGTGTAAATATGCACTTATGAAAACTCATAGAAATACGCTTAGTCTTACTGTGTGTATATTAAAAATAATAAAAAACAACAAATCGCTTGGGGAGAAAATGTAAACCCTCCTGAACTTTAATTGAAAACGTGCAACGTGGTTGGGCAGTGGATCACGTCTGTAATCCCAGCACTTTGGGAGGCCGAGGCGAGCAGATCACCTGAGGTCAGGAGTTCAAGACCAGCCTGACCAACATGGGGAAACCCCGTCTCTACAAAAAATACAAAAAATTAGCCAGGAGTGGTGGCAGGTGCCTGTAATCCCAGCTACTCGGGAGGCTGAGGCAGGGGAATCGCTTGAACCCGAGAGACGGAGGTTGCGGTGAGCCGAGATAGCGCCACTGCACTCCAGCCTGGGCAGCAACAACAACAAAACTCCGTCTCAAAAAAAAAAAAAAAAAAGAAAGAAAAGAAAAGAAAACGTGCAACGTTTCTTTTACCACCTTTGGATATTTAGGAAGCACTGAAGGTCTGAGGAAGGAGGACTCATGCCCCAAACTTGCCTGTACTGACGTTAGGAAATGCCCTTGCGGGCCGCACCTGCCAAGAGCGCTTCTGTGAGAGTTGAGTTTATTCAGGTCCCCAGGGTCAGATCTCTGGCGATGCTGTGGTTTTGAAACCTAAAGGCGCATTCCAGTTCTCCCAAAGGGGACTCTACCTAGTGCGGGGGTCGGGTCCTAATTCTCAGGCATCAGCTGAGGACTTGGCTTGAGGCCAGTTTCGACTCTCAGCTCCCATAACAACCCAGTTCCACGACTTCGTCTCCATAAGCCTCGTTAAAGACCCGCACCTGCATCCTCTCGGGAGCACAGTCGCAGCCGCGAGGAGAAAGCGCTAGAAAAAGAGTGGCTGGGTCCATGTTCCACGGCCACCCGCCGACCACGGCCACAGGCACCCCACAGCCTTGTAGCCACCTCGGCGCCCCAGGACAACCGCAACCACCAACCTCAAAGGCGCCCCACCATAGCCAGCGCAGATGCACCCACGCCCACCCTAGGTTCCCCCGACCCACTGCTTCTCTGTCCCTGACATCTGCAGGCGCACCCACACCCACCCTCGGTCCCCCCACACCGGCAGGCGCACCCGAATGCACTGCCCC
>NW_012105808.1:2591859-2592178 GCF_000951045.1 Mandrillus leucophaeus
TGCCCCGCGTTGCAGTAGCTTGCGGTCATCTTCTGGGTCTGGGGAGTGGCATCTCTGTGGCGGGGCCCCCACCCACGATGGACGATGCTCTGGGTGTGGAGGTGACAGATGGCAGAGATTGTGGAGGGACCGGGGGGCGCTGTGGGGCTGAAGAGTGGGGGGCGATGATTTGTGGGTGTGTCCGTGTCTCTGGATGTGTCCATCCTTTTGTCACCAGAACAAATGTTGTGATTTTTGTCGGCCATGGGGGCGACTCCTGCGTGTCTGGGAGGACTCGCTTGTCCGTGGCGGTCGCTGTGCCTGGAGTGCAGTGACTCCC
>NW_012105808.1:2595168-2602701 GCF_000951045.1 Mandrillus leucophaeus
TCATGTAACTATGAGAAGAGTTGGAGATAAAGGGGTTCACAGGAAGAGAGGAGATCACTAAATGCAATAGCCTGGAATGGCCTGATGAAAACCAGAGGGATGGTGAAATCCAAGGATCTCTGTGTACGTGAATCCTAAGGAGGGTCCCTGGTGGGGATGCTTGTGGAAAAGTCTATGGAGTGTGCTAAGAGGAAACTAAAGTCCAATGTCATGTTGGCTTTGGGAGCTGTTCTAGACTAGCAGAGCCAGGTCAGAAAAAATGTATTGTAGCTGGGCGCGGTGGCTCACGCCTCTAATCCCAGCACTTCGGGAGGCCAAGGTGGGCGGATCACGAGGTCAAGAGATGGAGACCATTCTGGCTAACATGGTGAAACCCGTCTCTACTAAAAAAAAAAAGAAAAAGAAAAAAAATTAGCCGGGTGTGGTGGTGGGCGCCTGTAGTCCCAGCTACTCAGGAGGCTGAAGTGGGGTAATTGTTTGAACCCAATAGGTGGGGGTTGCAGTGAGCCGAGATCGCGCTGCTGCCCCCCAACCTGAGTGAAAGAGCGAGACTCCATCTCAAAAAAAAAAAAAATGTGTTGCAACATAGGTCCACAAGGTTGCCACATATTTGTTTCTGGGTAGGCTATTAGAACTGAGAATAATGCCTTCTTCACTTTACTTTTCAAAACTGACGTGCCTTCACCTTCTCATGAACTTTAACTCAGAACCATAAACAGAAGGGACTCTGGGATATCTAGTTTCCAACCTTATTAGGGCTGACAGTACAATCAAGTAGAACAAGCTATACACTAACTTTCATCTTCATGTCAAAAGGTCTTTCCTCTTAATGCAGTTTGTCCAATTTCCAACCAAGATCAAGGACAGTGAGCAAGAAAATAGAGCTGGGTGCGGGTGCTCACACCTGTAATTCAAAATATGACCAGAAACCAGTTAAGAATGATGTCTGTCAAGAGTCTTCTATAAGGACTAATGTATCTGCGTTACACGCAAGTGGTATCCACAAGGAACAAACAAATGTGAAAGACCCATCTTTAAATAATAAAGACTGAAGGACACTGGGCATGGAGACTCATGCCTGTAATCCCAGCACTTTGAGAGGCCAAGGCAAGAGGACTGCTTGAGCCCAGGAGTTCAATACTAGCTTGGGCAACATAGCAAGATGCTATCGCTATAAAATAAAACTTTTAATTAAAAAAATATGATTGAAGGGAAAGGTAGAGTGACAGCAAATTCCAGTACCTGCAATAGTGGACTAGAAAAGAAATAACAGTCTCATGATCACACACTGGAAATTTAACGGAAAGTGGAAATCAGGCCAGGCACGGTGGCTCACATCTGTAATCCCAGCACTTTGGGAAGCTAAGGCGGGCAGATCACCTGATGTTAGGAGGTCGAGACCAGCCTGGCCAACATGGCAAAACCTCCATATCTACTAAAAATACAAAAATTAGCTGGACATGATGGCATGTGCTTGTAGTCCCAGCTACTTGGGAGGCTGAGGCAGGAGAATTGCTTGAACCAGGGAGGTGGAGGTTGCTGTGAGCCAAGATCGTGCCTCTGCACTCCAGCCTGGGCAACACAGCAAGACGCTTATCTCAAAAAAAAAAAAAAAAAAGGAATCAAAAACGTTTCATCTAAACTCACACCAAGTTGTGCATGAAAACAAAAAAACAATCACCCCCAGGTCCAAAAGACATTGCAATGGAAATGAGACCAATTTTATATAACTACAATTACTTAAAGTCCTAACTGACAAAATATACATAGTATAGCTGAAAGCGTACAAAACAGGATATTAAGTTTACATCACAAACATAAACGAGAAATTTATACACAAGGAATCACTATTAAGGCCGAGGCATGTAAAGGCAATACCATATTAATCATAATTAAGAGATTTCTCTCCTACTCGGAGTTTTCAGGTACAAAATAAGTGCTATCCCAGAAGGTCTTCCTACATGCCCTACATAAATAAGGTTTCTTGCCAGTGTTTTCTCGCATTTACAACAAGGTTTTAGGGTTGAACACTCCCCCAGGTCCACTGTATTCGTGGATTCACGCTCCAGCATGTGTTCTCACGTGTGCTTGCAGCGACGCGAGATACCTGAAGGTTTTCCCACACTGCTTGCACTCATACGGTCTCTCTCCAGTGTGTGTTCTCACGTGCACACGAAGGGACGAGGAACAACTGTAGGCTTTCCCACATTCAGGACATTCGTAGGGTTTGACTCCACTGTGTGATCTCACATGCTTTTGAAAGTACTGAGCGTGGCTGAAGGCTTTCCCACATTGATTACATTCGTACGGTTTCTCTCCGCTGTGGGTTCGCACGTGCTCTCGAAGGGAGGAGTGACAGCTGAAGGCTTTCCCACAATGCTTACACTCAAAGGGCTTCTCTCCAGTGTGCGTCCTCACGTGGATTCGAAGGGAGGAGGAAAAACTGTAGGCTTTCCCACACTCCTTACATTCATAGGGCTTCACCCCGCTGTGTGTTTTCACATGTCTTCTAAAGTAAGTGGGACATCCGAAGGCCTTCCCACACTGCTTGCACACATAGGGCTTCTCTCCGGTGTGCATTCTCACATGTGCTCGCAGAGAGGAGGGGTACCGGAAGGCTTTGCCGCATTCCTTACATTCATAGGGTTTCTCGCCACTGTGTGTTCTCCCGTGTTCTCGAAGAGATGAGTAACAAGTGAACGCTTTTCCGCAATGTTTACACTGACAGGGTTTCTCTCCAGTGTGCGTCCTCACGTGATCTCTAAAGGAGGAGTAACAGCTGAATGATTTTCCACAATGCTTACATTCATATGGTTTCTCTCCAGTGTGTGTTCTGACATGTTCTCGAAAGTATGAGGGACAGCTGAAGGCTTTCCCACACTCCTTACACTCATAGGGTTTCTCCCCTGTGTGAGTTCTTAAATGCCGTGTAAGGTAGGAATAATACATAAAGGTCTTCCCACATACTTTACATGCATGGGTTTTCTGCTCATGGTGACTATTCACATGTCCCCTGAAAGAGGAGGGACAAGCGAAAGCTTTTCCACATTTCTTACATTCATAAGACTTTTTACTGCTGAGACTTTTCACATATGTCGCAGATGCTCTCCCTGAGTCCTGGCCATTACAGGGTTTCTCTACAGTCTGCGTTTTCATAGGAGGGCTTTGGCAGGAGAGGCAGCTGCAGGCTTGCCCACATTCCTTACACAGTCTCTGTCTGGTGTGAGATCTCTGCTGATTCTCAGAGGCTTTGCCACACTTAGTGCACTCAGAGGGTTGAGCTTCAGTAGGGTAACTCTTGTGCACAGGAAGGTTCGCAGTCTGGCTCCAGGTCTCTCCACATTGATGACCTTCATTACTTTCACAGAGGCTCCCCAATTGACTTCTGTTCAAAATGGGAAGCACACTACTAGTCATTAATGATTATAAGTGATTAACTGATAAATGGTTTTTAGTGATTATTTTGATTATATATTTTCCAATTTCACTGAATGGGTCTATTTTCAGCACTGTCTGCCTGGTTTCTATGGAGAACAAGCTTAATGCTCCAACTGAAGGCTCAACTGCAGCCATAAATTTCACAGTGTTTCTTTTTTTCTTTTTCTTTTTCTTTTTTTTTTGAGACAGAGTCTCACTCTGTCGCCCAGGCTGGAGTGCAGTGGCGCCACCTTGGCTCACTGCAAACTCCACCTCCCGGGTTCATGCCATTCTCCTGCCTCAGCCTCCCGAGTAGCTGGGACTACAGCCTGCACCACCATGCCCGGCTAATTTTTTGTGTTTTTAGTAGAGATGGGGTTTCCCCATGTTGGTCAGGCTGGTCTCGAACTCCTGACCTCAGGTGATCCACCTGCCTTGGCCTCCCAAAGTGCTAGGATTATAGGCATGAGCCACTGTGCCCCGCCCACAGTGTTTCTTATAGATGAGGTTTCCTGATATTGTTTCCAACTGTTTCAGACAAGTGACATCGACATCACATTTATGAAAATACTCTCTTAGGTAAAGTCTCGGCCAGGTACGGTGGATCACACCTGTAATCCAAGCACTTTGGGAGGCTGAGACAGGTGGACTGCTGAGTCCAGGAGTTTGATACCAGCCTGGGCAACATGGTGAAACTCTGTCTCTACAAAAACACAAAAATTAGCCAGGTGTGGTGGTGTGTGCCTGTAGTCCCAGCTACTTGGGAGGATGAGATGGGAGGACTGCTTGAGCCCAGGAGGCGAAGGTTGCAGTGAGCCAAGATCTGTGCCACTGCACTTCAGCCTGGGTGACAGAGTGAGACCCCCATCTCAAAAATAAATTAAAAAATAAAATAAAAAAATGAATAAAAGTAATTATTAAAATATATTTTTAAAAAGTGAAAATAAAGAAAAAGAAAAAAAGTCTCTGTGCGTCTACAATTGCGTAGCTGGTTTATACTTTTTTTTTTTTTTTTTTTTTTTAGATGGAGCTTTCCTCTTGTCGCCCAGGCTGGAGTGCAATGGCGCAATCTCGGCTTACCACAACCTCCGCCTCCCAGGTTCAAGTGATTCTCCTGCCTCAATCTCCTCAGTAGCTGGGATTACAGGCATGGGCCACCACGCCCAGCTAATTTTTTGTATTTTTAGTAGAGACGGGGTTTCTCTATGTTGGCCAGGCTGGTTTCGAACTATTGACCTCAGGTGATCCGGCCGCCTCGGCCACCCAAAGTGCTGGAATTACAGGTGTGAGCCCCCTAGCCTGGCCAATACTTTTCGTTTAATTGCAAGTTAGTTTGACACCCTGCGGAGAGGCCCATCCCTCTGGTTCTCTGGTTGTGAGCCACTCACCTCAAATGCCTCTCTGGGATTTGGTGCTGATCTCCAGTGTTATCAAATCTCCAATTTTCTCCAAAAATAGACCAGTAATCACTTGTGAACTTTACAATTTCTTCATCATTGGATATTCCATTCCCCAGAACGTCCCTCTGAGAACTTGATCCACAGGTTCTAACATAAATGCAACAATCTGCAACAATCAATTACACAATTTCTTAGGGGAAATATGTTGGGATAAAGAAAAGAAAATAGACCACATATGGATTTCTTTTCATATACTAATCCAAAAATGTAACCACAGTTTATAAGGAAGAATAGACATGCTATCAAAGTGAGACTCTGATGACCGCATCTATTTGAGAATTTGGCAATAATAAAAAACAGATGAGCCGGGTGCAGTGGCTCATGCCTGTAACCCCAAAGCACTGGGGGGCCAAGGTAGGAGAATTGCTTGAGCCCAGGAGTTCAAGAGGAGCCTGGGCAACGTAGGAAAATAAGGAGACCTCATCTCTGAACAACAACAAAAAATTTAAATTAGCCACGCGTGGTGTTAGTGTTGTGTGCCTATAATCCCAGCTCCTTGGGAGGCCAAGGAGGGAGGATCACTTGAGCCCAGGAAGTCAAAGCTGCAGTAGGCCATGATCGCACCACAGCACTCCAGCCTGGGTGACAGAGTGAGATCCTGTCTCAAAAAAAGAATAGTGCCGGGCGCAGAGGCTCATGCCTATAATCCCAGCACTTTGGGAGGCCGAACCGGGTGGATCACCTGAGGTCAGGAGTTCGATACCAGCCTGACCAATATGGTTAAACCCCATCTCTACTAAAAATACAAAAAATTAGCCGGGCATAGTGGCACGTGCCTGTAATCCCAGCTACTTGGGAGGCTGAGGCAGAAGAATCACTTGTACCTGGAAGGTGGGGGGTTGCAGTGAGCCGAAGTTGCACCATTGCACTCCAGCCTGGGCAATGGGCAATAAGAGTAAAACTCTGTCCCAAAAAAAGAGAAGAGATGAACATGGCAGCCTGTTTACTAAGAAACAGAATAGTTCCAAAGAGATGGAGACTGATGTTAAGTAAAATACTATGAGAAAAACAAAGTACGAAGTTGGTGGGCAAAATGCACATGGACAAATGCTCCTTTTATACGAGGAAATACAGAGGCTTTCCCCTGCGAAGGAGGATGGTGCGGGAGGATGGAGGAAAAGCCACACAGGGCAGCTGAGAGAGGACACACCTCCTCCTTCTCAGAGAAGGGTTTGTGTTTCTAACCCACACTGCCAAACAGAACCTTCTCATCCAGAACCCACTCTGCCCGAGGGCTGCTTACTGCTCTCCTGGTGCTCACAGGCACAGGGCCCTTCCAGGAGTCCTTCCTCTCCGCTGTGCCCGGCTGCCCTCAGGTGTGAGCGCCGCCCACTCCTTGAGAATCACATGAGGAGGAAGGATTGTGAAGGGCAACAAATGTTCCCCGAGACAGGCCAACACTTTGACCTCCCAGACCACCGATGATGACTGAGTGTGAGTTTTAACTGCAGCAAAATTACCATGTCAAATACGGATTACTCACCGTGTCACTTTGATTTACTTTATCACAGTGTACTTTGATTTTCCAAATACAGTTACTCTGTGTGGTGAACCACAAAGCTGCCTCCGTTGCCCCAACGTGACACAGAATACTCTGCTCACACTTATAAAACGTGGGCAGCCAAAAGACTGGTGATCAAGAAAACCTAAATATCAATAATACACAAAACTTTGTTTTCAGGGAGAAGCATTTTGACTCCCATGTTCCACGGAGGTTGGGATCATGTCTATCTCTTTTCCAACATATTTCAATTTCTGAGCTCAAATAAAAAGAAAAACAAGGTATCTTTGCTCTCCAGGGACACAGGGAAGGAATGATGCCAGTCTTACCTAAGGAGGCCAGGTTCCTGCAGGTCTCCAGCATCACATCTCTGTACAGGCTCCTCTGAGCATGATCCAGCAACGCCCACTCTTCTGGGGTGAAGTTCACAGCCACTTCCTCAAAGACCACGGAGTCCTAAAACATTCCACACATCCCACTTCAGCAAGGCACCATCCTCCCCCATGTGCGCAGGAAGAGGGGTGAGGCCGACAGCCTGGGGAACTGAGCCACACAGAGCTTATGTTCTTGTGAGAGGTGACAGACAATATGAAAAGGTGCGGTACGCTCAATGCTGTGAGTACCTTCCCAACAGGAAGCAAGGCGCGATGACAGCCTCTGCGGGAGACTTACAAGGAATTACTGAGAAATGGCAGATCTCAGATCTGCAGGGCAGAGGAAACACTAAAAAATGTGAAAACATCATTAAGCTAAGGCTGGTGGCTCATGCCTGTAATCCCAGTACTTTGAGAGGCTGAGGTGGGAGGATTGCTTAGGGCCAGGAGTTGGAGACCAGCCTGGGCTACATAGTGAGATCCCGTCTCTACAAAACCAATAAAATATGATAAATTAACCAGCCATGGTGGCACACACCTGTGGTCCCAGCTACTTAGGAGGGTGAGGAGGGACGATCGCTTGAGCCCAGGGGTTCAAGGCTGCGGTGAACTATGACTGTGCCACTGCACTCCAGCCTGGACAACAGAGTAAGACCCAATCTCAAAAAAATAAAATAATACCGAGGCAGGCAGATCACGAGGTCAGGAGGTCGAGACCCTCTTGGCTAACATGGTGAAACCCCGTCTCTAATAAAAATACAAAAAAAAAAAAAAAATTAGC
>NW_012105808.1:2603816-2608770 GCF_000951045.1 Mandrillus leucophaeus
CTTTAACCTGGGAGGCAGAGGTTGCAGTGAGCCGAGATTGCGCCACTACACTCCAGCCTGGGCAACAAAAGCAAAACTCCGTCTCAAAAAAAAAAAAAAATTAGCCAGGCATGGTGGCAGGCACCTGTAGTTCCAGCTACTCAGGAGGCTGAGGCAGGAGAATCACTTAAACCCGGGAGGCGGAGCTTGCAGTGAGCCGAGATGGCACCACTGCACTCCAGCCTGGGCAACAGAGTGAGATTCCGTCTCAAAACAAACAAACAAAAATGGTATGAACTCATAATTCACATTAAAGGAAAACTGCCAAGTCATCTTCATAGATGCCCCAAACAAGCAGTTTATTCTATCCACCATCCAGCCGTATCCAAAAATCTGAGAAGTATCAGGTGGGAATCTGCATCGCAAAGCGGTGTTCATCCACAGACATACGAATGGCATGAAGCACACTGGTCCCACCTCAGGTGCCACACCCGCTTCAACCAAAGTCCCTTAACCTGGGGTCTGAATACAAACGCAGCTGAGGCTGGGCACAGTGGCTCATGCCTGTAACCCCAGCCCTTTGGGAGGCTGAGGCAGGTGGATCACTTGAGGTCAGGAGCTCAAGACCAGCCTGGCCAACGTGGTGAAAGCCCGTTGTTAGGGACAAACTGCCTCAAAAAAGCTGCCCACCCCTCCCCCAGATGCTCTGCAACTCTTCTCTGTATCCACCCTTCCCTCAAGCCTCTTTACATTTCTTTTTCTTTTTTTTTTTTTTTGAGATGCAGTCTTGCTCTGTCGCCCAGGCTGGAGTGCAGTGGCCGGATCTCAGCTCACTGCAAGCTCCGCCTCCTGGGTTTACGCCATTCTCCTGCCTCAGCCTCCCGAGTAGCTGGGACTACAGGTGCCCGCCACCACGTCCGGCTAATTTTTTGTATTTTTAGTAGAGACAAGGTTTCACCGTGGTCTCAATCTCCTGACCTCGTGATCTGCCCGCCTCGGCCTCCCAAAGTGCTGGGATTACAGGCGTGAGCCACCGCGCCCAGCGCCTCTTTACATTTTTAAGCCCTTATCTAGGCAACGCAGTGAAGCCAGTGAAGCTTCTCACTGCAGTGAAGACTTCTCACTGATCAGACCTTGCTGCGATAAGCAAACCCCAATTACAAACCATCCGGACCGCACAGAGGGAGGTCATGGGAAGCATAAACAAACTTTACCTACACCCTCCCGTAATAAATGTCACAAGGTAATATGGGGCAAAAGTAACCAGCAAACAACCCCAGGGTCTCTGTCCCCCATAGAAACCCCTCATGTTGTAAGCTCAGGCTTGCCTCCTCTGTCTGTAGTGGAGCAGCCAGTAGGTTCAATAAACTTCCTTGCCTGACCTTGGGTCTCTCTCTCATCCTTTCTCTCGGCTAACCTTATACCCGTCTCTACTAAAAATACAAAAATTAGCCAGGCATGGTGGCGCGCCTGTAATCTCAGCTACTCTGGGGACTGAGGCAGGAGAATCGCTTGAACTCAGGAGGCGGAGGTTGCAGTGAGCCGAGGCCAAACCACTGCACTCCAGCCTGGGCGACAGAGCGAGACTGTCTCAAAAAATAAAAATAAGAACACAGTCAAATCACCACTTTCAGCCCGTGTTAAAGGACAAAGGGGTGAGTGCTGGATTCTAAAAGACTAATCTAGAAGGTTTTTTATCCCACAACGGGTCCCGAGCAGAAAACAGGTATCAGTTCACGATTATCCTCATGATAAATTGCTCGTCAATCCCCTAATCGGAATTGCCGCTTCTCTGTACTGTGGCTCTCAGTACTGTGGGCCGCATTTTACAGAATGTGCATCCATCTGATGCGCAGATACTAACAGGAGACGGAGCAGGGTCACACATTGTCACAAACTCTGCACCCTGCCTAAGTCGGTGCTAGTTTCATGAATGTTTTCAATCCACACCTTCGCCCACCTCACAATAAGGCGTGGGGCTGTGTGTGGGCTGTGTGTGCGCCTTCCCCTCGTCCTAATGGAAGAAGCAACGTTTTCCAAGTTTGAGAGTTTTCCACAGCAGCCTTCTCAGGCTAAGCCATAGAATTACACCAGGCAGTGGCAGAAGGCAAAGAACACATCTGGGACACTACTGACTGCCCTCACTAAGGACAAGAAAAAAAGACAAAAAGCATTTATTCTTTTTTTTTTTTTTTGAGACAGGGTCTAGCTCTGTTGCCCAGGCTGGAGTGCAGTGACGCAATCTCAGCTCACTGCAACGTCCGCCTCCTGGGTTCAAGCGATTCTCCTGTCTCAGCCTTCCAAGTAGCTGGGATTACAGGCGCGCAACACCACGCCCGGCTAATTTTTGTATTTTTAGTAGAGATGAGGTTTCACCATGTCGGTCAGGGTGGTCTTGAACTTCTGACCTTGTGATCTGCCCACCTCAGCCTCCCAAAGTGCTGGGGTTACAGGTGTGAGCCACCACGTCCGGCTCTTTTTTTTTCTTTTTTTTTTCCCTGAGACAGGGTCTAGCTCTGTTGCCCAGGCTGGAGTGCAGTGGTGCAGCCTCAAACTCGTGGGCTCAAGCGATTCTCCTCCCCGAGCCTCTCAAGTGGCTGGAACCACAGGTGCACATCCCCAGCCTCATTATTTTACATTTATTAAAACCTGGGGCTGAAATAGGAACAATATTAGTGCTGAGCTGGACACAGACGAGGCTGTTCACAGCTGTCAGGTGACAATATTGAACTGACTTCAGTTCTGTGCGCCTGGAAACCAGCAAAGGGGAACCCCATCCTGCTGTGCTCTGGAATTGGGCACAGCCAGGACCCTCCCTTCCCATACGACTTAGGTAAGATTAATGCAGATGACAAGGCCAGATTCAGACCCTCCGAAGTCCCATTCTTTGTCTCAGAAATGATTCGCTAGGTTAGGAGCGGTGGCTCACGCCTGTAATCCCAGCCCTTTGGGAGGCCGAGGCGGGCAGATCACGAGGTCAGGAGTTCGAGACCAGCCTGGCCAACACAGTGAAACCCTGTCTCTAATAAAAATACAAACATCAGCCGGGCACGTTAGCTCAGGTCTCTAATCTCAGCACTTTGGGAGGCCAAGGTGGGCAGATCACCTGAGGTCTGGAGTTCAAGACCAGCCTGACCAACATGGAGAAACTCCATCTCTACTAAAAATACAAAAATTAGCCAGACGTGGTGGCCCATGCCTGTAATCCCAGCTACTCGGAAGGCTGAGGCAGGAGAATCGCTTGAACCTGGGAGGCAGAGGTTGCGGTGAGCCGAGATCCGGCCATTGCACTCCAGCCTGGGGAATAAGAGAGAAGCTCTGTCTCAAAAAAAATAAAAATACAAAAATTAGCTGGGCGTGGTGGCATACACCTGTAATCCCAGCTACTTGGGAGGCTGAGGAAGGAGAATCTCTTAAGCCCCGGAGGCAAAGGTTGCAATGAGCTGAGATCACGCCACTGCACTCAGCATGGGCAATAGAGCTAGACTCTATCTCAAAAACAAAACAAAACAAAACAAAAAACTGCTTCAAGGCCAGGTGCAATAGCTCACGCCTGTAATCCAATCACATTAGCAGGCCGAGGGGAAAGGATCACTTGAGCCCAGGAGTTCAAGACCAGCCTGGGCAATATATTTTTCTCTACAAGGAAAAGAAAAAAAAAATGACGAGGTCTCACTAGATGGCCCAGGCTGGTCTCAAATTTCTGGTCTCAAGCATCATCGTGGCTCGGCTTCCCAAAGTTCTGGGATGACAGGTGTGAGCCACCACACCTGGCCGTTACAACATTTTTGTTAAGAATTAGCTGGGTGTAGTGGGGCATGCCTGTAGTCCCAGCTACTCAGGAGGCTGAGGCAGGAGGGCTGCTTGAGTCCAGAAGGTTGAAGCTGCAGTGAGCCATGATCGCACCACTGCATTCCAGCCTGGGCAACAGTGAGATCTGACTAAAAGAAAGAAAGAAAAGAAAAACCTTTTTTAGCAAACTTTCTTTTTTTTCAGATGGAGTCTCGCTCTGTGGCCCAGGCTGGAGTGCAGTGGTGTGATCATGGCTCACTGCAACCTCCACCTCCCGGGTTCAAGCAATTCTCCCTGCCTCAGCCTGCCGAGCAGCTGGGATTACAGGCACACGCTACCATGCCAGCTAATTTTTGTATTTTTTAGTAGAGATGGGATTTCACCATGTTGGCCAGGCTGGTCTTGAACTCCCAACCTCAAGTGATCCACCCGCCTCAGCCTCCCAAAGTGCTGGGAATACAGGCATGAGCCACTGTGCCAGGCCTAGCCAACTCTTCAGATGCCTGCATACTTGATGGTCACAGAGCTTTCCCCCTGCAGCTGTCTCCCTGTGCCTATGGCATTAGTCCCCCAGCCCAATCATCAACTGTCCCCATGTCCCTGTTGCTTGTACCCCCACTCCACTGCAATAGAACCCCAAGCCTCTGGCATTACTCCCCTTCCCCTAATCCAACTAACCCCCTTCTCCCTATTGCAACAGCCCCTTCTCCCCCTCCCCCAACACCTTGCAATAATCCTTTTTCATAAAAGTTTCCTTACTATGTTTGGGTTGACACAGGCTTAACCACAGCGTCCCGTTTCTTCCCCAAACTTTACTCAGCCTTCTGTCCTCTCCACAGGTCCCTGAACTTTGAGTGGCCGCCCTGAGTCTGAGGAAGCAATAAGTGTGGAGCCCCCTCATCACTTCCCCTGAGCGAGCTGACCACGAGCAGGTACATTTACTGTCAACCCCCTTTCTGCTTGTCCCCTAAAAAGTTCCTCCAAACCCTTTCTTGTTTATGAAAGTAAAGCCTTTTTCTGGTTCATTTTGAGGGCAGGCAGGTTTCTGAGGCTGGGGCTTATTCCTATTTTTCTCTCTCCTTCTCTAGCCAGGAGATATATATATGTGTGTGTGTGTATATGTATATATATGTGTGTGTGTGTATATATCTGTGCGTGTATATTATATATTTTATATTATATA
>NW_012105808.1:2610410-2611710 GCF_000951045.1 Mandrillus leucophaeus
CCAGCGGCCGGCGCAGGTGAGTACCACAGGCCACCTGAGCCGCTCGGGGGAAGGCGGGGAAGCGCACAGGGCAGACGGGAACTGGGCTTTCCGTCCCCAGGGCCTGATTGGACAGATCTCGGGAAGTCGCGACTCTGATTGGACAATACTGTCAACTCCGCACCCCTGATTGGAGAGTTCCCCAGTCCGTCCCCCTAGCGCCTTTGATTGGGCAGGGCTCCACTTCGGCTTAACGTCTCTGATTGGACAGTTCCCTGGGCCCCGCCCCTGCCTGTCCTGATTGGATAGTTCTCCCCTGAGTGACGGGGGCGTCGAGAACACGCGTGGCTGACCCTCCAGCCGGGGACACGCGGATCTGTGCGAACTCACTCCAGGCTGGGGAGGGCGCGGCGTCCTCCTCCCTGACTGCGCGGGAACTCCAGACTCAGTTTCCCCTCGGAGCGGCCTCTCGTGCGAGGAGGAGGGGAAGGGCGAGGAGTCCCGTGGGGCGGAGTCCTGCGTGGGGACGGGACCCGCATGTGTGACGTCACCATGCTGTCCCGCGTGGGCGCGGACGCCTGGGGTCCAGAGATCTGGAGATCCGGAGACCAGGCGCCGGGCCCCAGGAGGCCGGACCCCACCAGGCGCGCCTTGTGTTCTTTAAAACTCTCGGCTGGGCGCATTTGCTCACGCCTGTAATCCCAGCAACGTGAGAGGCGGAGACAGGCGGATCACTAGAGGTCAGGAGTTCAAGACCAGCTTGACTAACATGGCGAAAACCACTTCTCTACTAAAAATACAAAAATTAGTCGGGAACGCTCGCGGGCGCCTGTATTCCCAGCTACTCGGGAGGCTGAGGCAGAAGAATCGCTTGAACCCAGGAGGCGGAGATTGCAATGAGCCGAGATCAGGACACTGCACTCCAACCTGGGCAACAGACTCTATCTCAAAAAGAAAGAAAGAAAGAAAACTCTCAAGCGTACACTTGGCCTTGGGGGAGCGGACACTTTTAGGTCCGAGTTTGAGTGTGTTCCTAGATAATTTTTAGAAACCCTGTCTCTACTAAAAATAAAAAATTAGCCAGGTGTGATGGCACATATCTGTAATCCCAGCTACTCGGGAGGCTGAGGCAGAAGAACTGCTTGAACCCAGGAGGCAGAGGTTGCGGTGAGCCAAGATCACGACATTGCACTCCAGCCTGGGCAACAAGAGCAAAACCCAGTCTCAAAAAAAAAAAAAAAAAAAAGCAGCCCTCCCACAAATAGAACCAGGGAAGGTCATTAAGAGAGAGTTCTCACATTTATATGCTTAATAACAAAAA
>NW_012105808.1:2611760-2612346 GCF_000951045.1 Mandrillus leucophaeus
GTTTCGCCATGTTAGCCAGGCTGGTCTGGAACTCCTGACCTCAGGTGATCCACGCGCCTCGGCCTCCCAAAGTGCTGGGATTACAGGCTTGAGCCACCGCGCCCGGCCTAGGATTTTATTTTTGTTTGACAGGCTCCAGGACAGGGCACCACCTCCTCCTTGGCAGACCTTCCCAAACTGACCGCCAAGCCCCTGACGGCCCCTGCCCTCTCCTCAAACTCTCCCCGAGCCCCTGACTGCCTCTACTGTCCCCCCAAACTGCCCTCAAGCCCCTGACCGCCTCTACTGCCCCCCAAAGTGCCCGAGCCCCTGACCGCTTCTGCTGTCCCCTCGAGCTGCCCCCAATCCCCCGACTGCAACTACTGTCCCCCTAAACTGCCTTCGAGACCCTGATCACCTCTGTTCCCCAAAACTGCCCCCTTCAAACCCATAACCGCCTCTACTGCCCCCCCAAACTGCCCCCGACTTCCCGACCGCTGCTATTGGCCCCCTAATCTGCCCTTGAGCCTGACTCCCCTCTACTGAGCTCCCAAACTGCCGCCGAGCCCCTGACCAAGTCTGTTCCCGCAAACTGCCCCTCTCCTCC
>NW_012105808.1:2614121-2618327 GCF_000951045.1 Mandrillus leucophaeus
GCCCTCCCACAAATAGAACCAGGGAAGGTCATTAAGAGAGAGTTCTCACATTTATATGCTTAATAACAAAAAAGACTCTACAAAAACCACAGACTTAAACAAAAAATACTTTTACAGACACACTCACTGGTGTGACCCTTGTTACTGATCTCTGCAGACAAGGATAATTATTTCTGAACAATGACGTAATCCTCACTTTTTTTTTTTTTTAAATTTTTTTCCTTTATAAACCTTTGTCCCAGTCTGGGCAACATGGCAAAACCCCATATATACAAAAAATACAAAAATAAGCTGGGAATAAAGGTGTGTGCGCCTGTGGTCCCAGTGACTTGGTAGGTTGAAGCCGGAGGATCTCTGGAGCCTGCGGGGGTGGAGGCTGCAGTGAGCTGTGATCTCACCATTGTACTCCAGCCTGGGCAACAGAGACCCTGTCTCAAAAAAACAAAACAACAAAAACCACCTTTGTCTTCCTCTACCTCCCTGAATAAGCACACAGATTGCTATGCCGCGCATATTCTCATTGCAATGCACTGTTACCATCGTTTTTAGACCACCCGTTATTTAGATTGACACAGTAAAAACATGAATTATGACAATTATGTTCGTACATAAAATGGCAGACGATATAGAGTTTATACTTCCACTCTCTCAAGCTGGAAGGTCTTCTCGGAGATGAGCAGTCGTGTTTCGGGCTTTAGCTATTGTGGCACAACTGAATAAAAGTATTCAGAATTTTCACATCCAGTTCAAATTTATTTAAACTTCTATGATTATTTTCTCAAATGAGTTAAAATAAGAATTCAATTGCCATAGGAACAGTATAGTCTTTTACTTTAAAAAATTCTCTAGGGCCACGCCCGGTGGCTCATGCCTATAATCCAAGCACTTTGGGAGGCCGAGGTAGGTGGATCACCTGAGGTCAGGAGTTCGAGACCAGCCTGGCCAACATGGCAAAACCTCATCTCTAATAAAAATACAAAAATTAGCTGGGCGTGTGCACCTGTAATCCCACCTACTCAGGAGGCTGAGGCAGGAGAATCACTTGAGCCCAGGAGGCGGGGATTGCAGTGAGCAGAGATCAGGCCACTGCACTCCAGCCTGGGTGACAGAGACTCCGTCTTAAAAAAAAAAAAAAAAAAAGCCATTTGAACAACACGTTTTGTTTCCCCCAACTTTACTACTTTTTAAAAGTACCATGGTGGCCGGGCGCGGTGGCTCATGCCTGTAATCTCAGCACTTTGGGAGGCCAAGGCGGGTGGATCACGAGGTCAGGAGATGGAGATCATCCTGGCTAACACGGTGAAACCCCATCTCTACTAAAAGTACAAAAAATCAGCCAGGCGTGCTGGCAGGTGCCTGTAGTTCCAGCTACTTCGGAGGCTGAGGCAGGAGAATGATGTGAATCAGGGAGGCAGAACTTGCAGTGAGCCAAGACTGTGCCACTGCACTCCAGCCTGGGTGACACAGCGAGACTCCATTTCAAAAAAAAAAAAAAGTACCATGGTGTACACATTGCATTACAATTGTTTTTCTGGCTCAGTGAAAAAAATAAATCCTCCAGCTCTCTTCATCTTAATAGGTGACTTCCTTACTCCTTACAAATGTGTGTATGATAGATACGTTGATGTAACAAGTTCTCTCTAAATAGACAGCGAGGCAGCAGACTTGTTTCCAATCTTTAGCTACTCAGAGCTTGTCTTATGTTGGGCCACCACGCCCGGCTGATTTTTGTATTTTTTAGTAGAGATGGGGTTTCACCATGTTGGCCAAGTTGGTCTCAAACTCCTGACGTCAAGTGATCTGCTTGCCTCATCTGTTTGCCTCGGCCTTCATCAATGGGTATTAATGAAGCTTAGGATACTCACATTGTGTCGAAGATGAGAGGCACGGAAACCACAAAGAAACTGGAAGTGATAGGAAAAGAATGGAATAAGAATAACTGTCAGAGACGAAGTAGTGGGAACAAAAGACAGGAAAGAAAAACATGCCTATTAGCGGAGTCCCTGAAGAAGGAAACAGTAGTACAGCCTCTCACGTTAAATCATTAAGAAACACGTAAATAGGCCAGGTGCGGTGGCTCACGACTGTAATCCCAGCACTTTGGGAGGCCAAGGTGGGCAGATCACCTGAGGTTCAGAGTCGAAGAACGGCCTGACCAACATGGAGAAACTCCCATCTCCACTAAAAATACAAAAATTAGCTGGGCATGGTGGCACATGCCTGTAACCCCAGCTACTCGGGAGGCTGAGGCAGGAGAGTCACTTGAACCTGGGAGGCGGAGGTTGTGGTGAGCTGAGATCCTGCCACTGCACTCCAGCCTGAGCACCAAGAGTGAAACTCCGTCTCAAAAAAAAAAAAAAAAGAAAGAAAAGAAAAGAAAAATATATAAATACCATAGTAAATGTAGCAGTGTACCTTGCAGAAGATCCAAAGGTTGCTTGTGGAATTTGGCAAGGGAATCTACATTTCCAGAGTTAGTACGCAGTGGTGGAGAGTTGTCGGAAATCTAATGGCAAGTTTTAAAACACAGGAAACAGGTGTGACTTGGTATTTGAGGTGTGTATGCACATTTTCTGTTTTTCTACCAGGCTCTCTTCAGTTATGTGCAATATCCTCTGTTCACCTAGTGTTTCTTGAGGATGAAACTTAACATAAACAAATATGAAATTCGTGTTATACTCACATTACTCAACATATCAGGTATCCTGTGAAGACAGAGAGCCCATATTTCCAAATCAGTTGTTCTAGCCAACTGACAGCCTGTGTGTACTCACTATCTACATAGAATTATTTCAAAGTCAATTGAGTGGTCGGGGGCGGTGGTTCACGCCTGTAATCCCAGCGCTTTGAGAGGCCAAGGCGGGCAGATCACGAGGTCAGGAAATTGAGACCATCCTGGCTAACACGGTGAAACCCGTCTCTACTAAAAATACAAAAAAATTACCCGGGCGTGGTGGCGGGCGCCTGTAGTCCCAGCTACTCGGGAGGCTGAGGCAGCAGAATGGCGTGAACCTGGGAAGCGGAGCTCGCAGTGAGCAGAGATGGCGCCACTGCACTCCAGCCTGGGCTACAGAGCGGGACTCCGTCTCAAAAATAAATAAATAAATAAATAGACGACACTGTAACACTCTGCTCTTAAATAGTTCCCAATGCTATTTTAGAGAAAAATCTAATTTTTATCAAAGTCCACACTTCATATTTACACTTAACATAGTTAACAATCCTTCCTTTATACCTAGTCCATAATCATATTTCCTTCCATTATACCCAAAATGTTCTTTATAGCTGGTCCTCCGAAGATCCAACCCCAAACCAGGTATTGCACCTTCTTTTATTTTGTAGTATTAAATGGTCAAGTTGAATTTTTCTTTTGAGGTGTATTCTACGAATTTTTGTGTATGTATAGTGTTAAGGGGTGAATTGCGTCCCCACAAATCCATAAGGTGAAGGCCTAACCCACAGTACCTCAGAAGGTATTTGGAGATAGGCCTTTAAAGAGGTCATTAAAATGAGATCATTAAGGTGGGCTCAAATCCAAAATGACTGGCGCGCTATTCATTGGAAGGTGTTGAGCAGCACCCTAGACCTCCTCATCCACTGGTTGCCAGTAGCCCCAATCCCGTCCCCGACTGTGACAACCAAATCTGCAGACATTGTCCAGTGTCCCCCGGGCGTAACACTTCTCCTCCCCTCTTTGATAATCACTGCTTTAGATTCTATTTGGCCTTAGAGTCTTTTCTCCAAAGTCCATCATTTTATCCGCGGTAACCCTGCTGTCTTCACTTAAGGGGTCCAACACGTTTACAGGAGGGTGATAATGGTGATGATGCGCTGCCAATAATCATCCACACACAGCACTCATTATTTGACAAGTGCAGGTCATGTCATGTACTTTTATTTTACAGATGTGGAAACTGAGGCACTGAGGGGCTTGGCAACTTCCCTAATATCACCCGAGAGCTGATTAAGGCTTGGGGCCACGACTGGGACCCCAGGATGAAGCCCAACTGAGCAGAAAACCTCTATGCACAGGACGCAACGATCAAGATAATAAAAAGCAACTCCGGGCCGGGCGCGGCGGCTCAAGCCTGTAATCCCAGCACTTCGGGAGGCCGAGGCGGGCGGATCACGAGGTCAGGAGATCGAGACCATCCTGGCTAACACGGTGAAACCCCATCTCTATTAAGAAATACAAAAAACTAGCCG
>NW_012105808.1:2618772-2621456 GCF_000951045.1 Mandrillus leucophaeus
AGCAACTCCGGCCGGGCGCGGTGGTTCACACCTGTAATCCCAGCACTTTGGGAGACCGAGGCGGGCGGATCACGAGGTCAGGAGATTGAGACCATCCTGGTTAACATGGTGAAACCCTGTCTCTACTAAAAAAATACAAAAAAAATTAGTTGGGCATGGGCGCGGGCGCCTGTAGTCCCAGCTACTCAGGAGGCTGAGGCAGAATGCCGTGAACCCGGGAGGCGGAGTTTGCAGTGAGCCGAGATGGCGTCACTGCACTCCAGCCTGGGCGACAGAGCGAGACTCCGCCTCAAAAAATAAATAAATAAATAAATAAATAAATAAATAAATAAAAATCAACTCCGACTGAGAAAGTATCTGCCTACACATTCATCAGGCTGGGAAGACAGACCCAGATAATATCAGCTGGAAAATTAACAGAAAACAGTATTTCTGCCAAAGACACCTTTTTCTGAGCCATCAATGTCTTCTAGCTCGCTAAATACCATGCCCATTACAATCATACACAGTGATTGCCATTTTATCAGTAAGAATGAACTTCCCTTCTCTGCCCGGAGGGTCTTGGACAGGGAATCCGTCTCCGTTTCCAACCCAGGTGCAGGGCTCTGATAAGGGGTTTCCGGATATAACAATCTACAGCGGTCTTATCTTGTGGTTCCCAAGGAAACAGGACCCAGCTGCACTTCGCAGCCCGGACCCGAGAGTGACTCCTTTAAAGGCTTGCTCTGAGTCAAATGGAAACCACGCTGTATTTACATTTACCCCACTCTTGCCTCCAAATCCGATGAGTCCTCAGGCCTAGCGGGTCAAAACGCCCCGCATCCCCAACCAAGACCCCCGAAGCCCAGCGGGGTTCCACTGGCCTCCGGAGCCTCCTCCCTGGGGCGCGGTGCCAGGAATTCGCCATTAAACGAGCCAGCCCCCTGCCCTTTGAACTCCGATTCCATCCTTTGACCCAAAACCCCCACGCCCGTGCACCGGAGTCCCCTCGCTTGGCCTCTGCCACCAAGAAGATACAGGGCCAGGTCCATCAGTGAAAGGAGGAGACACCGCTCTCACGTGAGGTGCTGCGGCCAGTAAGGGAGACGGCCGCCCCGGAACCGGAAGCTGAAGCATCCATCTGGGACCCGCGGCGGCCGGGAGCGGAAAAGTGGGCTAGTAATGAGCTTGGGATTGGTGGAGCCTCAAAGGTGGGAGGGACGACCTGCGTCCTCCAATCGCTGAGCAGGAAAAGCTAGTTCCCGCCCCCTGGGTGGTGATTGGCCTTGGTGGCAGATCCGCCCCTCGAGGGAAAGTCTCGGGTCAGAATCGCGCTGTAGGCGCGGCTTGTACTGGATCCGCCCCGGGGCGTGGCTAAAACTAGACCGAGGTCCCAGGACGAGGCTGGGGGCGTGGTCTTTCGCGCAATCCTCCAACATCCGATTACCCTGAATAATAAACGCTAAAATAAGTAATAAACGCTAAAATAAGTAATAAACGCTCATTTTCTCCAGTCAACACATTCCTCGTGCTAACATACTCCTGTACAAAGATATTCCCATTGTTGGGATTTTTCTTCCTTGAGTGTCTCTTATTTCTTCCAGAAATAGGGTCATTTTTATGCATTTACATGTGGCTTTTCTTATTAATGAGCGTGTTGTGATGTTCCCTTCTGGCCACTAGATGGCCACGTAGCTCACATTTTCAAATTTGCGGATATTTTGTTGTGTTGCTTTGGACATAGGTGTCCAATCTTTTGGCTTTTTGGCCACATTGGAAGAATTATCTTGGGCCACACATAAAATACAGGAACACTAACGATAGCTGATGAGCTAAAACAAAACAAAAATCGAAAAATAATCTCATAATGC
This sequence comes from Mandrillus leucophaeus, assembly GCF_000951045.1. Classification (NCBI taxonomy): domain Eukaryota; kingdom Metazoa; phylum Chordata; class Mammalia; order Primates; family Cercopithecidae; genus Mandrillus; species Mandrillus leucophaeus. Next base: position 2,620,623 of record NW_012105808.1, read on the forward strand.
TTTTTTTCTTTCTTTTTTTTTTTTTTGAGACCAAGTCTCACTCTGTCCTCCAGGCTGGAGTGCAGTGGCGCGATCTCCATTCACTGCAAGCTCCGCCTCCCGGGTTCCCGCCATTCTCCTGCCTCAGCCTCCCGAGTAGCTGGGACTACAGGCGCCCACCACCACACCCAGCTAATTTTTTTGTATTTTTAATAGAGACGGTGTTTCACCGTGTTAGCCAGGATGTTCTCGATCTCCTGACTTTGTGATCCGCCCCGCCTCAGCCTCCCAAAGTGCTGGCATTACAGGCTTGAGCCACCGCGGCCGGCCAATAATCTCATAATGTTTTAAGAAAATTTACGAATTTCTGTTGGGCTGCATTCAAAGCCATCCTGGGCTTCATCCCGCCTGCAGGCCCTGAGTTGGAGAAGCTGGCTTTAGAGTTTAGACCCAAGAAAAATGCAGGAGTCTTTACCTTCCATTGTGAGGCAGGATACGTAAGATTAGGAGGCCATACTGACTCGTCCCCTTGTGTGACATCCCTTGCATTCTCGTGTGTGAGCACCTATCTCTTTTGCAAGGTAAGCAGTCCTAAAGGATACCAGCAGACCGCCAGCTGGGTTACAAGTTCCTCTTACCCGGTACAGCCCGCAAAAGAGAACAAAAGTCCCTTATTCCTGCTGTAGCTTCCCCAATCTCCAGCCAATCAACATCAAAAAGCCCAAGAAGCCATTAGCTACAAACTTCTGCGTTAAAAGGCGCCAGGGGCCGGGCGCGGTGGCTCAAGCCTGTAATCCCAGCACTTTGGGAGGCCGAGACGGGCGGATCACGAGGTCAGGAGATCGAGACCATCCT
>NW_012105808.1:2621506-2621837 GCF_000951045.1 Mandrillus leucophaeus
CAAAAATAGCATGGGGGAAGGACAGGGAAAGATGCATTCAGGAGTTCTTGGTACTATTCTTCCAACTTTTCTGTAAGTTTGAAGTTACATTAAAGGAAAAAGTTGGGCTGGATGCAGTGGGTCACACCTGTAATCCCAGTACTTTGGGAGGCTAAGGCAGGAGCATAGCTTGAGCCCAGGAGTTTGAGATCTGCCTGGGCAACATAGCCAGACCCCATCTCTAAAAAAAAAAAAATGAAAATTAGCCAGTGTGGCAGCATGCACCTGCAGCCTCATAGCTCACTACAGCCTTGACCTCATAGGCTCAAGTGATCCTTCCACCTCAGCCTCC
>NW_012105808.1:2622254-2622779 GCF_000951045.1 Mandrillus leucophaeus
AAAAAAAAAAAAAAAAAAAAACACACACAAAAACAAAACCCACCTCTAGGTGGAGATTTTGTACACTATTGATACATGCGATGTGTGTTAGAGCATGCAGATACTGAGTCCAACCGCAGGTCCACCTTTGCACACCTGACCTCACCAGTATTTTCTCACTATGTACGTACAGCCCCCAAAAAAGCAATTTCTCTTAAGCCACTAGCTGCTGCCTCTCCCTGTGAACAGCCTGCCCTGCCTCTCAGAGAGTACTTTCTTTTTGCAATAAATTTCTTTGCTTACTCACACTTTGGACTTGCTCTCAAATTATTTGTGCAGTGAAGCCAAGAACCTGCCCAGCCCCCCAGCAACAGTTGTAACTGCCCGACAGGTTCTTCCTGCTCACTGCACAAACAAAATTGATTCGCAAAGGCCATGGCATCGCAGTAAAGAGAGTTTAGTTGGCCTGAGGCTGGCTATGCCATGCAGGAAACAGAGTCATTACTCAAACCAAGCTCCCCCAAGGCTCTGTCGCCCAGGTTAGAG
>NW_012105808.1:2622829-2626525 GCF_000951045.1 Mandrillus leucophaeus
CCAGCATGGAGAAATCCCGTCTCTACTAAAAATACAAAATTACCCAGGTGTGGTGGCATATGCCTGTAATCCAAGCTACTTGGGAAGCTGAGGCACGAGAACCACTTGAACCGGGGAGGCAGAGGTTGTGGTGAGCAGAGGTCCTGCCATTGCATTCCAGCCTGGGCACCAAGAGTGAAACTCCGCCTCAAAATAAATAAATAAATAAATAAATAATAAAAAGGGGAGGAACCCTTGGCTCCGAGAATTGCTGACCCCTTTCCCAGAAAACTCATGAATAATCTATCCGTTGTTTAGCATATGATCTAAAATTAACCATAAAAATAGCCAGACAGCAGTCCTGGGGGCTGTTCTGCCTATGGAGTACCCATTCTTTTTTTTTTTTGAGGAGGAGTCTCACTCTGTTGCCCAGGCTGGGGTGCAGTGGCACAATCTCAGCTCACTGCAAGCTCTGCCTCCCGGGTTCACGCCATTCTCCTGCCTCAGCCTCCTAACTAGCTGGGACTACAGGTGCCCGCCACCACACCCAGCCAATTTTTGTATTTTTAGTAGAAACAGGGCTTCACCATGTTAGCCAGGATGGTCTCGATCTCCTGACCTCATGATCTGCCCACCACAGCCTCCCAAAGTGCTAGGATTACAAGCGTAAGCCACCGTGTCCGGCCGCCATTCTTTTATTCCTTTACTTTCTTAATAAACTTGCTTTCACTCAACGCTGTGGTCGCACCCCAAATTCTTTCTTGCGTGAGATCCAAGAACCCTCTCTTGGGATCTGGATCGGGACCCCTTTCCAATAACAGTTTTACCACCTCTCTCGCCCCATCCCCAGAGACAAGCCCTGTCTGGTGATTACCTTGGATACCACCTTCCAAAGATGTTGTGTGTGGCCGGGCACAGTGGCTCACGCCTGTAATCCCAGCACTTTGGGAGGCCGAGGTGGGCGGATCACTTGAGGTCAGGAATTCGAGACCAGCCTGGCCAACATGGTGAAACCCTGTCTCTACAAAAATATAAAGATTAGGCCGGGCGCAGTGGCTCACGCCTGTAATCCCAGCACTTTGGGAGGCCGAGGCGGGCGGATCACGAGGTCAGGAGATCGAGACCATCCTGGCTAACACGGTGAAATTAGCCAGGCGTGGTGGCGCATGCCTGTAATCTCAGCTACTTGGGAGGCTGAGGCAGGAGAATGGCGCTAACCCGGGAGGCGGAGCTTACAGTGAGCCAAGATCGCGTCACTGCACTCCAGCCTGGGTGACAGAGCAAGACTCCGTCTCAATAATAATAATAATAATAATAATAATAATAATAATAATAATAATTAGCAGGCTCCAGGCTCCATGTAGGGAGAGATGGACATCCCTACAGGTCTCCCCTTTCACAACATATGTCTGTCTCTGCAGAATCTCTCATAATACGGTACTCAGAAATGAATTCAATGCAAGCCGCAGACGTGAATGCAAGAGTGACAATTATAAAACATGCAGAAGAAAATATCAGAGAAGAATATTTGTAACCTTGGGTTAGGCAAAGCTTTCTCAGATAGGATGCAAAACATAACCAACATATGCACAAAAAAATGGGAATTGGGCAGTTGAAAAATGTTTAATTTGCAGGCCATGCACAGTGACTCATGGCTGTAATCTCAGCACTTTGGCAGGCCGAGGCAAGCGGATCACGAGGTCAGGAGTTCGAGACCAGCCTGGCTGACATGGTGAAACCACGTCTCTGTTACAAATACAAAAAAAAATGGCCGGGTGCGGTGGCTCACACCTATAATCCCAGCTACTCAGGAGGCTGAGGCAAGAAAATCACTTGAACCTGGGAGGTGGAGGTTGCCGTGAGTCGAGATCGCGCCACTGCACTCCAGCCTGGGCGACAGAGCAAGACTCTGTCTCTCAAAAAAAAAAAAAAAAGAAAAAATATTTGTGAAATGTATACATGCAGTTTTTTCTCAATATCTGCAGGAGATTGCAAGAGCCCTGCAGATATCAAAGTCAGTGGATGCTCCAGTCCCTGATATAAAATGGTGCAGTAACCGGGTACAGTGGCTCACGCCTGTAATCCCAGCACTTTGGGAGGCTGAGACAGGCCGATCACGAGGTCAGGAGATGGAGACCATCCTGGCTAACACGGTGAAACCCCGTGTCTACAAAAAAATACAAAAAACTAGCCAGGTGAGGTGGCGGGCACCTGTAGTCCCAGCTATTTGGGAGGCTGAGGCAGGAGAATGGCGTGAACCCGGGAGGCGGAGCTTGCAGTGAGCTGAGATCTGGCCACTGCACTCCAGCCTGGGCGACAGAGCGAGACTCCGTCTCAAAAAAAAAAAAAAAAAAAAAAAAGGTGCAGTAACCATGCACAGTGGCTCACGCCTACATTCCCAGTTCTTTCAGAGGCCGAGGTGAGGGGATTGCTTGAGCTCAGGAGTTTGAGACCAGCTTGTCCAACAGAGTGAGACCTCATCTCTACAAAAAACACAAATATTAACTGAGTGTGGTGGCTGGGGCCTGTGGTCCCAGCTACTCCGGATGCTAAGGTGAGAGGATCACTTAAGCCCAGGAGGCCGAGGCTGCAATGAGCTGAGATCACACCATTCCTTCCTACCCTGGGCAACAGAGTGAGATCTTGTCTCAAAAAAATAAAATAAAAAATGAAATAAAATGATGCGGCTGGGTGCAGTGGCTCACGTCTGTAATCCCAGCATTTTGGGAGGCTAAGGCGGGTGGATCACCTGAGGTCAGGAGTTCGAGACCAGCCTGGCCAACATGGTGAAACCCCTGTCTCTACTAAAAATACAAACATCAGCTGGGCGTGGTGGTGCGCACCTGTAATCCCAGCTACCTGGGAGGCTGAGGCAGGAGAATCACTTGAACTGAGGAGGCAGAGGTTGCAGTGAGCTGAAATCATGCCATTGCACTCCAGCCTGGGCGATAAGAGCAAGACACCGTCTTAAACAAAATTAATTAACTAAAATAAAATAAAATGGTGGAGTATTTGTATATAATCTTCACACACCTTGCCATCTCCATATACTGTAGATCAGCTTTAAGTTACTTATAATAACTAATGCAACATCAACGCTATGTAAACAGTTGTTACACTGTCTTTTAAATTTTGCATTATTTTTCTTGTTGTATTGTTATTTTTATTGCTTTTTTTCAAATGCTTTCTTCTTTGATTTCTCCCCTTCTTTCTTTTTTAATTTTTTATTTTGAGACACGGTCTTGCCCTGTTACCCAGGCTGGAGTGCAGTGGTGGGATAGCAGTTCACTGCAGCCTCGAATTCCTGGGCTCAAGCAATCCTCCTGCCTCAGCCTCCCGAGGAGCTGGGACCACAGGTGCAGCCACCATGCCTGGCTTCAGATATTTTCTATTCTGCTGAATCCACGGGTATGGAACCAGCAAATACAAAACCCCAGGACAAGGAACCTGCAGACACCGAGAATCAATCATACTAATTGTATCCAGAATATATAATTACTTCAATGGAAAAATTGCATGACCACCAGGGGGCGCGCCCTTTACTCCTGAAATGTCCCACTGCTGTTTTTATTGTTTTGTTTTGTTTTGTTTTTGTGTGTGTGTGTTTTTTTTTTTTGTTTTTGTTTTTGTTTTTGAGACGGAGTTTCACTCTTGTTGCCCAGGCTGGAGTGCAGTGGCGCTATCTCGGCTCACCGCAACTTCCGCCTCCCAGGTTCA
>NW_012105809.1:0-3324 GCF_000951045.1 Mandrillus leucophaeus
CCCTTGGTGCTTTGGGTGGCGGCGGGGAGCAGGGGACGGGAATTAACTATTTTAAAACATGCCAGAGCATTTTGTTCTTCTTAAGAAGGCCTGCTGCCGAAAGAAATTATTTTTACCAGAACCTAAGCTATTCGGGCTGTATCAGAGCCTAACTGACCTGGGGGATGTAAATATTTACCTCTGGCTGCTCTAGCCTTCCACATGGGGGAAGGAAAATACACAACTCTAGCTCTCTCCAGCCATCCTGCTTCACCTAAGTGTCTGTGTGTGTGTGTGTGTGTGTGTGGTGGCAGGGGAGGGGGATAGGTGTGGGAGGAGGGGTGATGGACTGGCAGCAGTTGTGAAGTTCACAGCCCACAGGCACAGGCACAGACTCATTAAAAGACTGAGACCTATCATAGGACTACAGTATGCTTTCCCTTTTCCCATACCTTACCACTACACTTCACTAAAGCCTTTTTTAGAGGACTTACTTTAACCCAATATGACTGTGCCAATTACAAAGCATACTAAAAAGCAACAAACAAACAAAGCAACACAAAACAAAAACAGTTTGAAGAGATACAGCAAACATCATAACCAGCCTCAGATATGGCTGTGATGTTGAAAGTATCACACTGTGCATTTAAAACAGCTATGATTAATATACAAAGGCCTTTAAAGAGAAAAGCAGACAACATGCAAGTCAAAAGGATAACATAAATAGTGATACAGAAATTTTAGAAAGAATCAAGAAGAAATGCTAGAGATAAAAAGCACTGTAACAGGAATAAAGAATGCCTTTGACAGATTAATTAGTAGACTGGGAATAGCTGAGGATAGAATCTCAAAGCTGAAAGATCTGTCAATAGAAATTTACAAAACTAAAAAGCAAAGAGGAAAAATAGACGAAAAGAAAAGAGCAGAATATCCAAGTACTGTGGAACAAGACAATTGCAAAAAGTATAATATACACATAATGGCAATACCAGAAGGAGAAGAAAAAGAGGAAGGACCAGAAGCATTCCATTACATTATAGCAAAGAAAGCCTGAAGCCTTAGAGTTATGGAACCTTTAATCTGTCTCCACCATTAACTACCAGATAAAGGTATTTATCTGTTTTGACCCTCACATTTGTCATCTGTAAAATGGAAATCATTAAACCTACTTCATAGGATTGTCAGCTAGATTACATTAAATTTGACAACACAGTAGCATACACAGCACATAATAAGTGCTTGATAAACGGTCAATAATTTTTAGCATCACCTCAGGTATGTGTCATCATTTTATTAGAGAATCCAGTGTGACCCTGTTCCTTCCAGAGCTGACAGAGAGGTGTCTGGAATAGCTGGAATGTTTTGGCAGTCTTAAGAAGATGTTACATAATAATATATCACTCTTGAGTAAGAAACAATGAAAGTTGTGTTGTCATTAGATTAATTGCCAAACATGTCATCATCCCACCCACTCTTCTGCTGCCACTTGATTGCCCTGTTTATAGACCTCAGCATATTTACTTCTTTTCAGCACTAAACTTATTTTCCTTCTTGTCTGACTTAGCTTCCAAGTTGTGACCCCCTCAGGCCATTTTAAGTGTCAACCTCATGGTTTCCAGATATTCATTTTTTTTTAGTGGAGTGTGTCTTGGTATAGGCCTGAGTTTCCCATACTGGTTTACTTCCCTCACAGGTAGTCCTTAATATCACATGGTTACTTTCATCTGTTTTTAATTAGGCAGAGAGAAATTAATGTAACAACTGTGCTGTCAAACAGAAAACTGAGATTTTGGGCAAGTACCAGAATGTATTACCTACTTCTCACTCTACTGAAGTACAATGTGAGAAAATTATACTCTTCAATCAAATTATTTTGCTTCAGTTGAGACATACGGGCCTTCAAGAGCAGCAAGGGGACAATCATCAGCTAAGGCAGCGAAGGCAGTGTAGTGAGCACCAGGGTGTAAGAAGTGCACCCAGAAATCTTGCCTTTCTCATCAGATTCCTACTGACTCAGAGATTATGACCTTTACCCATTGGGCAGCCAGGCTGCAGGTAAGGGGTGAAAGCAGCATTTGACTCTTTCAAGAAGTGGTATGGAATCCAATATTTTTGAACATTTTCTTTCTTGCCCTACAATTAAGAGAAAGATAAACATATACAGATAAGGAGAGGTTTTCCATGAAATTGGTATACCTAGATAGGCTGGCAATAGCATATTCTGAGCAATAGGTCACAAGTACTTTCAAAACGTGTTCAAAAATAAATCTTGCATAGAAAGACACTTGATAAGGATTTTACTAAGGTCACATATGGAGCAACTGCAATCCAAATGATAAAGAATTCCCTATAGTTAGCCATAAGGGACACAGAAAGACCTTGTCCTTCCATTGGGATATGGGAAGCAGGTTACAAAGAACATAGTTAACAAAACAAGAGAGAAAAACAGAGGTTTTCTTGGTCATAGGGCCATGTTTCCCCAAGGTTGTCACCAAACTCTGAATGTATTAGAAGTTAGTACTGGAATGCTAATATGTAGTACATGGTGTTGTAGTTGTTATGTGCCATAATAGGCTTGTACTGGGTTTGTGTTTAACATAATTATACTTTAACTACATTGTAATTGTATATATTTCTCATTCCATTACACAAGTCCAGTTATCCCCAAACAATGTGTGTTTCCTATGTAAAATCCAAACTTACTGAAATACTATAGAAATTTAGGTAGAAAAATAATTGGGCTGGTCATTTAGTTCCTATTCAGAAACTGCACAAAGATCTTGTTTCTCCAAGAAGGGTGACCAAACGCAAAAATGTTTTCTAAAACAGCGGGTTTATATGGTGTGATAACACTGTCTGTTAACCTAACAAGTTGTATTCAAAATAGCGAGTATACAGGTAATATTTATTCAATTAATAATCTAAGTGCAGGTGTGCTATGTTGGTGTAGGGGTGCAATCAACTTTATTTTATAACTGAAAATTACAAAGATAATAAATTTTGGGTGAAATAATTTTATCTACCATTTATCATTTATGCTACATCGATTTCGATACTCTCATCTTAAAGATATTTAGTTTGGTTTTTGCATTCCAAATTATATATTCCTATAATCATACATGCCTGAAAATACTGAGCACAAGTTATTTTTATAGAAAATCACAAGGTTCTATTTTCTTCCCAGTGTAATATTTCCTAGTTACTTGTATCTTTTTCCAGGTACAATAGATAAAGGTACAAAAGGTATAACAATAACCTATAATGAAGACATAGGATATTCAAGTCAGTAGTTCTCAAATATTTTCTTTCCCAAGACACCAAATTAGCACAGTTTCATCAGCAGCA
>NW_012105809.1:5459-6725 GCF_000951045.1 Mandrillus leucophaeus
AAAAAAAAAAAAAAAAAAAAAAAAGATCTCAGCTACCCAGGGCTAGACTGCTTGCATTTAGCCAGTGCTTCTTGTTCACGCCCATTCTCTAATGCATTTGGATTCTTTCTAATCAGGAGAAAATCTACTTTGCTCTAAGTTCGCACCTTACACAGTCTGAAAAAAATGGAGAATTTTTTTTCAATTAAACAGCAAGTGGATTGCTGAAGAGCATCTGAAAATCAATCACGGTACAAGGTGCACAGAGTGAGCCTGTTATCTTCCGAGATTGCAATTCAGGGGTTGAGAATTCTATTTTGTGTCAGCCAGAAAGTTCGGGCGAGCTAAGTATCATTTAAAGTTTATAGGTACAAATGAAATTGGCACTCCGAAAAGGATCTCAGCACATAAAGAAAGATGTAGCAATTCTTTCTACCTTCAACTTCTATAATTATTTTGACAAAATGAATCCCCTCCAGTTTTAAAGACAGTATTTTTTAGGGGAGTTTGACAGCTTTAAAAATGAATTTATGAGAAGTTTTTATAAGTCACTGAGGTAAACAATGGCTGTGTTTGACAGGAGGAAATACAGTTGCAGGTGGCACAAGTACTGGATTCCATGACACACTGCTAAAATTGATAGCTTAACTCAAACACTGAAAAACACTGAAGAATCAAAGAATGTCTGTCAGCTATAAGCATGTGACACCATATTACTTTGGCAATCATCTGACCATAAAGAGTAAAATGAGTTTTAAAATTTTTTTTCCAAAAAGTTAAATCTCTATAATTAGATTCAACTCTGGACTCGCAGGCCACATTGTGGATTTGAAGCTGGCCCTTACTTGCTGTCTCTGTGACTCTGGGCAAGTTTTAATTAACAATTTGCTCCTGATTTTTCCTTATCTGTGAAATGGAGAGAGCATTAAAATGCATAGGATTGTTATAAAGATAAATATAAAGATAAAGCAAGTTCCTATCTGGAAAGTGCAATAAGAGTTGGTGTTTAGTCAACGCACAGTGAGTACTAAAATCACTCAAAAGGCTTGCTCTGGCCCTTCCATCATCTCTCTACAGCTGCTTTAATCACTATGGGAAAAAAAAAAAAAAAACAGCTCAAGGTTTCACCATAACCACCCAGTGGGATAAAAACATTTTATAAAAGTCTACTCTATTTTCCTAAATTAAACATCATTGATTGGTTAAACAAAATGCTAGACATGTTTTATTTAAGGCTCAAATGATAATGGCCTTCATTATAGGAAGGTAGAAGAAAATCAATAATGA